>NW_019174592.1:1674538-1950079 GCF_002260705.1 Seriola dumerili
GTTGGGGGAGGGGAGGAACAGTACAGTAGTAGGCCGCTTGATATTAGTTCTTCACTGTGAACACACACACAAAGCTCCGTAGGCCAGACAACACTTGTGTGTGTGTGTGTGTGTTTGGTGTGTGTGTGTGTGTGAGAGTAACTGCACAGATGGACAATGGTGGATGAGACAGGTGTGTGGACCAGGTGTACAGACTTGAAGATGTAGGCACAAGTGTTTTTACAGGCTTAAAACTAACCCCACCCCCCATCTCCCCCCCACAACACACACACACACACACACACAGGGCTAACAGTCACAGTCTCGGCAGCGGCTAAGAAATGTAAAGTGCAAAACACTCCCATACAATCTGCCCTCAGCCCTCATGAAGCCATTTACATGTAGACTACTTCATTTCCTTCCAGTTTAATTACCTCATTTCACCCAGTTGGAAACCACCGTTGAAATGAAATCTTTTGTTGGCATTGACATTTTTTTTTTTTTTTGTAATTGTGGATTAATTTTTATGATTCCCCTCTTTCTCTTCAATGATGTAATTTCACCTCTAGGGGGAGCCCTCTGTTTCTGTATTTGTTGGAGAAACAGCTAATTGGGGTGGTTAATTGCACCTTAACCATAAATTGCTGCCGGCAGTGTGTGTGTGTGTGTGTGTGTGTGTGTGTGTGTGTATGTGTGTGTGTGTTTTAGCTGAGTATGGCTGCAACACTGGACTCAGTGTGTGCTGAAGTGGACTTCTCCTGCTGGATGGGACGTGAAGGATCACCCAGAGATTCAGACAATAGCTAAGCCGGGGTGGGCCTGGTGGGCTGGCTGTGCTTTTTAGGAAGGCTGTATGTCAACTGCCTGTCAGGAACACGAGTGTGTTTATTTATATGTGTGTGTGTGTGTGTGTGTGTGTGTGTGTGTATGTGTGTGTACTCACCAGTTTCTTCAGTGTTTCCATGAAGGCCTCTCCCTCCCTGCTGTTTGCTTAGTGCAGGCTGAGGCAGACAGCTCAGTGTGGGCTTAAGATTCACACACACACATATACACACAAACTACATGCTCTAGGCGCTCTCATTCCTTTTCCTCATCTAATCATGATTTAGCGTGTGTACTCCTCTCGTTAGAGGTTCATAATATTATACCACGTGTGTCTGCATCTAACTCTTTGTTTTATTTCTACGTGTGTGTGCATATTAGTGTACGTCCTCTTTGCTTTGTTTTGTTACAGTATGTGCATGTATTTGCTAGCTTACATTTCTTTGTGTGTGTGTGTGTGTGTGTGTGCGCACATGCATACACGTGCACAGGTGTCCTTTGTATTGTTTTTGTGCCCTTGCACAGTGCAGGCCTGTGTGATTGTCATTTCCGTCATGTCTGCCTGGACATTTTTGGTAGTCAGCTCCAGTTTGTTGGAGAGTTGGCTCTATGCCAGTTAATTACTAAAGCTGCTAGTATTTCTCTGTGCACTTGTGAGTCTGTGTGCATCCATTAGTCCAAAATATAGCTGGAATGAACCTGAAATAGAAATAAATGTTGAAACTATTACAAAAATGAAATTGAATAGAATTGTAAAATTAGCTTTCATGCTGAATGAGACATATACCCACAATGTGTGGGCTGGCGCGGCATCAGGTTTCCCCTCTCTTCATCTGCGGTGTGGTTTGATGATGGGCAGTTTGGTTTGTCTGTGCCTCTCTGTGGTCTGTGTTTTCAGCAACCTACTTGTGCTTGGTCGGCAGGAGTGGAGACAGTTGCCATAGGCCAGAGACGTGCAGCTGTGAGAAGTCCCCCCCTCTATATATATATATATATATATATATATATCTATGATATATATAGTGTGACTGAATGACTAAATGTATTGGATGATAAAAAAACACACACTGCACTGCAGTCATTACATACATTAAAAATAACCGAGAATGAAAACACAATAAAACCTGAAGGCTTTATATTTCCACTGTGGTCTTCTGTGTTCCCCTGTGGTGGAATAACACAGCACACCACAAAACAACAAAACAACAAAACAGCAAGCGAAGACAATACAATCAACATAATCAACATATGAATAGCAAATAAATAGCAGGCGGCAGGTTAGCTATGTCAACATTCTCCTGTTTTCATGGTCACAAAAGCAAAGAATTATAAAGTGAATATACTACTACACGGTGCTTTGTAACCATGTCTTTAAACCCTCTTTAAACGCGCTCTACTATTCCACTACTGAATCAAAAAGGTATCAAATATGTTGAGCTAGCTCTTGTAAAGTAGCTATGATCGCGTCTTAGCAGTGAGAAGTATTGAATTAAATATTTTGCAACCATAATTCACCAATTTTGCAAGTGAGAAAAATCTTAATGTAAATGTTTCTTTTTTCCATCTACATTAAGATGTTGCTCACTTATACACTTTCCTGTCGAGAGTTAGATGAGAAGTTTTATATCACTCTCATGTCTGTATGTTAAATATGATGCCTATAGGTCACAGACTGGAACTGAGGAAACATCTAACCTGGCTCTGTGCAAAAAATCTTTGTATGTATTAAACAAACAAGATCCTGTTTGCAGTCTGTGTAGTAAGTTAAGCTAACAGTCTCCTGGCTGTGAGTTAGCCTCATATCTAGCGTCTTCTCATCTAAGTCTTGCCAACAAAGTAAATAAATGTAATTCCCAAAATGTATAACTGTGAGTCTCTGCAGTGCAGCATGTGCACAATGTCACTTAGCTTTATCTTTACATTCTGACAGGATGTGTGCTACTGATGAACTTACCAGTGGCTGCTAACTTCAAAGCACATGTGTCAGCCAGTAAAAATTAACTTCATGTAACTCCGTTTTTAAAGCATTATCTGTGTTCCTCATGCAATCCATGAGAGAGGACAGGGTGTCCCTTGCTGAATTAAGAATAGGTCTATTTCTCTGAAATTCAGGCTCACTCATAGCAAGTTGGTCGCCATGATGAGAGATAGCATTTGAGGGAATGTTTGCTGATCACGCTCTTCCCGACTCTTCAAAGCAATTTTTTAATCGAATCTGAGAGCAGAAGATTATTATTTAACAAATTGATTTTGAAAGTGTGATTTTTCTCTGATGGATATAATGCAGCAGTAATAGAGGGTTCCTGAGACATGTGTCTGTCTGCAGCTGTTAAACGTCAGGGAGCTAAGCTTTTCACAGGTCATCCTGCTCTGGCTCTGCAGAGCTCAATACTTCAGTCTCTCTCTGTCTTACTGCTCGTCCCTTTCCTCCACTCACCTCTTCGCCTTCTACCTTTCTGCTCATTCTGCTGGTGCTTTCTCATTTTCCCTCTTCTGCCCTTCTCATTCTCCTTTCTCTCTTTCCTCAAGTGTCTTCTCCCAACTTTTCTCTTTCTCTTTGTGCATCTCCCTCTCAGCCTCCACTCTGAGATCCTCTGCACCTCTCACGTACAAGCCTCCAAACAGGCAAACAGTCATGCAGCTCTGCTATCACAATATAATGAGATTGGGAGCACCCAAATTGAAAGAAGCCATTTTCTACAGCTGTCAACTTATTATCGAAGAAGGGGGGGGGGGGCTTATTCCAGTACCTCTAAAGGCAGCGGAGGAGAGAGGGATGGAGGTGATGGAGGGATGGAAGGGAGTAGGGGTTTGAAGTGAGAGCGGTGCTGAGGGAGGAGGTGGATAGGGAGCTCAGGGGTGAGCTGTTTTACATTTTGAATGTTTTCCTTTTTTTCCCCCCTTCCACTCAGTCGCTCTCTCTCTGGTATTCCACTTTGGTCACCAGTGCAGCTCTTGAAGTTCAAGTCTTTTATTCACCATGTTACTCTTAATATTTTAAAAGGCAGTATGTAAGGCTTTGTGGACCCGTGTTCTTTGAATGTATGCGACACTTTGAGCACCTCTCAGCGTGTGTGAGTGTTTACTTTCCCACTTCATGACTATTTATATGCAAACAGTAGGTATACTTGTGTCCAGGGGAACGGCTGCCTCTCTGTTTTAGCCACACGCTTCGACTGGTACACACTCTAATTTGAAATTCAAACATTTAGGTGTTGCTTTTACCTGCAGTATTTTATAATGGTTGAACACTGACTGACTGGCTGTGTGGATCAAACCGACCTCTATCCTGCTCCATTCTTCATTTGTTAATTGTAAACCGCAGGGAGGATTAGGAAAAGTTCTGCTGACACACCTCCATAAAATACTCCTATGCTCATACGCACAGCCAGTTGCAGGCTCTGAGCCCGAAAGAAACATATTCTCTTCAGCATTAGGCAAGCAGCTCATTCCCAGAGACACATTAACGGACATGACTACAGCGCTCCTCACATATTGACGCCCTGATCACATCCTTTAAATGTCATACGTTCAGTGACGGGCCGCAGAACTGGTTTAGGAGGTTTTTGAAGACGCCACGCGCAAGCTGTCAGACCTCACCAGCATCTGCTGGGTCTGATGGTAGAGTTGAATCTGTCCTTGTTCCTTATTTCCAACCAGGATAGTTTATTCTACTTGACATTTTCAAAAGAGCCACCCCCACACACATACACATCTTATTTCCTGTAAAAAAAAAAAAAAAAAAACGCTTTAATCCAGCTTCTAAAGACATTAAACCATAAATAATCTTCTTTTTGTTTTAGTGTCTTGTCGAAAAGTCAAATACTTTCAAACCTAAGTTTGCTTTTATCCTAATAAAAGATGATTATATGCTCTGTTTGTACCTTCACAGTGTTGTTGTAGTGTGTTGTTGTGGCAAATTTCAATAATTACCCCAGCCAAGGAGGCTTTTAGTCCCCAGAGTTTGTTTGCTTTTTGTCTGTTAATTAGCAGATATCTCAAAAACTATTTAACAGATCTCAGTAAAATTTGGCAGAAACCCAGGCCTTGGGCCAAGAAGGAACTGATTAGATTTTGGTGCAGATAGCACTAATACGGGAAACCATTTTTCTGGAGGATTCTTTGGTTTGCCATTTTGGATTTTATGTAAAAACTGCTTTTTCTTACAACAACAAATTTCATCCAATCATTGCAAAATGGTGCATAATGGATGAGGCCCGAACAAGTTTTAGGGTTCGTTTTTCGACTCGCCATGCAATATTTTCTTCTGTAATTGTTTAGCCAGGTTCTTTTAGATGTAGCCTGTTTTTAAAGTGTCAAAGCTGCTACAAAAGCTGCAGTATTAATAACTAACTTAGATGTGTTTCTGCATGTTGCATTCATCAGGAGATATATGTGTAGCCTATTTAAAGGGACTGATTTAAACATTAAAGTCTGCTTACAGGTGTTGGGGAGCACGACTGCTTATGTGAAAGTTGTAAAAAGTTATAAAAAGGCTTTTGTGGGTCCAAAGGGAAATCTGATAAATGACCTATAGTGATGTCATTTGAGTCAGTGTTGGTTGAAGACGTCAAGTGTAAAAATAAAACAAATCTAGAGTGTGGTGCAGTGTTAGAAAGAAGTGAGCTTATCAGACCTCTGTAACTCGCTCCTCATCTCTGCTTAAGGCTCAAGGCTTCCTTAGCTGCAGTAACACTTCTAAGTCTGACTGTCAGCGGTCTTGTTGCATTGTGGGTAATGCAGGCGCCTGGTTTTGAATACATGGAATAAAAAAAAAGGTTGTTGCATCAGCTGTGATTCTTTGTTTTTTCAAACTGTCACTGCTGAGTCTCACAGTACTATAGGAGTACAATGTGACATTGGTGGAGTCTTTCTTAAACATAATACCAAAATGCATAAACATAATGTGCAACATTACAACCAAATTTTGATGACAAGTCCACATCTGCTGCTGCAAAATGTCCTGCACAATTAATAAATCAATTAGTTAGTAACTTCCTTTTGGAGGATGCACAAACCAAATCCAGCAAATATCAGCGACTGCACTCCAGTTTTTTCTGAGGTTGCTGCTGGCCCTGTGCTGTAGCTGTGTGCGTGTGCAGCTGTAGTTTTGTGTGTCCTGTAACCACCGTCTGTATAGCAGAGTGACCTTGATGTCTGCACTCAGCAGGAAGACACGAGAGAGGGGTGATTAACAGGAGTGAGACAAAGAGAGGAGAGACAGAAGTGGGAAGAACGAGGAAAATTTAAAGTGTGAAAGTTAAACACGCCAAAAAAAAAAAAAAGAAGAAAAGCAGGGGACACAATTCAGATAAAAGTGAAGGTGTTAAAGAGTGAGGGAAAGATGTAAAAGAATGAGAAGCCAAATGAAGGGTGGGTGGGGTGTATGAGTGACTCACCACACATCTATTGGGTTTTTTTTCTTCTTCTTCTTCTTCTTCTTCCTCTCCCTACAGGCAATCTGGAGGTGCAGTCATCAAGAACAGGTAAGAGGGAGGATGAGAGATGGGGGGGGGTGAAAGGAAGGTGGGAGGGAGGGAGGGAGGGAGGAACAAAGAGATGAATATTACACTGAATGTTAATCAAACTCACACTTGTACAGGTGAGAAAATACAGTGCACAGTCGACATTGTCCTCACAGTGAAAAATGTGTTACTGTACTGTGTGTGTGTGTGTGTGTGTGTGTGTGTGTGTGGTTTTAACAGTGTGTCACTGCCAGCTCATCTGCTGTGACCCAGGTTAATAGGACTGTGCATCTCCATGGCTTGCCTACACACACACACACACACACACACACACACAATAGCTGCCCATGACTGTGCACTTACTGCCCCTTTTGACTTACACACATGCACTTAGAAGTGTGTGCACACTACATACACACATACACACACACATGCAGTGTTTCCCCGCTGATGTTGGACTGTATTCCCTCCCTCTCCTTCACCTTTGACCCCCCCCCACACACACACTTCCTCCCTCTTCCTATTACCCTTTCTCCTCCCTCAGTCTCGGTGAGGAGTTTTATAAGGAGGCCATTGAACACTGTCGCAGCTACAATGCTCGTCTGTGTGCCGAGCGCTCCATGCGTCTCCCCTTCCTGGACTCCCAGACCGGCGTGGCCCAGAGCAACTGTTACATCTGGATGGAGAAGAACCACCGTGGACCGGGTGTGTGTCTCTCTGTGTGTGTTTGTGCGTTTGATACCTGGGCAAAAATAAAGAGCGGCTGGCTGGCGCTTGAGGAGTACTCCAGAGCACTCTTCTTTGTTGGTGTGTGTGTGTGTTGTATTTGCCAGCTGTTGTGCTACACAAATTATTCTCTCCAGTCATTTGTCCTGCGGCTTCCTTCCCCTGCTCTGCTTGTTTCTGTCTCTCTTTCCTTCCTCCCTCATTTCCTCCTCCTCTTTTCCAGGCCTCCTACCTTTCACACCTCAACTTTTTTTTTTTTTTACTTTCCCCAAAGGGTGTTTTCTCATCGCTTTCTCTTTCTCTGTAACATCAGTGTATTTTGGCAGTGAATCAGACACCCCTGTAGGCAATGATACGCCGCTGGCACCAACTATTCCAGAGAGAGTGCACTTTATGTGTGTTTGTGTGTGTGTGTGCACTAGTGCATGAGTGTGTTAAAACTTGAGTTCGTAGGCTATGTGTCTGCCAGTATAATCCTTTTGTTTGTTAGTTAGTTTTTAGTTCTTACTTGATTTGCATACAATAGTGCCGAATTAAATTGATTGACTTGATTTGCATGTATTTAAGATTTAAGATTTCATTCCTATTTGGTAAATTGAATAGATTTTTTAATGGCTGACTATTCATTAGAAACAACCTTGAGATAAAGTTTTCCAAAACCAACAAAAAGTAGTTTTCTGTATATTTAAAAACCGTATTAATAATTACACGATTTTGGGTTGGAAGCATGTACAGTACCACAAACAACCATTTATACCACAACCATTTATATTTTTGGCCATGCTAGAGTTGTGGCTCTAGGGATGGAAAAGCCCGTCAGTCAGTCCACCTCTTTTACCACTATAGTGCCGCAGGGAGGATGTTTTTTTGTAGGCCAACCCTGATGTTAGCATCATGCTGGTTCCAATGGGACTTTTACATTGGCTTTTGGGTTACTGCAGAATATAAACTCTGTGACAAACAAAAGTTTATGATACTGACACGTTTTGTTCAGCACAGTAATCTTCACAAATTAACACCTCTTATATGGTTTTTGAAGCCCAACGACGTAAAAAAGCTAATGTTAGGCTGCAAACAAATTACAGCCCAGTTGCATGACTTCAACACCACCACCACTAAACCTCCAACTTGTAGTTTTATTTAGCTCTTACCTCTTCTACAAAAGCATTTCCTCTCACAAAATTAGCAATAGTTTGCAAAAAAACGTGAGTATAAACACAACAAGGCTGTAAAAGTGGACTGGTGAGTAGATGATGATGACATTTAAGGTCCCTGACAACCTCTGTAGTATCATTTAGTCACTTGTTAACACCAGTCTTTTTAGGAGACGTAAACGCTTGAAGCAACCAAAAACCCAAAGACTTCAAAATGAAACAGTTGAAATGTCTTGACATCTGTTAAGCGGATTGTTATGAAATTTGTTGCACTCAATCAATTGTAATAACCCCCTAATCTATGTTGGTTTCTAGTACTTCATTTTATCACCAAATACCTGCAAAACTAATGACATTCCCATCAGCCTTTGCTGTACTTGCGTCACATGCAAATTAGTATATGTTATCATGCTAATACACTAAGCTGTGATGTGTTAGCATTTTGGACAGTGTCACAGAGCAAACATGAATAAAACAACAAACTTAAGACAATGTAAGAATATCGTAAAATATTCTAGCACGTCATGCTTGAAATTTTAGTTTTCTAATAATCCAAACTTTGTTCACACACTCATGTTAGTACGTCCTATATCAAGCCGTGTATTCCTCTGTGTTTCAGGTCATGCTCCAGGTCAGTTGTACACATATCCTGCTCGCTGCTGGCGCAAGAAGAGACGGCTAAACATCCTGGAGGACCCGCGGCTTGTACCGATCGAGTTCAAGATCGGTAAGGAGTAAATGAGCCGGCCCATTTGAGGAACTTTTTCCACTAACAGCATTGTGGAATCTGTCAATCTGTGGGGCAGATGTAAATGAATGCTGGCCATTAACATTGAACCTCTTAACCTGCCACTTTCCCCTTTTATTTGTTTGTTTATTTATTTATTTTTTTTAGCTAGTCTCCCAAAAGTCCATTCAAATTATAATAAATTACAATAAAAAAATACATTGAAAATACTATAAAAACTGCTAGCGTGTTTCTTTTATTTCCCTTTGAGTAGTTTTAAGTTTTACTCTGTAGTAAGTGGGTTACATGAAGAGAAAACATCAGTTAAGAAACTGTGGAGACTTCCCCCATGCAACACCCTCAGTCATGTGATATTTCATACAAATTGCAGATGATCGCTTCAGCCTCTGTACACTGCCGAGGTCCTTGTGCCTTCATGAATCAGCCAAATTTTGTGTCCTCAGGGCAGTGTCAGCTTCAATGAGCATGTCAGCATGAATATGAGCTCTCTGCTGTTTTCTGATTGCAATTGTCTCATTCCCCAGACTACGAGGCCTCTCTAAAGAAGGAGGGGGGTATCCCTGATGGTCCTGTGCTGGAATCGCTGCTCGCCGGGGAAACCCTGGACAAGAAGGTAGAAACCAAGGAAGAAGAGCCAATGAGCGAGTGTCAGGTGAGACTCGTCGTTTCTCTTTCTTCCCTCTCATTTCCCTCTTCAGTTCTTTGTTGTTCTCTGTGTCTTGTTCCTGTTGTTTTCCTCTTATGTCAGCCTCTCCATCTCTTTTTATCTGTCTGTATTACCCTCTGTGTTTGTGTTTCTTTGTCTCTGCCTTTGTCTCTCTCCGAGTGTGTGTTTTGTTGGTGACATGGCTCCCACGGCTCTGACAACTCCCTCCTGGCGTAGAGTGTATGTATGTGTGTGTGTGTGTGTGTGTGTGTGTGTGTGTGTGTGTGTGTGTGTATGTGCTTGTGACTGCGTGCGATTGCACAGCAGCCGGTATTGGTGTTTTACACGGAATCCACTCATATGTTTTACAGACCAACCTTGTAAACAAAGGACATTTTAGGAAAGATCGAGCTGCCTCTTTGCTCTCTGTCATCCTTTATACAACATGTGGCACTCAGTAACTTCGGAGCAAAAACTTGATGCCCATCTGGCTGAGTATTTCACCAGCTAGAGGCCGCTGCTCTTGAACTCTTGAACTCAGATGGACAGCTAATCAATCAGCTGTTGAGTGAGTGGCCCTCACAGCTCTTTGAGAGCCAAAGTAGTGTTTAGGGCCTCTAACCCAAGGCTTCCTCTAACTACAACCAAGCCTTGAGGCTGTCTCAGCTGGGCTTTACTTCAGCACCTTACTGCTATCTTTTTACCATAATCAGATTAAAGTCTTTCAACATAACACTGGTGTTTTCCTATAAAGACATGAAAACTAAAAGCCTCTTGTATTGAAGGGGCAGCTCCGCTGATTTTACACAACACTGCATTACAAACTAGAGGTGAGGGGTTTGAAAGAAGTGGGAGATAGGTCTCATAAAAGGGGCTATCTATGGGAAAGTTTTGGGGGCTTCACCTATATAAGGCTCTAAAAACCAGGATATTTCAGACCTTGCTGCTTGATTTTTATCTTTCCTGTTTTAATGTGCCTCTTGAGAGTCCCCTGGCTTTATAGAAGTGGAATACTAAATTGCATTTTGAATCCCTTCAGTTGAGGAAGTTGTTAATCGAATTGTTTATTTCAATGAAATGTTGACACATTTGGCTATGTTTAGTGTTAATGGTTCTGCTCTTACACTTCCACTGGGATTAAGCAAACACCCCCAAAATCAGCAGGGAGGAGTGCAATTTCATGGCCACCCATGGGTCGAGCCAGAGAAAAGAAAAGAAAAGAAAAGAAAAGAAAAGAAAAGAAAAGAAAAGAAAAGAAAAGAAAAGAAAAACAAAACAAACTAACCTGTCTTACAGTTCATACTGCTCCCTCTCTCTCGTTCTATGTCTGACCCATAGAAGTTGCTTGTCGGGGATTTCCCTCACGAGCTGGAGGTGGATGAGATGGAGGAAGACGTTCCGAAGAGAAAGAACCGTACCAAAGCACGGGTAAGACAACAATGACACTATCACTGTTTTTTTTTTGTTTTTTTTATCCACAATCATTTTATACTGAACCAACAAGCTAGGAAAGACATTGTTTGGCTGTCAGTAAAGAGAGGGAAGCCAAAGTCTGCAAAAAATCTTCCAGACTGAGCTCACGGTCAAACTGTGGTGGACCTGAGGTGAAAGTTCAGTGTCTTTCCTGTCAGACGTATAAGCACAAACAGTTCTGAATTAGACAACAGTTTAAGATGACAACCTGTAAAATAATCTGATGTACAATACTCAAGCACAACATGCACGTGTGAATTATCAGGAAAGTTTTAGCCTGTAAATCTGGGAAGAAAATTTCCATCACATCTACAAGAATCTTTCTTTTTCAGGTCTGAGAATATGATAGTTTCGACTTGATGTATTTCACATAGTATAATTTTGCACCTGCTCTGTATGCCACCCTCTGTAATGTAATGACATGTCAAACTAAGAACACTGGTACATGCAAACAGATCCGGAAATTGAAATCATGCTGGGATATTTTTTTTTTTTTTTTACAACTTTGATTAGATCAGACGGTTTTTTTTCCGCACTCTTTTTGGGCATCCTATGGGAAGATAATCAAGTGTTAACAATTTATTCTGGAACGCGTCACACACACATATACACATAGGCACAAACTCACAAACACACATGCACACACACACACACACACATGCTCACACGCAGACACCAGGGTTGCTAATTGGAGCTGTTGCTCCCCTGCTAGGTGTCATCAGCCCCCTCCTGCTGGAAGTGGAGCTTTACACTGAGAGCAGATGATTAGAATGCAAACGTGTGTGCGCGCATGAATGTGTATATGTGAGTATGTAGACACTTGAACACACAAATGAGGAGTGTGCTCTTACACTCTTTTTTTTGTGTGTATGTGTGCGTACAGGGGAAGTTCAAACTTTTTGTGTGTATCTCATGTACAGTTGAGAGTTGTTTACAAGTGTGTGTGTGTGTGTGTGTGTGTGTGTGTGTGTGTGTGTGTTCGCTGCAGGCCTACGGTGTTGGGGGCATGAGAAAGAGACAAGAGCTGCCTGCCATTGAAGACAGAGACAAGCCTTACGTCTGTGACAGTGAGTGCAACTTTACATCCTCATTCATGTTTCTCTTCATGTAACTATTCTTAGCTAACATGTACAGAATACTAATATTATATACACTGTATGTGTGTGTGTGTGTGTGTGTGTGTGTCTTTCAGTTTGTGGAAAGCGCTATAAGAACCGCCCAGGGCTGAGTTACCATTATACTCACACCCACCTGGCAGATGAGGAGGGGGAGGAAGACTCGGAGCGACACACGCTACCCTTCCAGCGCAAGAACAACCACAAGCGTGAGTCTGCTGTCTGAATATTAAACTTACTTGCAGTTGTCTCGTTGTCCGTCATTATTTACCTGATGTAGAGAGTCTCGGTTGGCTGGACAGGCTGATTCTGGGTCCTCAGTTACAGAATGAACATGTAGTGGGTGTAGCAATTTCAGGGTCATTCCAGTGAGCCTTAATAATCAGGATATTATCAAGAACTATTGATCGTCCTGGAGTTCCTCCTGCAGTTTTATAGATAGTTACAGTGCTGACTGAGCTAAATCCAAAGTTTGCACTCATGTGGATGAAAGATAAGATTTCTCCCAGTGGAGTACTGGGTTTAGCTGATTTCCTCAGCTCCAACAGATTCCCCTGTTCAGACTGATGCACTGACGCAGTCTTGAACTGTGCTTGTGGTAGATGAAAATGAGCCAGTGTGAGTCAACTCACCTGGCTTCTCAGCCCACTGCTTGACCTGGGATAAACAAGGGTCAGACATTAGCTTTGGTGAACTGATGGTGCAGTTATGGATGGAAATTATATTTAAAAGTCCCATATTTTACACTTTTCCTGTGTTTCATTTGAATTTTTGAAATCCATAAGAAGATATATTTGTAGTTTTAAGAACAAAAAGCCATCTCAATGTAGTTTTGCATCTCCTTTCTCAGGCTCTAAGCCTCTCCTCTGATTAGTTGACTGTTTTCTGAGTGATTGAATGAAAATATAACAGATTAAAGGTAAACACTCTTGGATGGTGGGTCTGGGTGGGCAGGGCTTGGGGCATGGCTGGGAGCAGTGACTGCTTTGTTGTGACATCACAAAGTAGGGAAGTTCTGTCTGATCGTTTTAAGGCTCAGTCACTGAATACAGGCTGTGTGCATTTCTCTGTGTACTGAGCGCTTTGATACTTTCACAGTGTTAATATAGAACCTAGACCTGGTTTATAATCAGAAAAGACATGGAAATGTCACTTAATACAATATGGGACCTTTAATGATGTTTAAGTAACATTTAACGGATCTAACAAGCCTAAACGAAAATTAGAGAAAATTGAAACTCCATTAGTTTCATTTATCTTATTAGTTAATGACATAACACAGTTCTGTGTAATTTTATCATTTTGCAATAATGTGTTTATGTAGCCACAGTCAAAGATGGGAGTCTCTGTAGAGACAACAACAGTGACAGCAAGGATTATGTCACAGCACCTTAGTACGCAGACAAACAGGGGAAAAACATCTGCAGTATATGCATGTCTTCCATGAAAAGTTAGTGGTTTTACTCTGATAGACACACTTAAGCCTGTTGTCTCCTATCCATTGCCAGAATACTTGACTCCAAGTCTATTGGCATTTTTTCAGACCTCTTGCGATGAAGGTGTGACAGTCAGATACACTGCAGAGTCAGCTGCCAACAAGCACAGGGGATCATATGGATCTATTTTAATAATAATGCACAAGAAATGTGTCAAGGTAACTATTTACATGCAGTAAAAGGTTCTCCACATTGCAGCAAAATGATTAATGTTAATCTTCCTCTGACAGTGTAAAGCTTAAAACCATTACAGTGTCTCTGTCAGTCATCACCCACCTGAGTTAATGCAACACTTCAGACAGTTTCAACAGCTCCTGCAAAGACACATCAGCTCAATGAGAGAACAAACGATGCGTCAATCAACACTCATCAGTCAGTGAACAAACACTAGTCAGACACTCTGGGAAATTTCCAGCACACTTTAAAGTTACAGCACACAGTATGACTGCAGCCATCAACGGTTTAACGAGTATCCATTAATGCGCTGGTCCAGAATATTATGAAGTAGTTATAATGAAGACCCATGGTATTACTTGCAAATGCCTCAAGCACTTCTTGCCAGAAGGTGTAGGAATGTATGTAAATGCAAGTGGACAGTGGAGCAGATGGTTGTATAGTGGTAAATCCTAGATTAACACAATCAAGTATTTTCAGCCATTCTAGTGGCATGGTTTTATAAATCGCTATGGTTGGTTGGTTGGTTGGTTGGTCGGTCAACTGCCACTTTGATCCCAGACTGAAATATCTTAACAACTATTGGATGGATTGCCATGAAATTTTGCGCAGACATTCATGAATCCCAATGACTTTGTTGACTGATTTCCTCTAGTGCAACCATGAGGTTCACATTTATTCTGTAGTTTTGAGTGAAATGTCTTGACAACTATTGGATGGATTGTGGAGAAATTTGGTAAATACGCTCATGCTTCCCTTGAATTGTAATAAGTTTGGTGATTCCCTGACTTTTCCTCTCGCTCCATCATCAGATCAAAATTGGAATTTGTCCAGCACTTTTTGGTTTATCACCAAATGCCTACAAAGCTAATGGCATTTCCATCAGCCTCAGATGTATTTTCTGTTTAGCGCTAATCAGCAAATATTGGTGTGGTAACACGCTAAATCAAGATGGCGAACATTATAACTGCTTACCATTAGCATTTAGCTCACAGTACAGCCTCACAGAGCTGTTAGCATGGCTGTAGACTCTTGTTACTAACTGACCGAAGATTTGGAAGGATGCAAAGATATCAAACATACTTTGTGTCACAATAATAAATCATTAATGCAGAGGATCACTGTTGTTGCAGTAGGTGCTGTCATTGGGAGCATACCCATCATTTTTCTCACATCCTGAAGGCCCCAGAATTACAGGAGATGAGTTCGCACTGGACAGTTCTACCCCTCATGATTTAGTTCAGTTCTAACGCAGGGTGTAGTGTGTGCTGTATAAACCAAGGCTGGAAGTAAGAGTGTGGAGGTTGGGGTTTTGCGTGGTTGAATTTAATGCAGGAGACAGACCTGCAATTTTTACAATCCTTACCTAACTTTAGCTAATTCTTTTGTTGCCTAGTGCTAACCATATTTTAACCGTAGTGTATTTGACATTTAGCTGATTTTAAATTTAGTGTAGTCTTCTCACAGACAACATTTTGATATGTAGCAGGAACAACACAGGTGAAACTTGATGATGGCTCCATTTCATTTATGTGTTTCAATAAGCTAGTGTGTACAAACCAGGGCCCTGTTTCCCAGAAGCATCTTAAGGCTAAGATGCGCTTAGTCCAATTGTAAATCTATGGGCTAAGTTCATTTTAACCTTAAGATGCTTGAGGGAAACAGAATCTGCTGCACAGAGCAATTTAATGAAATGTGGCCATTATAAATGTTATTATTTACACCTGTTTTTAGACAAGTTATAATGCCCATCATGAATAATGTCTCATGTAAGTCTGGCTCATGTGCATTTACTCACGTTGAGTGTCAGTGTGGATTTCTCCTCATGCCACATCATCTCTTGTGGGACTTTTGGCTTATATTTAATCAGATCAAGTATGAGACTCACTGAACATTGGCAGACTTCCTGAAGCTGTAAAGGGGCCTAGTGCAAAACCTGGAGGGACACAGGTTTGTGCAAGCATTTGAAGAGTAGAACAAGATTGTCCAAAGATCACTTGCGCAGTAAAAAGCACTGAGTGGTAGTAGGCTACATGCATAACAGTGCTGTGGGTTGTTGGCATCCCAAGACTGCAGTTATCGCAGGACTGCAAAGGCTCTGCTAATGACTAGCATAGGAGAATAATAACAACAAGTGAAGCAAATATTTAGGTTTCTATGAGCAGGTCATGACTCAGACCTCAAACCTCCTCTTCCTGTCAGCGGCGGCATCCACACTAACCAAATTGCTTGCCGTCTTTGTTTCTTTGTGGCTATTTATTTTCACCCCCAGGGCCAGTTTTCTATCAGCCTGTGGTTTTTGTTCAGCGTTGTCTTGTGTCTGCGTGTTTTGTTTGTTTGTGAACACTTCTTTTAAGGATAATAGTATACATTTATCCTGCGGGAGATTGTGTTCTGGTCAGTAATCGTCAGTAAAATGGCTACAGTTGTTCACACTCGTAAAAAAAAAAAACCAAGAGAAATAGCTGTGGACTTTTGAAAAGGGAACGCAGACGATTCATCCACTTTCTTTGTTCCTCCTGGTCTTAAAACAAGCAATTTGCTCAGAATAGAACACAGATAAACACACAAAAACACACATATCCACATTATCTGTGCATGCTGCACTGCAACAATGTGCACACTGAAACTCAGTTTCAGTTAATTGGCAGTGTGTGTTTTTAAATTGGACTGTCTGACAGAACAGACTGGCCCAGTATGTGTATATATATATATATATATGTGTGTGTGTGTGTGTGTGTGTGTGTGTGTGTGTGTGTGTGCGTGTGTGTGCGCGTGTGTGTGTATGTGTATGTGTGTGACCATGCTGCAGTCTAAGGTCTCTCCAGTGGAGGAGAGCAAGAGAGACAGCATTTGAATCGTTTAATATCCCCCATCACTCCCTCCCAAACAGTCAGTAATCACACACATGGTGTCGCACGCACGCACGCGCGCGCGCGCGCACACACACACACACACACACACACACGCACACACACACACACACAGCCTTAGAAAATGCAATCTTCTCTGCTGAAATGAAAAAGGAAGCTTAGCCCCTTTTGGTTGGTGTGTATGTATATTTGTGTGTGTGTCCACATGCACACGTATACATGCATCTGCAAGGCTCTGAGTGTGTGAATACATTAATGTGTGTGTGTATGTGCGTGTGTGTGTGTGTGTGTGTGCCATTACAGCTTTTCCCAATCTACTGAGTGTCATGAAGGAGCCCCCTCCACCCTTCCCTTCCGTACATCGCCACATATGTGATAATATTAATATGGCTCCACCAAATGAGAGCAACCCTGCATGCATAATTCATGCTATATTCTTGCTCAAAAAGCTGTCTAGACGCTGGAGTGTGTGTATGCAGCATCCAAGCTAAAACTTAGCAGGAAAACTATACAACTATAAAGTCTTCTCTGAGCCTCCTCCTGCTCCGTCCTCACTCCCTGTTTTTCCATCAGTGTGATAAATGGCAGATTATTCCACTAGGAGATGAGATTTTCCCTCTCAGTCTTTCTCTTCGTCCATCTTTTACCACCTTCCTCTTCTCCTCTTTCTCTGCATCCTCACTTAACCCTCCTCTCTCTCTCCCCTCCTGTTCTGCCTCCCGTTTTCCATTCTCCTCCTCTCTCTTATTCTGCTTCGTCTGTCAACCAGCTTTGGATTTTCTTTTAATTTATTTCTTTGTTTTGTGTCTACACTCCCCCTGAGCACAATCACCAAAATCAGCCAACATCTATTAAACCTCCCTGTATATCTGGATCCCAGCCGATATACTGCTTACTCAAAATGATCAGCCCCATTAAAATTCATGACTGCACCACATACTATGTTGTTGTTGTTGTTTTTTAAAACTCTTTTTTTTTTTACTTATTTTCTTCTAAAGAGGAGAAGAAGAAGGTTGGAGGTGGGGAGGGAGGGAGAGTAGGATGGCGGGTGGAGGTGTGGGGGTTCTCTTTTGGCATTGATGTGATGGTTTGAGGGGGTGGTGGGGGAAGAGGAGGAAGAAGAGGAGGAGGCTGAGGAGAAGTGGATGAATAAGGGGGATGTTTACTTTAGAGGTCGGCCCTGCAGTGTCCACCTGAAAATTGGTTTTGTGGTATGGAGAGAAAGAGAAAGAGAGAGAGAGGGATAGAGAGAGAAAGAGCAAAAGGGAAGGAGGTAGATGAGCGAGCAAGTAAGAAAGCGAAATAGTGAAATAGCAGAAATAAGATAAATAGATTGCAAGGAGGCAAACTGAGAGGAACAGCAACTGTGAATTAATGAATGAATGAGAGAAATAAAAGAAAGACAGAGAGAGAGAGAGAGAGAGGCAGAGGGGCAAGTAGAGGTGGGGGGGGGGTAGTTGTCATTAAATCCCCCTTCTCAAATCAGAGCTGAGATTCAGAGGCCACTTTATCTGGACGGACAGACGGTCCTACGGTGTGGAGCAGCAGGGACGCTCAGAGTGTGTCTCAAAATGCACACAACACAACACACACACACACACACACACACACACACACACACACGTCCATTTCTTTTTGGTGTGTGTCTGTGTGTTTGCGCTCGTGTCTGCCACTGAGTCGTGTGAATGTGCTGTATGGGCAATCATGCCCAACTTTGAGTGTGTATGTGTGTGTGTGTGTGTATATGTGTGTGACATGTAATTGAGCCCTTTGAAGGTCAGCTTCCCTCTGTTCCTACTCACCATTGTTGGTTGTTGTGTTTTTTTTTTTCCCTCTCCAGTATTTTTTTTTTTTTTTTTTTTTGCCTTGTGTCTCAAAATGGCCTCCCTGTCCTCCTCCTCCCGCTGTCTGCAGACAGAGGATTGAAGGATGAATTTTGATCAACCAACATCAATATAAACCAACGCTGACCAACCTAAAATGGCCACTCCCCAGTCTGGATCTGTTGTCACTCCATATGTGCGCCACTGCCTCTGTTGTTTACTCCCCTCTGTCTCTCTCTTCTGAATAATACAGCCAAGGTGATTTGAAGTGTGGTGAGATTCCAGCTCTTGTGTTTATTGCTTTAGCTATTGCATTGCCATTTATAGCAGTGTCACTGGGCAGATACAGATGTCTTTGTCAAGCTGTTTATTCTTTACACCGAGTGCTACCAAAACTTCTATATTATTTGGTCAGTGTGGCAAATTATCCCATTTAAGTCACCCTTTGCTCTAAATCTTCTCAATATTTCAACAGATAGATAGTTGGGGTTCGTTTTCAAATATGGAGTGTGGAGAAAGCCAATGCTTGGTGTATGATTTCATGTGTGTCATATTTCTACATGTGAAGACAGAGCATGTGGAAATAAAAGAGCATGCAGTGCTTTTTGGATGTGTTCTGAACTTTTCACGTACGCCGGCATTCCTCCTCAGCTTTTGATTGGTTGATTGTTGCCGCTGCTGCACGGCGGCAGGAAAGGAAGGGAGAAACGGCTGTTGCCTAGCAATCCGGTTGCCATAGATACCGCCAGGGCTCCCTCCTAAAGAGTACACTGTTATGTACATTGAAAAGAGAGAGAGAGAGAGATGGTAGAGGGACGGAGGGAGGAGAGGTATGGAGAGAATAGAAAAGGGGAGGAAGAGAGGAGAGGAAGAATGAAGGAGAAGAATGGAAGAAGTTGAAGCAGAGAAGGAGCGGAGGGGGCACAGAGTTCATTAAAAATAACATAAAGAATGGGAGGAGAGAGAAAAAACAGACAAAGAGAGAAGCGGAGCGAGAAGCAGAGAGTTGTACAGACTGAGAAAAAAAAATCTCTTCATGATTCATCATATAGATTCCCCCAGACAGTTGGAATTGTGAAGGCAGGGTAATATTGGAGTCTGCTTCATTTGGTATTCTGTCTTAAGATGTGGTACTGTGGTGTGCTGGCTGGTTGTTTTGTGGTTCCTCAGTTGTCTTGGCCATGTTTGGATAAGCCCCCCACACTACCACAGCCCTCCCCTCCGCCTCCACCAAAACCACCCACCACCACCACCACCACCACCACCACCACCACCTCCCCTCTCCCGCCCCAAATCCATCCTCTCACCCTCCATCCATCTCCTGATGTTTGTTTCTCTGTCTGTGACTGACTGTTATTGTAAAACACAGCAAGAGGAGGGAATAAGAACCAGCAATGCAACAGTTTCATACATACCACAGTCATCAATTATTTCTACTATAATAAATATGTCCAAATGTAAGTTGACATAATGCAACAGTGATTTAACTTTTGCACATTTCGGCCTAAACTCTGTCAGAATACCGTGTTATTCCTGGAGAACATCCTCCGGCACTCACATGATGCCTTTTACAAGTCTGACTTGTTTGGAATAAAAATTCTAATTGGTAGTTAGCATGAGCAGCGATAGCTACCACGACTGAACACACAAAGAGAACGGCACCACCTACAGAAACTCAAACTCCCCATTTCAGTGCACAAACACCACAAAAAATAGGATGCAGATTTCTAAATTTAAATGTGTTTTTTTTTCTTTTTCTAAAATACTCCCTCTCTTTTACGCTTCTGTTTTGTTTTAGCCTGACTGGTCATTTGACATTTCCACATGACAGTGCAGGGCTGACACATACTATAGTGGACCATGTGAGGTTGGGCACAATTCAAACAGGATTTCACAGTCACATTCCTAGCCGGCTCTCCCCCTGGAACAAAATAGGATTAATAATTTGCATTTTAACTCTTCATCGACAGGGACACAAGCCTGGCTAAGTGGCTCTTTTTAAGTGTGTGCAAATGTGAGTGCATGTTCACAGAGTATCCACACACACTGTTATAGGATGTGTGTGAGTGTGATTTCTTTACATGCATGATTTATAGGGGAGTTGGTGTGTTTGTGTGTGTGTGATTTATTTGCATGTGTGTCTATTCGCTAAATGTGCACATATCTGCAGACTGCAGAGCCTGACGGATTGTTTGTGTGTGTGTGTGTGTGAGAGTGTGTGTGAGTGTGTGTGTGTGTGTGTGTGTGTGTGTGTGTGTGTGTGTGTGTGTGTGTGTGTGTGTGTCTGTTCCTGCGGGTCAGTGTGATTACAAAGCAACCATAGATCAAGTTTTATTATGCACCAAAACTGCCTCTGTCCTCTTTCCTTTGCAATGTCATCTCTGCACACAAGCTCACATTGCATCACGCACACACAAATGCATGCATACAGACCCACAATGCACTGGGAGTTACGCAACCTGCTGACTGGACATGAGTGAAAGTAGTACTTGGGAGTGCGTGTGTGTATACGGGTGAGGGGTGGGGTAGGTTTGGTGGGTGCAGGGATGGAAAAGCAGCAAAAAAATGAGGGGAAAACAGAGGGAGAACAGAGCATGGCACTGGTGCAGGCATTAGAGTGACAACAGATGGATTGCAGGAAAGAGTTCCAATTTCCTCTTTGAGAGTAAAGGAAAAAAATAGATATAGAAGTGAAATAAGGAAAGGGAAGTGAAAAAAATGAAGCACAGCGAAGCGCAGAGAAGAGATCGAATCAGAGGCAGAGAGAGCAGCAGCAATAATGAGAATGCATGAAAGTGCAAAGAGGAAGAGAGAGGAAGAGGATGGGAGAAAGAGTGAGGGGAGGAAGATGGGAAGAGGGAGAGAGAGAGAAAGGAAGGCAGTGACTTTTCATCTGTGACTGACAGTTTCCATCTGACTGCATCTCTGCCTCCTTGTCTGCATAAAAAACCTGAAGATGTCTCCTCGACAATTTGGGATTTGTTACTGTGAGAATCTTCACGTACATGTGCTTTTAACCTGCGTCTTATCTGTTGTCCGTTTGTTTATCCCTTTGTTTTGTGTTACCATATGTACAATATTTGTGACTATAATTAAGTGTGTACCTGTGTGTGTGTGTGTGTGTGGATGAGTGTGTGTGGCTGAGGGTTACAGAGACTCTCATTCATCACATTAAAGAGAGCAAGTGGGGGATGGGGGACTGAAACTGGACGGCAAAAGTTATTATGCAAAGGCTTGGTTGTAAATCTTTGAGTGTGTGTGTGTGTGTGTGTGTGTGTGTGCACGCTCTACTGTATGTGTGTGGTTTGGTTGTGGGTGTGTTTCATCTGTGTGTGTGCTCTTGTATTTGTGTGTGCGTGTGCTGCTCCTGAGAGGCTCTCCTCATTAAGCAGCGAGGCGACAGGAGTGCAGAGTGTGTGTTTTCACACACCGCTGCTCCGATACAACGGGAGCCACTTTTTTTTCGCCTCCCTTCCTTCCCTCCCCTTTGTGCCTCCTCGTCTTCCTCCTCCTTCTCTCTTTCTTTCCCCACTTGCCTCATCTCTCCTTGAAATCCTTCCCTGCCTCCTTCTGTTTCTCCTCTTCCTCCACCTTCGTATCTCCTCCTCATCCTCACTCCTTCCTCCCATCTTCACCTGCAGTAACAGAGTGTTTGCTGCCTTCGGTAATTGTGAAGAACAAGACACACTCAATGTGAAAACATTCACACTCAACCATTACTTGTTATTTACCATCTAAACCCGCAGCCTCGATTAACCAAGTTTTGTGATGTTGGTAACCACGGCAACTGTTTCTTTGTTAATGGCTGAGCTTACCTTTATCTGCACAATACAACGGAATATAATCGAAGTTAAAAGAAGCATATTAAATCACTTTGATTAGTTCAAGTAAATGTCATGAAAATGTTAAACATGCAACAAATCAGGAAGCAGCAGAGACAGAAAAAAAGAGAAAACGTAAAAAGTGCGATGGAAGAGAAAGTCAGACAAGTCAACAGGTAGGCCTATTTGTTTGTGTGTGTGTGTGTGTATGTGTTTGTGTGTTTGTGTGTGGAGGGAGGGCAGTGGTTATTCCCTTCGGATGGAAGCGCTAAGTTGATGAGGCTTCCACTGTGGCCGGCCAGAGGATGAGATTATCGACCAGCCAAGAGTCGGGCTGTGGTTTGGTTCCAGGTCTGTCTGGAGTCTGGGAGGGAGAAAAGGGGGGACAGAGAGGGAAAAGGGGGGAGGAAGAGCTGAGGTTGGAGGGGTTGAGCGAGAGGGCGATATACTGGAGGAAGAAAATGAGGGAGAACGCCAGGATGAGGATACAGACACAAGGTCACAACTTTGTACTTGTTATCAGCCTCGTACTTTCTCATATCTTTTTTTTTTTTTTTTTGTCTTGCTGCTTTTCTTAATTACAGTGTAAGAAATGTTCTTCTTATCCAGGTCACCATTAGTTACAGAATCTTCAAATAAACCTATTCAGATACAATTATTCTAGTGAGAGGGTTGAGATCTTTTCACTTCTAATGTAGTTTTTTGTGCCTTTTAAAAAACACTCCAGCAACTTTAGACTCAATATGAAAAGTCTAATTTAAAAAGGAGATATATTTTTTTTAGCATTTTTTAAACAGAAAGAGCTGTTGTAATGCATTGAAAACCATGTATCACCAGATGTTATGTTTTCTTCAGACAAAGCTAAAGGATCAGATCTTAATAGGCTGAGAACATTCTCCGACTTTTTACCATTTAAAACCCACTGAATTATCAGAGCTGTTTGAAAAGTAATGAAACGAAGAGCTAATGAAAAGTTAATGTTGTGGACATACATGGTTTTCACAGAACAGTGCTATATAACAAAGCGATTTAAATGCAAGGATTTTATCTTTCAGTGTTTTTCTATTTTTCTCTGCTGTTCTCCTTCTTCTGTCTTTTCTTTCACTCAGAAAACCACAGTTACTCAATTTTTCAGCCTGACCCCGAAAACTCAGCATATTAGTAGCGCGCGTGTTTTTTTTTTTTAAAGCGACGCTTTATCAAACCACTGATAGAATAAATAAAATATGTGAGAATATATGATTATTTTTATTAAAAGTGAGGAGAGGCTTAAGTTGAAAAAAGGAGCAGGGCAAGAGGTGGCTCAGAGAGCAAAATAACAATGCGAGATAACGAAGGAGCAGCATGGAGGTGGAATGGAGAGAAAATGTGAAGGGGGGGCAGAGAGGGAGGAAGGATGGGGAAGGGTAGGTGTTGGGGGGGCATTTGAGGATTCATCTCTTGCTGGATAATTCCCAGGAGGATCTCTCTCCAACACTTGAAAGCTGTGAAGTGTGCGGTTCTGCTCATACTCCTCCTGGTAATTGGAAGAGGAGAGGAGGGAGGGAGGGAGGGAGAGGAGGGAGAGGAGGGTCAGGTAAAGGAGTTAGATATGGAGGTAAAAAAAAAAAAAAAAGAGCAAGAGGAGGAGGAGGAGGAGGAGGGGAGGAAGGTGGCTGAAGCAGGTAAAGATTTGGAGACAGGAGACAGGAGACAAGGACAGGAGGAGAGGTAAAGGTAACGAGGGGATTAGAAGGAAGAGAAAGCAAAAAGAACCGCCTGACTTGTGCCATTTTTCTTTGTTCAATCTCTCATTTTTTTCTCCCCAACCTGGCATATATCTCTTTTATTTTGCTCATTAGCTCATTCCTCTTTATTCTCTGTCTCTATCACTGTCCTCTTCCCACCCTCCCTTAGCCAGCAATGGCGTGTCTGTGGTTGCAGGCGGCTTCTGAAACATGGCCGCAGGCGTTTAATCATTGATGGAGTTTTTTTCCTCCATGCAGGCAGGCCAGCGGGCAGCCCCAGCTCACTCACATGCGTCAGGACCTGCTGATTCACTCTCTGGGGCCTCCGAGCACACACGCGCACACACACACACACACACACACACACACACACACACACACACACACACACACAAGCACTTACACATGCACACAGGCATGAATATAAAAGGCAGAGATGCACACCCATAACTGTAGCACACAGACACGGATAAAATGCAGCCTGAATGTGTTTGATTTGTGTGTGTGTGTGTGTGTGTGTGTGTGTGTGTGTGTGTGTGTGTGTGTGTGTGTGTGTGTGTGTGTGTGTCAGAGTCCACATGTGTGCCTGACTAGTTTAACCCACCAGGGATTGTGAGGCCCAATCAGCAGCAGCGAGCCCAAATAAAAGCAGAGAAGATAAAAGCAATTTGTTTGACCAGTACAAGAAGACAAAAATGTGTTTGCATTGGCTCCAGGCCTGCACGCCACATATGCCTCTACAGTTTTATACATCCTTCTGCTAGACTTGGTAAACATCTGGCTGTGTTAGTTTCTTAAAATGTAAATACACTTATACAGCTACTGTAAGCTCATACTGTACGACCACTATCATTCAGCTCTCGGGCAGGAGCTCCTCACGCAGCTTAGCCATGCTAGCGGTGTCGCTCTAGCAAAGTCTGTCAGTTGGTCAACCATTTGAACTACTGCAGAAAGTCTATAATGCTAGATATGAATAATTCCTACTGGATGAAATATAACAACTTTGATGATCCCTTAACTCCTCATCACCTGATGACATTTCCATTAACTGCACTGTGTATTTAGCGCTAATTAGCAAATGGTAGCATGCTAACCCACTGGTATCATACCTGGACCATGTTGAAATTCCTCCCTATCTACTAGACTCTCAGTAGTTTCCAGTGAGCCACATCTATAAAATATGATGCTTTTCAATATTGCAGAATAGAAAACAAAGAGTACTGTCTACTGCATGTACACAGCTTCTTTTGTTCTATTGTGCACATTTTTGAGAATAAGGACACTCAAATAAATAAAGTGCACTGTACGTAATGATTTTGGACACAGCCATGATCATGCTAAACTAAGATAAATGTTTAATATTAGCCTCACAGATTGCTAGCATGGCTGCAGACTTCGTCTTGTTCACGTTACGGACTATATTGTGGGTTGTGTTGAATTCATTTTTTTCAATATTCTGGATTTTGGTGCCAGTCTGACTGATCTGCTTTGTTCATATTGACCAATTTACACAGAACAGGCCCCATGAAGTGCAGGTTAGAAAATAAAATCTATAGTGAAACTCTCATCACTTGAAAAAGCTGACACCAGCAAGATATAAGGATGTGAGAATGGCGACATCATCAGTAAATCTGTAGCACTAAAAGTCCTTGTGGAATTAGTATACTGTTAAGTCCATTTGATAATTATTCCTATTGATGGTTGAACCGCAGTGATACTGTAGTTTAACCCAGCTTGTTTTCCATCACTGCACCACTGTATGAAAGTGCACAGCCCAGCACTAAATTCCTATATAGTTACTATTCTCACAGTATAAATGACAGGCTCTCTCTCATGGTTTTTACTCAGCATAACTCCGTTGAATTCTGCAGTAGCAGGTACAGCTTATCATTTCCCTCCCCTCCTCTGTTCTCTGTCTGTCTCTCTGTCTCTCATCCTGATCAGAGTTTTTTCTTTTATTATTTTATTTCTCTGAGGATTAAAGCCAGACCCTGTGGAGGAGAAACCAAATCTCTCTCTCTCTCTCTCTCTCTCTCACTCCTCCTTTCCTTCTCACCCTCTTTTCCATCAAATTCCCCCTCTCCTCATCACCCTCCCCTTCCGGCCAAACAAGACTCCACCCTGAAATGGATGGATTAATGACCTCTCTCTGCCTCTCATGTGAACACACACATACGCACGCACGCACACACACACACACACACACACCAGCAGTATCACCTACAGCCCTCTGTCTGCACGCCTGTGTCTTTTGTCTTTCTGCAGGATGAATGGCTTTCTATGCATGTCTGTATACGTGCATGCGAGTACCTGTGTGATCTACATTGTATTGACGCTCTGTCCTGGTTGGTGAGTCATTATGAAGGACCTGTCCAGTGTTTTACATCTTCGAGAGGAAAGCACACATGCAGAATAGTCTGCAGTGGTTATGTGATTGCTTCCATTAAAGAGATTATGCAATCAAAAGCAGTAAGACAGGCAGACAAACCAACAGTCAGACAGACAAAAGAACAGGGGGGGTGGGGGTAGATGTGGAACGCACACACATACACACACACTCACACACACATACAGTATGTATATATATGTATATATATATATATATATAAACACAGCACTCAGGCAAGCAAGGGGAATTTCTCTCTTGTTAATAATTATTATGAAACAGCTTCACATGGAGCACTTGCCTTTCCGCGCTCAGCATGACGGCAGGTCTGTCCCGGCAGCCTCCCTACACACTCACACACACACTCACACTTCTCCCATATTTTTTCAATTCCTCCTCCCTCCTCCACTTGACAATATTTACCAGACCCCATGGGCTCCCAATGGACATCCCCCTCTGTTCCTCCCCATCTCCTTCCCCTCCCTTCCCCTCTCACTTCCTGGGTGAGCCGGGTGTTCGGTGAGTCCCAGGCTCCAGCGCAGGCCTGCACCAGTGCTTGTTTTTACCAAAGCAAACAGATGGAAAAAGAGAAAGACACAGACAGAGCGTTGTGCCCAGCTGGGATGGTGTGCAGTCAGGCAACGGGGGACTTAGTTACAGATCGTCTTTCTTCTTCTTTGTCTTACATCTCAACATTTTACCTGTAATCACTCCCTGTCAGTACAACACTCTGTCCATGTTTTCTTTCTCAGCACACCTTGGTGGCGGCTGATCTATTGATAAGTTAGGACTTTCATAGACTTCCCCTCTCCGATCTGTCTTTCTGTCTAGTGATTAACACAGCTCCTTCACTCCAGGGAAACATTTCATAACAGTGACTTATGAGTTTACACTCTTCATCCCCCTCTTCCAGGAGCCCAGGAGGGATCAAGCTAAAATCCCCATTTTCCTTACCCGCTTCTCCTTTCTTCTTCTTCTTCCAGCCAAGAAAGCACCGGACGGTTCAGTGATCGCCAATGGCTACTGTGACTTCTGCCTCGGAGGCTCAAAGAAGACCGGCTGTCCTGAAGACCTTATCTCCTGTGCAGACTGTGGACGCTCAGGTAGGGCACCGCTGAAGGGGATGATTGGCAGGAGGAAGGCGGTCCTCTGTTGATGCACAATTTCCTTTGTGGAGTATAGATTTCATATCTACTACATAACAAAATGCAAGTTTCGCTTCCTGTAACGCTTAAAATGGATGGACCATACCAGTGTTTTTTTTTTTTGTTTCAGCCCATCTACTACAAATCATGTACAGTATACTTAATCGCATCAACAACCATTTGCTGTAATGTTTTCGATTTTTGAGCTTGTTGACCCTTGCAGCTAGCCATGGTGTTTTCATTTTTTACTACAGTTTGAAAACCAATTTGCAGAGATTTGAAACTGATCTAAGACAGTGGCCTGGAAGGATAAAATACTTCCAGTTAAAGCATAAACCTCACAGGAGATTCTCAAGATGAAAATGCAAATACCAAAACATACATACGAAGGTATTTAATTCAAATCGATAATGCTAACTCACTAACGTTAGCATCACCTCACACTAGCAGTTAGCTTAACAATAGCCTACACAAGGTTACTACTTTGGTTGGTTATTGTCCTTAAAAGCCATCATACACAACATTGAAATTCATGCCTGCTTTCATTTGTGTAAGTTATGTTTTTGTAGTAGGGAGAATGCAGATTGAAACGCTGCTGCATTAGCATTAAGCAATAACACAACTTACAAAATAAAATATGATGTATTGCCTTTTCTTACCTTATTTTCTGCAAGTTGACTTTCCTTCTGTATGGATAGGAATAGAAAGCCTTTGCTGCCTGAAAGGTAGAAAACACATGGAAACTTCTTAAACACAGCATGCTTATATGGAAAACAGTGGCTGTAACGTACAATGTACTAAAATCTTCTCCGCAAGAAGAATTTCTCATTTTCTCAAACACAATTTTAAAATCTTATTTTGAAACTATCAAAATCCAATAAGAAAGTGCTATTCTATATACAATATAATCCATTTCTAATGATTGATAACACATAGTTGAGAGCAGATTTGTAAAGAGATTAAAGAGATTTTGTAAAGTTTTGTATAACAGGTACTGAGAATGTCAAATAAATTAGATACATCACATGAAATACAACTTCAGATATTCAAGTTGCATGCAGCTCCAAGTATATGCAATACGTATGATGATACATGCTGTGCAGTATGCCAGAAGTGCAGAAACACTCTGGCATGTGTTTCCAAGGCCAGGAATGAACTTTGATGCTTAATCTGGCACTTTTCATTTAATGTGGTCATGTCCATTGATCACAGTGTTTCTTGGCATTAAAATATTAATGGATTCAGTAAAGTGTAATCTTGGTGTGACATTCTTGTCTGACAACAACACAAAATTGTTTAAAATCTTGTTGCACACCTTTCAATCCTGGCTTTTTGTACATCAACTTACTTTACATCTGTGATATTATAAACCACTGTCTATTTCTTCTTTTGAGAGAGACTCCCATGTATAACAAGGAACTTAGATGAATTTGTGAGAGAATGGTCTCCACTTAGTATGTATTTTGGTTGTGCAGTAAATTTTTATTGGAGTAGAGTTTAAGTATGATTTTCTTTTTGTATGGTTGTATTATTTTTTGTTTATTCTGGTTACATGTATACATGCAGAGATTGCAGTGTATATAATGAAGAATTTGTGTACTTATTGCATGTACTGTATATATTTTTCCCCACATGTTTCTTTTCATCTGAATAATAAAAGAGAGAACCAAAAATGATGTACGTGACTTGTAGTGAATGGGCTAAAGCATGCAAAACATTGGTATGGTCCTCTTCTCTATAATGACTCACAAAGAAGACAAATGAAGGTCAGGAAATGAGGATGACATAATATTTCTATTTACATGATCATGTAACAGCAAGTACCAGGAAAAGCTAGAATAAAGGGGCAAGGAGAGACAGTTTAAATGGACTGCATTAGCAAAGGACGATTTGTTTTCCTGTTCTACTGACTAAACTGTTGTTTTGGAATTTGTTAACATTTTTGTTGAAAGTCCAACATTTTGTAGTTTTCAGAACCAAATCGAAAGCAAACATATGCATTTTATTTGAGCCATCTCAGGAAATAATATCATGTTTCTTCACCTTTAACTTTTCTAAAACTCTTTATATTCAGGAAAATTGCATCTCAAGTAACGTGATGTTTACATCTGCAAAACACCACTGTTGAATCCCCTGTGAAATATAAATAAATCCCACGTATGAAGCAAACAAACTGATAGATAGACTAGGTGGATGATGGGTGACTGTCCTCAGAATACAGACAGTGATAGTGAAAAACATTGTGTGGGCGTGTGCTTGTGCGCATGTGTGTGTACTTATGTGCGTGCGTCTGTATGTGTGTATGTGTGTGTGTGTGTGTGTGTGTGTGTGTGTGCGTGTGCACCCAGGCCACCCATCCTGTCTGCAGTTCACAGTGAACATGACGGCTGCGGTGAGGACTTATCGCTGGCAGTGCATCGAGTGCAAGTCCTGCAGCCTGTGTGGCACCTCTGAGAATGACGTAGGATCTCACTTTATACTGCATGTTAACACATGTGGCTGCACACACACACACACACACACACACACACACACACACACACACACACACACACACACACACACACACACACACACACACACACACACACTACACATTGTACATATATACTCATATAGTATCTTTTAGAAAAACTAACCTCTTGCTGAAACTTTTAAACAGTCTTGTTGAATAAGTTTAGGGCATTTTGATATTGATCCTTGTAACAATCCACTTCTCAAAAAAAACAAAAAAAAAACAGAGAAAGTGATTCAGGAGCTAGTTTAGATTCAGCGCCTTGCTCTCAGACTGAGTATGCAAGAGTGGGTCCCTCTGGCTGTAGGATGCTGTCTAACCACTGGGCTATACTGTTGCTCAATGAGTCTCACTGGAATGAAACAGCTTTAAACCCGCAAGAGAATTGAGAAGAAACATAGACATCAACCTTCAATAAATGCAGTTTCTTTTTTTCATTCCTGCAGAATAAGGAGGTGCACACAATGTCAAGGAGATGATGAAGTCATAGTGCAGGTTATTATTGTTCTGTGGCATAAAAGAATATTTGAAGGACGGGGAGTTGTTGAGTCCTCAACTGTCATAAATTGAAAACAACCAAGGGACATGTATATCACTCCCTAACCCTTTGTTTTATATTATGACAAATTCACATCTTCATGTATTATGCACATTAAATGAATTCTGTTATGTCCTCAGCTTTGATTTCAAATCTGTCCTTTCATAACGACATCTGTTTATCTGAATATTCTCTTCTCTTCCAGGACCAGCTGTTGTTTTGTGATGATTGCGACAGAGGCTACCACATGTACTGTCTGAGCCCTCCCATGTCTGAACCACCAGAGGGTATGTGTAACGATGAGCAGTGTGCGAGCATCGCAATCCAGAGATGCTGCATACCAGGAGCTCTCAAGTGTTCAGACCTGCATGTGGTCAGACTGCACAGCCCCAGGAAACTTTTGTTTTTAGTATGAAATTATGTAACTGTCTGTACTGTAGGTGGGGAGACGATGACACAAACCTCAAGTCAAAACAGTCCGACAATCAAACCGACTTTTAGAAAAACAACTCAGATTTAACCCTTTACTGTATGGAGGACCCTCAGGACTCCTCATCTCTCTGTTGGAGCATCTTAGTCTGAATACTGTGTCTATGATCACAGAAAAGGAGCAGGTACATCTATTTAAATCAAACTGTCATTTGCCTTCTTACACATAAGATGGCTGCCTTAGGATGTTTGATGGCGTTGCCATGGAAATGAGTAGTAGAAAAGATAATCTGTTTCCATGGCAAGTGTGTCACTTGGCTGAACATACAGTAGCAGTGGCACTCGTGTTCAACACTCACTAACAGTGTCATGCTCTGCCCACACACGCAACACTTTTGATTTACAAGAAACGCGTATGAAATTCAGCAGTAGTCAGTTATTTTAGGTTTTTACAGTCGCAGCAGAGACCTGTGTGAGCTCTGACACGGATTGGTAAACATATATTTACATACATACCGCAAATACACACGACACAACCAGATAGACAAACGCGCTGCACGAAGCACAGGCGACAACGGAAGCGTTTTCCAGTGATGAACCCTCGACTGTAAAAGTTGCTGAAGCCGGCTACTCGTCAGTGCTGATGGAAATATTTGGTTCTGTCGTCTGTGTATTTGCAGCGTGTTTGTCTATTTGGTTGTGTCGTGTGTATCCGCAGCTCCTATGTTGTCAAATTGATGAAGATGTTTTCTTAATTTGCTTGTGTCTCGTCTATTTGCATGTGTTTTCTTCAGTTGCAGTTGCCTTGAGCTCTCACTCCGTCACTGTACTTAGGCACAATACAGCAGAGTTTACATTCTCTTTGAAGTGTAAAGGTTGAAAGTTGCATTTTAACATCTGTCTCAAGTAGATGTTTAATTAATGTTACAAATCCCATGCCAAAATCCAAACCAAACTAGTTGTCAAATCCCCTGCATTGACAAACCACAGGCACAGCATGTGATGTTTTACCATGGAGGCTTTAATTTACAGTGTTACTTAATGCTCTGTCTGAAATGAGGGATTAATCCACAAGGCTTTACAATAGCTGTGATTGAACTTCCGATCTGTGCTCTGTGTGTGTGTGTGTGTGTGTGTGTGTGTGTGTGTGTGTGTGTGTGTGTGTGTGTGTTTTGCAGGGAGCTGGAGCTGTCATCTGTGTCTGAGACAACTGAAGGAGAAGGCCTCAGCCTACATCACCCTCACTTAATCTGCGAAGCTGCGCCTCATCCTCTCGACCCTTCATCCTCTCCCAAACCGACTCTCCATCACAGCTCTCTGTGCCCTCCTCCTCCTCCTCTTCTTCTGATCTACTCGCCACCACTTCCTCTACAGTTCGTCCCCGTGACCTTTGACATGACTGAGCACACAGCACCATACTCATTCTTGAACCCATTCTCCAGCGGCGAGCCAACCTACGTCCTTTTGTGTCACTCACATTCCCTGTTGTGCTTGAGCTGACCCCCACTGTGCCCCCCTCCCCACCCACCCCCCCTTCCTGCTCTGTCTCAACAGAGGAATTCATCAGCTGGCAATAAGTTTGCTAGCGAGACACACACTCCAGCCTGCCAAGGGCACTTCAGAGGCATACTACTCCACAGGAACCCTCTTAAGGGCCCTCGGAAGAGCCCTAATTATCTTCAGCTGCAAGTCAGTAAAGAAGAGAGTGAGGATTCATAAGATGGATAGGTGTTAGGCCGAGGACAGGGCTTGGAAGACCCTGGAAAACCATGGAGCAGTATGTTAGCCAACTGTGAAATATACTGAACCAAATTTTCATATACTCCCTCTGTCCTTTTCAGTGTATGGCAGAGCTAAGCTGTTGGACTCTGCTCCATTATTTGTCTGCAGGGCCCGCTGCCCTGTGTAGTTTCAAAGTGGGGGTGGTGGTGGTGAAATGTACAGAATTAAGACTGATTCTCTTATCTTCACACGTTCGAAAACTCCCCTCACTGGCAAACAATGAGCAACCGGTCAGGAACTCGGACCATCTTCGACCTCACCCTGTCCTCTCTCCTTGCATGAGGTTTCCACAAATTAATGATGCATTTTGGGATCGACGCTGAAGGTTTTGGTGTTCGGATGTCACATCCTCGGATGAGAGGAGGGATGGATTTTTCTCTAATCAGCTATCTCTGATCAAACGATGTATTTAAAAATGACAATTTAGGCTTAGCATCTCTCACAAATCCTTTACCTGACCTCTATTCATCCTTCCCCTTCTGTGAAACACTGACTGTGAAGCCAATGCAAGACTGGAACGCTCCTGGTGCTTGGTGTGTATTATCTGTGTGTTAAGAATGTAGGATTGATGTGTGGACAATGCAGATCTTTGTCTGGCCCAATGCCGAGGCCTGAAAAAACTCCTTTTTTATGATTCCTTTTTTTATTTTTTTTTTTCATTTGCATGTTGTTATCTCGATTGTTTTTAAAGACTTTTAATTGAAATTGAAAAGAAAGCACACTTAATTCGCAATAATGTGTTTGTGATATGAACTGTTTTGGCCAAACTGGGTGTGTTTTAAAACTCTACGTGTGCCTGTGTGTCTGTTTGTGTGAGTTTATCTGAGCGCTACAGTAACTGTAGCCGGCTCCATGCTAGGTGGGATCTGTAAGAGGATTTCGAGCAGCAGCAGGAAGGTAAACCCGAATGTAAGGAAAGTCAGCATTTTTCTGTTGAGGCATTCTGACAGAGGTGGGACAAAGACATTGTTATGCAAGTCACAAGTGTCAAGTCTTGTCAATGAAGTCCTAAGTCAACATGAACTGTGAAAGGAATAGTCTGACATTTCTGGGAAAAAAAACATGTAGAAACCAAAGAAAAAAAAAGAAGCAAGTTGTGGTTTTTCAGTGGATCATGTTCCAGACTTTTTGTTTTTTGGAAGTTACAGCACTCAGCTGACACATAGCCTGGCACATTAGCCTTGGTAAAACCATGACTTGTCACTTTTACCCTTTGTACGGATGAAAGAAATGAGATATAACGTTTTAATTAGTGGGCTTTAGAGGTGCTGGTAGATGCTGAGCTAAACTAACTGTCTAATCTTCTTATCTAACTGTCGGCAATATAGTGAATAAGCGTATTCCCCAAAATGTCAAACTATTCCTTACAGAGCACTGAGGTTTTGAGGCCTCAAAAGTCATGATCCCCTCACAAGATTTTTATGCCATTTAAAACATTAATCGCAAAACATTAATCTGTTTTTTATTTATTCCTTCCAGGGTAGATGTTACAACAACCTCTGATTTTACAACATTTAGGAAACCTAATCTTGAATAAATATCATGACGCTAAACTCTTTGTTATTGGCTTAAAGCAGTACTTTTAGGATATGTCGTCCTTTTAGGATCAAATGGCTTTTAAAGGTGACGCCGAACCACCCTGTAATTTAATCCACCTCTCCACTTTATATATTTACATCGTCTAAACAGTCATAGTGTCACCAAATTATGGCTAAATACACAGCTTCTCTTTGAGACTCGCTTACACGTGCATGCTCAAGCAACATACAGAGGCATTTAATAAGAGTATTTTTGATCTTTGGCCTTGGTTAGGACACCAAGCGACGGTGTGTGAAGGCAAAGTCAAATGGCAGGTTTAATTAGCCTGCTACTTTGCAAGCTCTGCTTCTTGCCAAGTGAAACTAGTTGTTTTCATCACCTTCTTGTGTCCTGCAAAACACGAGGCCACCTGGTTTGTGAGAGTAAAACATTGGATCGTCCCGCCACAGAGTTTTTACAGAGTATTTGTAATGTTTCATTAATCCATGTTCAACAACATATAGTATATACATACACACACATATATATATATATATATATATATATATATACACATACAAATATTCAACCAACAATTAGTAGATGGTTGAATTCTTGAATATCAATTAATAACTTACTGAAATGTTACAAAAACTCTGTAAACTCTCTGTAGGCGGACTGTTTAAATAAAGTGTTACTGAAAATTTCTGCTCCCTGCCAGTCTGCTCTGCACGTTAGAAGCCAGTTTAATAAATCAGCAGTTAAAGACCAAGCTGAAACATTAAGGCTGAGTTTTTCTATGAAGGGATTGAGCCAGCCATCCAACCAGCCAACCAGCCAGCATGTTTTCTTTTGAGTTTGCACTTTAAAAAAAAAAAAAGTTTTTTTGTCTTTTAACCCAATGGCCCATTATTTTATCCTCAATCACTTTACCTGTAATTCTCAAGGCGACTTTAAAGGGCACATTACAAGACAGCTGAAGTGCCGATTCAGGAGGATGTTTTCAACATTTCTGAATTGTTGGTATCGCACAGAGAAGGCATCCATCCAGTGATTTGTGAGCTTTAAGCTTGGAGACAATAGTTGTAAATAGGGGATTGAATTAAGGGCAACAAATTCCATTTCATACTGTATTTCATATTCTTGTGTACATATCAAAAGTATGAAACAGGTCAAATTCAGTTGGTTTCTGGCTTGAATGACCATTTCATCTTAATGCTGCATCTTGTCTCTAAAAGGAAACTCGTGAAATCAGATGGCTTGTGAGAATGTACCTGACCTGCAGTCGTGTTTGTCATCTAACGGACAAAGATATTAGGTGCAAATACTGTGCTACCCCTCAACTCAGCGTAACTCCACTGATGCATGAATGAACCTGAAAATGTTTCTGATTTCATATTTTGACAACGATATGCTTTTTCTTTTTTTCTTTTTTTTTTTTCTTTTTTTTAATAACGATGAGAAATAACCTTTAACTTCTGTTCATTTCCTGTTTGTTTCCTTGTTTGGTTTTGTAATCTGTGTTGTTTCACATTTTGCACAGTATGGCTGCATTTGCTCTCCAAGTGTGTTTATGTGTGTGTGTGTGTGTGTGTGTTGTGTGTGTGTGTGTGTGTTATGTGTGTGTGTGTGTGTGTGTGTGTGTGTGTGTGTGTGTGTGTGTGTGTGTGTGTGTGTTATAATCACTTATGATTACTGGAAGGTCAGAGAAAAGCAAACCAAAACCAAAATAGTGAATTAGTATTATTCTTTTCAGTGGAACCACATGCATGGCACAGCACTGCTAGAAGATTGTAATGATGAGTGCCGGTTATAACAAAAGCGTGCACAAAAATTCACACAAGACACTTAGATTAAGAAGTGTGCTGTTTCTTTCTAAAGTTTGTAATATTTGCCAACAAAACCAGAAGCATTCAATCACTAAATGTTTATTTCCATTAACCAATCAGAGCTAACGTCGAGATTTTAGTGGCAATAGTTTGATGATTAGGATGTTGATGATAATTGTTAGATTGAATATAATGGAGATGTTTGTGTGGATGGACGACGACGAAGATGATGATGATGATGATATGATGGTTAATGAAAGCCTTTATATTGGGAGCCTCTCTGGCACTTGATAGGAGAAGCATGGTGGAGTCAAACCAATTTTGATTGTACTATCTGAGGAGGGTGGGGAAGCCGTGTTGGGGTTTTGGAAGGGTGGGTATTCAATGAAACTCGAGCCTTCCCTTTGTACAAATGGACAAACCAAGATGGTGGTGGTGATGATGGGGGGGTTGGATCAAACAAAGCCACACCAGGAACCTCCAGGCCAAGAGTCCCCCCCCCCCCATCTCTCCCCACATTTTAGGCTGTTGGGGTGGCTCAGTCAGAGGGTTGAGACTTTGGGCCGTTCTTGGCCTCTCTTGTAAATTGTCGTTCTGTGATCTTGCTTGCACTTTTTTTTTCATTTCCCAAAAATAAGAAACTAATTGTAAGTATGTGTGCGTGCGAGTGCGGGTGCACTTTTTATTTTTAATCTTTAAATTTTTTCAAACGTGATTGTCTGTTGTAAACGAACACTGGATAAAGATGAGTTTTTAATTTGTATTTTTTACCTTTGAGAGGAAGATAAAATCTTCTTGGACATTTTTTAACCCCTGCTCCCTCTCTCCCCCTTTCCTCCCTCTCTCTCTCTCTCTCTCTCTCTCTCCCTCTCTCTCTCTCTCTCTCTCGTTCTCTCTCTTTCTCTGTCTGGTACCTGGGAATGCTTTGAAATGTGGACTGTGACCGCATTGCTGTCATCACTGCTGTCAGTCATTCTCTGTGAATTCATCCGGCTTTCTCAATTTACCCAGTTTTTTCTCTCTTCCCTTGACTCATTTTTTTCCATTAAAAAGATGAGATTGAAAAATGACCTCTACCTTTGTGTGTCATTATGTATGTGTATGTGTGTGTATGTGCGTGTGTGTGTGTGTGTGTGTGTGTGTGTGTGTGTGTTCATTTATTTGTTCTAGTTCCTGTGCTATAAATCACTGAATATTTGTGTGTTTTTGGACAGTAGTCAGTCTGTGTGTGTGTGTGTCTGTCTGTCCGTCTGCTGGACTGGTTGTCTGTGTTGTTGCCAACTAGGGCAGCTTAGCAGTCAGTTTAACATTTTTTTTTCCTCAGGTGGGGAGGACGTTCTAGCCCACACAATTCTTCTCTCACATGCAGTTATACTTGCAGGCTGAGGCCAACACGGACCATTTTTTCCTCTTTTCACTGTGCAGATAACAATCTATCAGAGCAGCGTGTTCAAAGTCAGCTTCCAAACCTTTGAATAACTAATTATCATTTTCAGTTTAATACACTTTGCAGCTATAACACATTCACCAGAACTCTCTTCTTTTCCCTTTTTTGCAGAGCACTCCAAAAATATACTAACCTTTTCATGAATTTGAAAAAGGAACAAATTGGCCAGGAATTGACAAAAGATTAAGGGACAGCATTGTTTTGCTTCTGTAGCTGGCCGAAAAAACTGGGGGACAAAAGAGCCCCATTGTCCACAATTGTTTTCGAACAACACTGCAGAAGAGAATACACTTTGCTATTCAGGGCAGGTACAGTTTTGCTATTTGTGATGTATTCCTGGAGATGAGACATTCATCATAGCTGCTGTGTTGGCCAGACCTGGCTGAGCAACAGCAGCAGGGTGAAGTCAAGCTGATCAACAATTCCATTTTTTTTCCTTCCCTGCTTCCTTCCAGAAGCCAGAAAACCGAAAACTAGTGCACACTTGGCTCCTTGGGGGAATATAGGTATTTTTAACAATATGCTCCGAAAAAACCAATTCCTCCATCCATCCTTTGGCAGAGCTCCAACCTTATCCAAAATCCTGCACACCACCCCCAACCCCCGCTGTCCTGTGCATACAGAAACCCACACACAAACGCCTGTGTGCCACACACACGCACGCAGACACACACAGACACAGACATGCGTGCACACAAACACACATACACAGCCTAGAGCCCCCATCTTCTTATGAGCTTCATTACTCTGACCCCACTCTCCCTTTCATATCTCTGAGGATATTTATGCAGTGTGTGTGTGTGTGTGTGTGTGTGTGTGTGTGTGTGTGTGTGTGTGTGTGTGTGTGTGTGTGTGTGTGTGTGTGTGTGTGTGTGTGTGTGTGTGTGTGTTTGTGTGTGTGTGTGTGTGTTTTCCACTCAATACCCAATAGAATATGTGTATGTATTTATTTAGGCCCAGAGAAGGCACAAGTGTGTTTATATGTGTGTGTGTTTGTGTGTATGTGCGAGGACGTGTATACTGTATGTCAGTGTGTGAATACTGTACTATGTGTATGTAGTGTGTGTGTGTGTGTGTGTGTGTGTGTGTGTGTGTGTGTGTGTGTGTGTGTGTGTGGCCATGTGTGTGTATGACTTCCCAGCCAATTACCACATCTCCCAGACAGACTGAGACTGCCTAGGCCCTGCCAGCCTATCAGAGAAGGGCTGCGCACTGCCGGGCCGGAGGTGGTTGCTATGGAAACCAGGAGGCCTGTTTGCATGGTGGCTGATGGAAGAGTGATGGATTACAGTAATAGGATGGAGGGAGGGAAGGAAGGAAGGAGGAAGATAGGGAAGGAGGATGGAGGGAAGAAGGATGGAGGTATAGGAGGAGAGAGTGAGAACAAGAGGAGAGAAAAAGAGGGGAGGAGGGAAGGGAGGCACAAGGGGAGGTGAGGAGGAGGAAGGAAGGAGGGAGACAGACTCATACATAAAGATATTGGAAATGTATGAATGCATCTGAAATGAAGCGACTTAAAAAGATGAAAAAAGAATGAGAGAAAATGATAAAGGGGGAGTGGGGGAGGACTGGAGGGGGTATCGGTAATGGGGGTTGGGGGGGTGGGGGGGTGGAGAGGGCATCTGTGGTGTGTGATTGAATTCCTCTCTTTCCTTCTTCTGTCTGAGCTGAAATGTGTGTCTGGCCATCTGTCCTTGGAGCAGACAGAGAGGTAAGTGTGTGGAAAGATGCAGTCTCACCTTTTTTTGCCTCCTCAGCAGCACTGCAGTCAGACTGTACCAGAATTACTTCATTGTTTCCACCCAGTCACTAAAACCTGGTGAGAGGGGTCAAGACAACACACTTCAGTAAGTCATAGAGAATCTTTTAAAAAATTACACCTGATAAATGTAGCTGTGATGTGAAAACTCACAAGGATAAAATGTTAAACCCAATGACAGGAACACTGCCTACTTTATTTTGAGTGTAGAAAACCTTGAGCAACACTTGAGCAGACTGATTATTGACACTTGTGTTGGGTTGACACTGACTTCACTTTTTCCATTGTTTGGATATTAAAAAACTAAATACTAATCATAATTGCAAAATCAACCTCTTTTTGTCCTTGAGTATGCATTTCTCCTTTCCTCTTATTACAAAACAGACTTCTACAGACTCCAGTATGTAGAGAAGTAATGGAGTGGTGACTCCTCCCTTTGCAAAGTAGTCCTTTAATCATTTGATGTAGGTGACAAAATATGGAAATGACTGTGTAAGACATAAATATTTTATATTCTTTATGTGGCCAATGAATCAACAATTATATAAATAGTTTGTTTGCTAAAGAGTCATTCACAGCCAAAGAAATATACAGTGTATTACCATACATCATGATGTTACTTATGTTAGACAACTACTTCCCTTTTTTGGCTTGTGACTCCCTATTAAAGTTTGTCACATGTTCACTTCTTTTATTTGAATCATTCTCAAATCCAACATTAAAAAAATAAGCATAATATGTTGAAGCAGAAATATGTTTTTTTCTCTTGACAAAACTCTACCCTCAGGATACATTTGGTGGCTGTTTTCAGAAGAAAAAAGAAAAAAAAATCTAAATCAAACTTCTTCAAATCAATGACAAATGGGAAACTCAATCTAATGAAGAAGATCATCTAATATGATCAAAAGCTCCAGAACAGCTCGTGAGTAGCTCCCGAGTGGACACTGAGGTGACATTGTTTGTATACTTCTGTTCTCACTGTAAAAATGTGAATTAGAAAAATTGAACATCAGTGTTTTTCCTGTTAGCCAACCCCCAGACCACAGAAAGGTCAAACTTCCAATTAATATAATATAAAAAAAACCTCCAATTACAGAAATCAAGATAAACTTATTTTGAAGTAAAAAGTACCGTCACCCTAGACATCAGATACAGAGCATTTGAAATTTGAAAAAAAAAATGTAATTTTTAACCATCTTTTACAGCCGGGGAATAAACAGGAGTAATGCATGAATTTCTGTTGAAATATGTCATCAGCTCAGAATCATGTTGATAAGCAATTCCCATAAAATTAGGTAAAAGCCATGAAGTATTTAGCTGATTAAACAATGTTAAGTATATTTTGTGAGCTGTTGAAGAGAGGTTTAAAGATCCCAAACAGAACATTAGGGTTAATGCAAATAACAAAAGAATCTTGCTCTAAAAGCTTTACTGCAAATTCACACACAAATTAAAATGCTGACTACTTAACATAATCATTCACTAACAATAACCTTCATTATCCACATTGGTTCAATATAACCAGGGAGCCCAAAAGCAATTAACAATCAAATAAAATTAATTAGCATTCTAACTAGACAATTAATCAAGTGACCAGCACCAGTGTAAATCAAAGCATGCGGTTTCCAGGCGTCTAAAGGTGAATTCAGAGCACAGGTCCCATTTTAACGACATTTAAAACACTGCTTTTTGTTTCCTGGTTCACAGATTCTCACTCATACAGTTTTCCTGTTGAACCACACTGAATTCCCGCCCGCTGACAGACAGTGACTGGGGATGCTTTTGAGGCAGGGATTAGGCTAAATCTGTGTCTGGGGAACCCAAGTCTGTGATCTTTGCAAGTGACAAAGCGCCATTCAAGTCAATTAAAGATGCAGTCCACTCAAATTAACTTCTGGGCCAAATCAAAAACATGAAAGACGTTACTAAAATCCATCATAGCGGTGATTCAATCCATTCTCTTGTCACTCAGTGTCATCTTTAATGATTATCTGCCACAATGCACACTTTGAAGGTATTTTACGGCTTTGAAGGCATCTATTGAGACAAAACTGTAATTTACTTGTTTAGAGTGTTGATAACACAGCCTATCAATGACTGCACCATCATTTCGCAGAATGAGTATTTTCCAGGTGGATGAACACCTGAATAATCTGCAATGCAATAGTGTTCAAAAGAGAAAACACGACTTCAAAAGGCGAACTCGAAATCCTAATTCAACACTGCAACCTAGAGGCCGAGTTAAGCAACAACATCTGTCTTTTACTCAGAACAAATAAAGTACTTTATCTGTGCAACATCAACTACTCAGAGAAAGGAATTACTTAATAATTAAATCTAAAAGATATGATTTTATATGTGGTTTATTTATGTTACTATTGTGTTAATTTGCACATACAACAAAGGCTTATCAACTACTTCAGCTCTGTCCCATTTATTGATCATTATCTGTGTCCTCACTTTGCCGTTTCTTCCCTCTCTGGATGTTTACACTATCTGAAATTAGATAGAAAACCAAACAACATGGATCATTAACTACTACATTTGTTGATTTCCCTTAATAACAAAGCAATTACACTGTGCAAACACAGTTATAACATTATGTGGTGCCGTGAAGTGTCTTGCAGTCATGTACTGTGAGATTTACTCTTGATTGGTTGATGTGAAAAATGAATGCCAGCAGAGTAATGGGAAAATACAAGGCTGATTAAATAAAGCCTCAGTCTCTTTATCTTATCCCTATGTTTTCTGTGTTTTCTCTTGCATCTACACACCTCTGTGACTTCACTCCATTTCAGTACTAATCGACCTTAAGTGACCTCTTTTTTACCTTCATCTTGTTGACTGACAATAACTTTACACATTAAGCTAATTTCATTGATGAGTGTAGAGAGATTTTCACCTAGTTCCACCCAAGACTATTTGAGATCAGCTTCAGTGCAGCATCCGAAAACTAGCTCCAGTTTTAAACAGCAATTAGGTTTCTAAATTTGCAAGGAGAACTTGCAAACTCAGACAGAACCAGAGATTTAAACGCAGGATTGTTTTGTTGCAAGGCAACAGCAGTAATCACTCTTTATTTTTAGGATATTTTTTCAAGTGACAGGGTAGCGTGGAGAGTCGATCATGTCTCAACTTTAAAGGTCGGTCTCACAATACAAGTTGTTCTTTATACTACAAGTGTTGCTGGAGTTTTTCTGTCAAAGAAATGGGGCGATTCAGAGAAGTTTCTCCTCAAGAGGGAAGCATTCTCGGTTTTTAAATTGGACACTTTAACTCTGAGAGGGTTATATGAGGAACTAGACTCAAATCCATTTTTACACTGGAGTGTTTTTGTTCTCACAGAAACATGACATTTTGGGAACAAGAGAAAATTTAGTAAAAGGAGGGATGTGTCGAAGTCAGCCACAGATTGTGTTTGGGTTGAGATGAGAGATTGCATATGATAAGGAATATTTTTAAAGCTTGGTTGTAATATTTCAGGTTTTGTATTGATGGTCATTTATATTTCTTGTAATTTTGTAAAAGATGATAGTAATATTGCTGTATTGATGACCACTATAAGTCACATCATAATCGTAATCAATGGACTGTATATAAGGACATCAAAAACAACCTCAGACACCAGCCTGATAATCAAGACATGACAGCCCAAAAAACAAGTGGTGAATAAAGCGTGGTGCACTGGAAGAGTTGTGCAACAAGCTTTAATTTTGGGAAGTCTCCATAAGAGCAAGTCTGCTCGTGTGTCCTTGAGCAAGAACACAGATTTCTTAACACGCTCCAGTAATTCATTTGGAGTAGTTTTGCGTTATGGTAGTGCAAGTCAGAAAACTTGGAGGAGTCCACATGTTGGGGTTTGCACACAGCCTGTGCCATTATCGTGGGAAAAACAGCACATGAACAGATAGCTGTGTTACCTAACCTAAAAGCTGGCTATGAGAGGCGAATATGCCAAATGCACATGTTGTAAATATGCAAGAAGGTCTTCTGAGAGATCTTGATATCAAATAACAGGAATGAACATCAGAGTGTTTTGCACCATTAGAACTCATTAGTAGAGTGAACATAGTGACAAGTGAAATGCATCAGAACATATTCATCTTAAATATTTCACCATCATCATGAAGCTTTAACTCCCTGTCTGACTTACAGTATCTGAGTAAAGTGATTTGGTTTCCAAGAAATTAGACAGTAGCTAAAAATAGACAGTTATGTATTGGAAATGTTCTTAATTTCATACAGTGTGATGTAAACATGACCTCAACAGCAGGCTTTAAAACCAGCAGTGGAAGAAGTATCAGATCTTTAACCAAAGTAAAAGTAGAAAAAATTAAATGTAAAAGTCATTTTACTTGGCAATGAAAGTATTATTATTAAGTATAATAAATTATCCTATATCATATTAATGTGTACACATTAATGTTGCATTTCATAAAGCTGGGGCTGATTTGAATTATATTATATTAATCCAAAGCTAATGGGTAGCTTGTGAATTTCCCCTGAGGATCAATAAAGTCATATATTAACCTGTATATTGGTTATATTTTGTGCTATTAATCTGAATCTGCAAAGTAACTAGTAAGTAAAGTTATAAAATAAATGTAGTGGAATAAACAGTAAATCAGTATTTGCTTCTTAACTGTATGTATATATAAAGTAGAGAGTAGCAGGAAATGGAAACACTCAAGTTAAATGACCTCAAATTATAATGAAGTAGCTACAGTACTTGGGTGATATGAAACACTGTCATAGTGATAACGCATAACAAAATCCTCTTCATACACAGGATATTGTCTCATATCCTTAACATATTCCACTGAGACTCGCACCTCGGAAGAGCTAATTTTGGCATTTTCTAAGTGATTTTAACAAACACTCATTCTTAGTCATGCACATCCGCGCCTAACGTGGAAGCCAAATTCAGGTTCATCCCACACAAATTTCTTGTGTGAACAGGGATACAGATAAAAGGAGAGGATAAACAAGGTGAAAGGTGAGGAGAAGTCAAATATAAGAACCAGTTTCTGCTCAGGACAGAGTGTGGCAGCAGACGAGTGTACCAGCAGGTGAGTGGAAATACACACATACACACAGATAGTACAAACAAGCTGGATCTTCCTCCATGTGGAAGCCTAAGCATTTACAGTAGATCGACCAACTGCACACGGAATATTTTCTATTTTGTTCTATTCGACTCTAGGGGGCAGTCGTGAATCCCTGATACCATTGTCCATAATGCAGACCTTGGTAACTTTGTGTGCTCTTCTCCTGTTCCTCTTTTCTGTCCATGCAGATGTTGTGGATCGCTTTGAGGTTTGTTACCTCAGTTTACTTAAAGACCTCAAGGAACATTAAATATGTGTGTGTGGTGGGTAGGTGGGTCATTTAAGAGTCTGTTTTATTTTTGCTATTTTGTCCCAGGATGTACCAGAATGTTTGAAGTACTTCTATAAAGAGAAGGTGCCAGAGTGGGGGACTTCTACACCTGGTGCTGCCCGTCTCTGTCAGCGCTTCGTCAACAGGTAATTAAAGAGTAGAAAGGGGAATTTAGACATTGATGTTACTGTATATATATATATATATATATATATATATAAACAGTATAATGTGAGTTTAACCTGTTAAATATAAGTAGCTTGGTTCATTGCGTAATTCATATTTTTTTTATTTACTTTCAGTCTTAGAAAATTTGACATACGGTATATAATCTTGCCACTTACGAATTCCAGCACTAAAGGTTTCTTGGCTTTTATTTTCCATAGCAACGCATCTGATCTCTCGATCATTATACATCATCTTTCTCCATCAGGTACCACTTTGCCACATTGTATGACACCAACCATCGCATTGCTGTCTACTCTGCCTATCATTTCCAGCCCAGCAATGGAGGTGGCAGGGAGAGGAGATGGTTTGTCGAGCCTCAGGTTGGTACCAGATGTGTTTATACTTTACATGTGCATCTACTGATGTGGCCAAAGATATTGCCATCAGAGTGTGTCATATGTATCAAGTATTTACAGCACTAATGTATTTATTGTGCCGTTTCTGTTCTTTTAGTAGATTTTTCCCTATAAAAAGATATGCATGTGCATGACAGACTGACATCTTTTAGTATATGATGTTATAGGGGGCAAAGGTGCTTGCAGTTGGCCCAGTGACAGCATCAGCATGATTGAAGTTCAGTTTTTTATGTGCCCTATAGCTGGTAAACTTGTCCTGGCAAGCTGAGATGAAGGATGGCTACTGGCTGGGGAAGGACCACCCTGGGGTCTACCAAGGAGAGAAACAGGCTCTGAATGAAGACTACACACACTCTGGCTTCGACCGTGGTCACCTTAACCCTAACGGACACCATGCAGGTAGGACAGGCTGAGCACTTCAGCGCTACATTACATTATAAAGGTGGACAGAAACATAACCTCAAATTAATGACAGTGTTGCTCTGTGCAAATTAATGATAATGTTGCTCTAAACCTACATCTGCCATATCAACTTACACGACAATGACATGTCAGTGCTGTGTTCACAGGTGTCCCAAATGACTAGAAAAAAATATATATTGCAGGTTTAACGTTAAGTTTTATTTTTTTAGACCCAGAATCTGTAAACTTAGTTTTTGCATAATTAACTGCAACTCTCCGTCCCTCTCTCTGACAGTCCCTAGCCGCAACGCCACTTTCACCCTGACCAACGTGGTCCCTCAGAACCCCAAGCTGAACCAGAACGCCTGGAGGATCCATGAGTCCCAGCTCACCGACCTTTTCAAGAGCAAGTGCTCTAAGGCCTATGTGCTGGTGGGTGCCATTCCCTCTGCAGACAACTGGATTGTCAAAAACAATGTGAAGCGTGTCAACATCCCAGACTACCTGTGGAATGCCTTCTGCTGTGTGGACAACAATGAAAGGCCCCTTCAGAGTGGTGCAGCCACAGCGAGGAACACAGAGGAGAACTGGGTGGAGAAGCTCTCTCTGGACAAACTGGGAGAATTCCTGCAGCAGTTCTCCAATCAGCCAGTAGGGGAGCTGTTTTACAACAACTGCAGGGCTTGAAAAGATGAGCAGAGGGACAATGAAAAAATAACTTTAGGTGCCATTGCCCTTTAATTTTACATGAGATTTGTATAACGACCAAAAGCTATTTTTGATATTGATTCTAGTGTGATAATACAGTCACCATTTAACAGCAACAAGACTAAAGCATCCATTATCGCTCTTCTCATTAAACAACAAATAGATGAATAAAAATAAGTAGCAGAGAGATAAAGTGGCTATTCATTGGTGTCTATTTCATTGATATATATATATATATAGTATATATACTAATAGAATCCAAGTAGACACAACTGTATATCAGCCATCCACCTCTCAACTTTTTCATTTGCTGCTGTATAATATAATTATGTATTATTATATAATATATATATATTATGCTATATATATTAATATATTATATATTTATATATATAATATATATATATATATATATATATATATTATATATATATAAATTATATATAATTATATATTATATATATAAATATATAATATATGATATATATATCTAATATATATATATAGTATATATATATATAATATATATTAATTATATATATATAAGTATAATGGTGTATGATGGTTTATACTAGTGCTGTGAAAATGACAACTCCCTTATGCCTACAGCAGCAAATGAAAAGTTGAGAGGTTGGATGGCTGATATGCAGTTGTGTCTACTTGATCTATACACTCATGATCTCTCACACACACACACACACACACACACACACACACACACACACACACACACACACACACACACACACACACACACACACAATAATAGCCTGACTCTGCAAAATGTTTACTTCAGTCAATATATATTTGTAAATGTAAATAAATCGACAATAACCTGTAACTTTTTTTTACCCTGTTTGAACCAGCTGTATGCTGGAAACAGTCTTCAAACTTGAGATTTCCTAAGTCTGTTCTTCCCTCTCTTTGTTGATTTAGGAATAGTGTTCCCCAGAGCTAATGAAATGATGTTTCACTACCGAGCTACAGCATTGCTCTAACATTAACCTATAGGGTATCAAAACCATCTCAAAACTTCCATTTATATGTAGTTTCTCATCACTTCATGAACATACAGTCAGGCATTCCAGCAGCTAGGTTTCCATCCACATATCATGCAAATTTTAACCAAATTCTAAGCAAATCAAAAGAAGAAAATGTTTGTGTGGACATTTGGATGGAAACTATTAAAGTACATCACCTCATCACTCTGAGGAGATAAGAGACATTGACATTGGTAGGGCTATGTCCCTGCTGTCCATACACAAATCTATGCCTAGAGGAGACACCTCATTTGGTACAAGCCCCACAAAGTTTATTTTTAGTGGTACTGTAATTTGGAAAATAATATAATACTGGATTAATTCATGACATAAAAAAAAATCATTGGTTGCTTTCTGATTTATATTTTAAAGGTTAGTTGGCTCAAAGGCCGCTATGTGGCCCTATGCCCATAGCGTTTGGTGATGAAAGTTGAGCACAAATATGATGCCAAGTGGAGCTGACCGCCTGTTGCCCCACTGACGTTAGATTGGCTATTTGCCAAATAGCGCCGTCCTCATTTGTTTGTAATTGGCAGAAGGTAATATTTCTTTTAAAGCAGACAGCAACTGCACTAGAAATGAATGAACAGGATTGTCTGCCCACGAACCATGGAATATTGAACAACCATATTTTGCCCTTAGGGATGACCCTTATCTCTGCTCGACTGCATCTACTGGCCTAATAGAAAAAACAATGTCATTTTGGTTAATGACAACAATATTTGGAACTAATCAGAATTTGTATATGAACAATGAATCAAACACGTAATGTGAAATGATTTGCTCACAGCGATGAACTGACAGTCTATAGTTCATGTTCAGCTCTACAGAGTGAGTGAGGATGGGCATCAGCTCATTGTTTTTATTTTAAAGCCCACAACTCTACAGGCCTGACATTTGAAATAGCATTATCATTATTATTATTATTATTTTAAGTGTTAAATTTATAGGCAAGCTTAAACAAACACACATTCCAGTTGTTACATTTTTCCTTTTAAACTCTACTAAATAAAAATTCAAAACCTGCAATCTGTGTAAATTTCCTGCCATTTCCCTGACCCCATCAACTATTCTACTGCATTCTTTCAACATTTATTTTCATTTTGACCAGTTTGCATGCCACCTTCACCTCAGCTTTACTCCATACACTTATTCAAACGCACACCCCTGCACAGGCACATCATCTCCACCCTCATCCACTGTGTTTGGATGAAATGTTCACTTTTGAGATCTTAGAGATGGTTTAGCTACAAACACTACTGTTTTGTAAAAAGATGATGGTTCTAAGAGCATTTACAGTATAAAGTCAGTTTTTCTTAGCGTGAGACTGAGACTACTGAACAGTCAGTATCAGATGTCACTTTTTCATCTTATATTGATAGCATAAATCCATTGTACAGGAAATGTACAGCATTCCAGTCATGCCAATGACTTGCCATTTTACCATAATTATACAAAATGAAATTACTTTACATTGCAGGACAAACCAGGACATTTTAGGCAGCTCTTCACGGTACAGTATTTAGAAACATTTCTACTTAAAATTCATTTCACTCGCCATTATTAACTCAGTCAGGTGCAAGTTACGCAGGAAGCTTCCATCAGTGTCAAAGGAGGTGGCCAAACACAGCTCCAACTGAAGGTACTGTTACCAGGAAACATGGAAAGATTTCAAAAAGTTGGACACTGCTTTGTGATTGGACTTACATATGATACATACATATTAAAAAGCACTTCATCCTTCAGTGTCTTTGTTTAATCTCACCACTGATATAATTTAAGATAAGATTTTAATCAAACCATTTTTTTTAAACAAATATGAATCTCTTTGCCACAAGCACAACCGTTTCTCATGGAGATTTGTTTTACAGGTTTACAAAGGTTGACTTACAATTACCAACTCCAGAATTATCTGTGAACATCACTTTACAAGCTCAAAATCATTCGGACTAATTTGAGCCATATATGGGAATGAGGTGTAGTCACTTACCATTTTCTGCTGGTTGTGTGGGACCATAAGGCATGGTACTAGTGTAACACATTGTTGATAGGGAATACAAATGAGACAACTCAGGGAACTGCTTTCCAGTTTTTTAATGGCTCCTGCAGAAGACAAAACAAAAGTCATTAACTGCCTTCTGGTATTTCTCTGCAATTCTGCACCTCCCTCAGCAATGCGTACAGCACTGCATGATCAAATTATATTCTTTTTCACAATACACACACATACACATTAACATCATTTACCTAAATTATGACAATAAATGTCATTTAAACGCTGAAAATCAGTCTACAAAAAGGATAATAGTGCCACCTACTTGCCACAGTAAATATAAAGTGCTTGGGGTGGTGTAAACAGACTAAAAGAATATAACATTAAACAAAGAAAAACACATACCTGCAGAAGACAATTAAAAAGTCACTATCTTCTGGTATTTCTCTGCACTTCTGCACCTCCTAAACATAACAACATTTTTTAAAATAAATAAAACTGTAAGACTTTGTATTGCAGGGCAAACAAAAACATTTTAAGCAGCCCATCACAACTCAATATTGAGAAACACTTATTTTTACTTGAAATTTATTAAAGCACAACCACCAAAGCTGACATTTAAAAGTAAAGCTACATGTTTTTTGCCCACATTGCACATTGACTTACTCTATGCTTGAGAGTTAAATACACTCATGATTTCCCCTATACTCATATTCAATTTGGGATACACATACGTTTTTAACAGTTACACTGTTCGCATGAAGCATCAAGAAATTAGCATTTTCTAGAAACACTTTGCTGAGAAAGTAAAGTCAAAACCTCCAACGCTGTCTGACTTAACTCCGGGACCGGGCAGTTGATGCCTTCAAGCAAGGCGGATAAAACAGCCTGGGTCTTTACTCACCCTGTATTTCACTTACTGACCCCGGACTGTTAACAATGCCAGGTTTCAGTTCACTGTGGCCATGATGGTTTTTGGTGTCGAATATAAAGCTGTAATCGCGCTTTCCTCCTAGTCCCCGTACGGGGGCCGAATAGGGAACGCGCTCTGTTCGGGTTCCTCCCTGCACGCCCCGTTTCCTGTTCACCTGACTTCCGATATTGTCACAGGTATGAGATGTTTCCGCGTTTGTTTGTTCCTCGGTTTGATTATGCTGCTGTTACTCATGTTGTCCTGGAAAACACTGGCCGGGTCTTTTGACAGAGAGATCCGACTGAAGTGCGGTCCCAGAGGAGTCCAACAACCCACAACCAAGCCTTAACTACACCACACATGCCAGACTCGGCCCATTACCGGTTCTGCCATCCATGATGGCTTTTATTCATTTCCTGCTATTTTCCCCATCTTCCCTTAGATGCAGGATAGAAAGAGATTACATGACAGTCCATTTGTGGAAGGTGTGTAATATTTACAGAATACACATTTACTCGCTGATTGTCAATCTGATTACACCTTAATGAGACAAATCTACCTCCAATGACAGGATATGAAAATGTGTTGACAGGAGACAGGATTTACCAAAGGAGAGCAGAGGTGGAGCTAAGCTAATAAGATAATTAATATTTTTATATATTCGGTTTATGATCAGAAATATTAAAACTCTTTTTGTTTTATATTTTCTTCTTTGACATTTCCATGAATAGATGAGTGGAGCTAAGAGAGTGAAAGAAGATGAGGTGATGAGAACAGTGATCAGGAGTAGAACAAATAAAATACTGTGCGATAATATTACAGTACATTTCCAAGTTGTTTATCCTATGATGCCATTCCTTAAAGAAATGTAATATTAATAGAATAAATGTTCTTATAAATATTGTGAAGACATTTACTTGGCCTTGTTGTGGATATGACTGCTCAGTTAGAGCAGCACATATTGTTATGGTCTGGATTTAAATGTATGTATGTATTTGCCTCTTTTTATGTGGCAGTAGAGGAAATTAATTATCGTCAAAATCTGTTGTGTTGTGGTTTCAGAAAGATGGAGAAAGAGAACAATTTGATTCAAAATATAATGCAGGCTCTGGATGATTTTTTTTTTTTTTTTGGGCAACTGTCATGTTTTCCCTAAATGTCCCTAAAACAGTGCATGTAGCTGCTGTGAATGGGAAAAAAAATAGCTGGGGATAAGCCCCAAATGTTGACAATGTCTGGCTCCGCCCCTGCCTCAAAGGTGGTGTGACTTCATTCTCTGATCACAATGCCATTACTCCACTATGCAGACAGGCGTGTTATTTGTATATTTTTTTATTGGATAATGTCCAGGTTGTGAGCTGAATGATTTCATCTCTCTAGACCATTGAGTCAGTGTTTTTCCTTCTCTCAGCATTTTCTTGATTCGGGATACTTGCATTAAGCTTTTTTTATTATTATTTGAAATCACTACTAGAATAACAGAAATCAGATACTTCATAACTGATGATCAACTAACACCCATCTCTCTGCACTTTCATCAGCAGCAGACTGAAGTTCAGTCATACTGGACCATGGGGTGGTCACTCCAGGAAGGCAGGCTGGAGAGTTTATCTGCAGTGGCTGTTTCAATGGGCCAGCCCCAGGCCTTGAAGAATCCACACAGGTTCATCCCCACAGTCTTGGAGAAAGTCTCAGCATACAGGTTCATCTTTCCTCTGTTGTCACCAGGAAAGCTGCTCATCTCATGGTAGGCAGCGAACACCTTCTTAAAGGCATCCCAGCCAAACTTCTCCTGGAGCTACATGGAAGGAGCAAGAGGTTGAGGGAAATGTGAATAGGAATATAAATGGGGTTTTACACTGAAAAAAGTGTACTGAGGTGTCCTAAACTGGTAACAATATAGCCTTTGGTCCGATATTTAATGTGTTTGCACTTTCCTCAACATCTTTACCAAAGTTGGATCCCAATTCTGAATATATTAAATGCAGATCCAGTGTGACACAGGGATAGTTTCTTAAGAATATTATGTACAGAAATGACCTCTCACCTGCAAATATGTCTCCAGCGCCACAAACACATTCCAGCTGCTGAGATTCCTGCCCCCCTCAACATACTGTACTGCAAAGCTCTTTCTTTTTTCTGGGGTCAAAAGGTGCTCAGTCTGCATGAAACACAGTATGTGCATCACATTATATAGCTGATCAAGCAGAAGTTCCATTTATCGTGAAACAGTTAAAAGGTAAAAGACAGTGAAATGTTGCATTTCTCCAAAATTAATTTACTCCACCTGTGCCCTGTTGATCCCCAGCACCTCTTCATGCACATACACTGACCACAGGTTGCATGTACACTCTGTGGTGTGTGGTGGGAACTCCCAGCATTCTCTCTGCTGGTTGTGTCCAAGCTCGTGAATGGGGCCCCACAGGCCTTTACTCTTAGCAAGGTCAATGCTGACCAGCGCAGCTGCTGTGGACCTGTGTGTCATGATAGGGTAACCTGCATGCATCCAACCTGGATCGAGAAAATTATAAACACAGTCTTATGCACGCAGATGACATGTGAGGGGGAGTCACTGTGATCATACAGGTACCTCTAATGAAAGCAGAGCGAAGAACATGTTTTAAAGCTGCTTAGTCATATTAAGCCACAGTCAAACACACTCACCATGGGAAATCTGTACATCAGTTACGAAACGTTCCTTGCGAGGAAATTTGTGTGGGATGGCAGCAAGATCAGCGATGCTCCTCATGATGTCATCCCAGTATGACGCCAACTCATCAGGGCGATCCAGATTCCGGACAAAATCTGATGGTACAGTGAGGATGATGTTGTCAAACTCCAGTTCTGCCCAGGGTGAGGGACCAGTGCGCAGCAAGGACCAGTCAGCTGCTGTTGTCACGCCTGAAGAGAAGAGAGGAGTATGCGTATTCAAAAGTGAATCTGGATTTGTGTTATTTTGGGCTTTGAAATGTTGTCATGGGTTTAATCTCCACGTAACTCGTGGTTAAAAATTTTTGATCCCATTCAGCACTAACTGTCCTCTCATTCCAGATCCTGCCCCTTCTCACCTGACCAGCAGTAGCCCTTAGTCCTTTCCACCAGGTCTACGTTTCCCTCATTGCCTGATCCTTCTTGCCCTCACACTGGCTCCTCATCATCCCATCAAAACCTCTGTATACCTGCTCACTTCCTCTTTCCGTTTGCCAGATCATTTTCTATGCATTTCCAGCTTTCCAGCCCTTTGCTCCTCCTGCCAACCTGCCTGTTTATACCCCAGCCCACACCTGCTTTGTGTCTTTTGCCTGCTCCCTTAGGATTTGTTTGCCTCACTGACTCCCCATCCTACCTGCCTTGCCTCCGCAACGTGCTTTTGCTATTGCATTTTCCATTACCACCCTAAGGAAACCCCCTGACACTTCCTTGCTTGCATTGCACTTTCTGATCACTTTCGGTCTCCGGAGGCCGAGCCCATGCCTCCACTGTGACTATTTTATTTCAGCCCAAAGATTCACCAATAAGACATGGCACTGGTGAGTCACCCCCTTAATGGCACCCACCTCATCATGTCAGTTTTCATGTGCTTGACTCACCTGAGTTGTATTAAAACATTCACTGGGAGCTAACACATCGTACAAGATTATTAAAACTTGTCTCAGCTTCACACATGTACCAGTTTCGGCTATGACACACCTACCTGATTTATAATATGGTGCAGGTACAGCCATCTGAACTATGACCTGTATCCCCTGCACTTGTGTTTTAGGTGGGGCCACCAGGTAGACGAGTCCCCCCCAGAGGTTCGACACCTGCATCATTTCTGTGGTAATGGGAAATCGTTCGTAGACACTTGGAGCTCTCTTTAACTCTGTAGCGTTCAGTTTGTCCGTCTGACAGCCGATCTGGACCTGAGGAAGAAAGGGAATATGTGTTACTGCTTTGAATACTACCATGGAGTAGTAACTATATTCTTTGATGCATGACTACTAACAGTCATTATCAGTTGATCAGTTGATTTGTATCAACAGCATCACACATGAACTCAATAGTCCTAATGTCTTATTTGATTTTGTGGACTGTACCTTCCATCCCTTGTTGACGATGTCTGCTGGTATTTCCATGTAGGTCTTCATACCAGGAGAGAGGTAAAGACCTGTACTGATCCACTCTACCATTCCTAACACACACACACACACACACACACACACACACACACACACACACACACACACACACACACACACACACACACAGACAATTATGTTAATTGAAAATCAATCACCGTTCTGCAAACACATATGTTACTTATTAGAATTCTGTTCTACATTTGTCCACATTAATGTGCTCTGACCTGCTGTGTTAACATCAATCATGATCGTGTGGTTATAGACAACTGGCATCAACGGGTTATCCTTGATGAGGTGAGGCAGGAGAGCGTCAGGATCTGGGCAAACCTTATACAACTCTGTCCCCACACTGAGGAGCAGGTGGTCTTTGGGACTCTTCACAGGGCTGCTTTCACACACCTTAAAAATGAATGATGAAATGTTATAAAAGTTGAGAAAAAAACATCAGATCTATGCAGACATATTATGGTCCTATTGGTAGTACTGTTGGTGGTGTGGTATTTATGGTTCCTTCAACTTATATGTACAAGGTAAATGAATCAGCAGTCAACAAGACAGTGGATACCTGAAAAGCTAAAGGCAGAAACAAAAGGGAACTTCCTTACTTAAGAACCATAGACAAAAAGTCATTAAGCGCCCACCTGTGGCATGCCTGACTTCTTTAAGATGTCAGTGAGAGTGGACAACACTTGTGTATAGGAGGAGCAGTCATGAGCCTTCATGTTCAAGTAGTTGGCACAGTCCCTGCCCAGTTTTTTAAGACATTCCTCCTCATGCTCTGTAAGTGCCACCCCCTTGTTTACATGACCAGCAAAGCGGTGTAGTAGGTGGCGGAAGTGGTAGCCGTCTTTGATGGCCTGGCTGGGTACAGGAGCTTTGTAGGAACCTTCCCCAATTATATTCCCCAGCAGGCTCAAACCCATTTTGTTCAGAATCTTGTTCCCTGGAAGAAAGTGCAAGAAACATGACTTGATCTACATATTACATGGTTTAAAGTATTATGATTGTCGGACCGATGCCCATGTCTAAATCAAATAAACATATTTTGTAAGTTTGTGCAGGTCTGTTGTCATAATAGTCTACCTTCTTTCTTTACTTTTGCCTTTGTCAGAATGTCTAGTCTGTCTTGTCCGTGAGCTCATATTCAGTTCAACTGCCTGTTAAACTGTAATATAGGTGTTGACTGTTCTCCCCTTTTATTCTTTAATTACACCATAAGAACAAGGTCATTAGCACCATTTTCCCAGACTTCAATTTTGTTACCCGGTACTGCACATTATAGGTTCCCCGTATTTGCAAAAATAAATTTCTCTACAGCACCTAATTATTACTTATCCTCCATAGTCATGTTTTCTTCCACTGTGTCTACAATCAAGATCCAGAAGGAACTGGTCAGTATTTTATCGGTACCTGATTCATACGCCTATATCATACTGTAAATTGCAGGCTGTATTACTATTGTTACTTGTGTGGATGTAGGCATGTTCTATGGCCAAGGTTGTACCTGACTTTTTATCCAGAGTCTGTGTCTCATGAGATTGTCTGTCCTGAGCCAGACTCTAAAGCTGTTTTCTGAGACTTTGCCTGAGTCTGTGACTGCAAATGTGTTTTTCTCTTAATGGTGTGGAAGTCAATGTTTATGGTGCTATACCTGTAGTACAGTATGTGTCATTGCCTATTAGCAATTGCACGTACTTTGGCAATGTGTAATTTGCATGTGCTGGCAGCACATTTTCATACCTGAGAATTCTGTCATCGGGTTTTCCCCATTGTGTGTCTGTGCCCAGTGCCAGGCATGGCCACCAATCAGCAGGCCTCCTCCCTCTGCTACAAAGTTTTGGATTTCCTCTACATGTTGATCACTGTACGCTGTACACACAAACACACTCAGGTCTTCACTGAAGTTTGTCTTCCTGCAATTAAACTTTGACTCCCTGAAGAGGTTAAAGGCTTGGTCAAGGTCTGGTACTACGCCAACGACCCCATTCCGGCCTTCATCCAACCAGTCAATGGCATTCTTCCAAAATGGAGCCAGAGTCTGCAATGAAGGTTGGTTATCAAAGAAAGACAGTAGTTTGTCAATAACATAAAAATATTTGGCAGATTTAGCATATGTCTCATTAATTAGCACAATACCAACACAACAGCCAACAGTAATTACATATGATTCACCTCATTTTCATTCTCATCCAAACATTCAGTGACTTCCATTTCTTAACTCAGACCCCACCTCTCGTCTCAGAAGTCCTTCATGTGTGATCACAACAACTCGTCCCTGCCCATAGTAAGCTCCTGCCAGGAAAGCTCGTCTATCCTCAGTGGTACCGATGGGGAAGGCTAGAGGGCCGTGGACCAGAACCTCAGAAGCTACTACCTCATTCTGGAGGTCAAAGTCTGGAATCCCCTGGAGTAAGAACTCCAAGTCGTCCTCAAAATCTTTACCAATTCTTATTTAGAAAAAGGGAAACAGAAGGGAAAGGACAGGGAGGGTGAAAATTAGAGAAAACATCCTACTGATATTTTGGTGACCCTTTGACTTTCCTCTAGCACCCCATGAGGTTGAAATTTTAGATTTTTAGGGATAACTTCTGATGGACTGACATGAAATTTGGCACAGAAATTCATCCTGCCCTCAAGATAAATTGCAATACCTTCGATGACCCCCCAATTTTTCCTCAATTTTAATTTGCTAAATTACTGACATTCTCATCAGCCTCAACTGTTCTTTGTTTTAATCACTAATTAGCACAAATGTAGCATCCTAAATTGCTAAACTACACTAGAGACATAATATATCCACTAAACATCAGCATGTTAGCACTGTTATTATGCTGATGCTAGCAGGTAGCTCAGAGAACTGCAAGTACAGCCTCACAGTGCCGCATTATTCAGCAAAACTGTACAAACTACATTCAGATATAAGGGGAAGAATCCAGTGCACTGTTACAATCTCAAAACCCTAAATTGACAAACAATTATCTGGAATAAATTATGACATATTGTGTAGAAATATGTGAAATTTTAAATAAATGGCCTGACTGGGAAAGATGAGCATCTAGATATGAATATCACTGTTAAAAATAGAAGGAAATGTGCAGATAAGTTTGAGATTAACAGAAAAGCTGCCATTTTACAATTTGGAACCTATTCAAATGTTCAAAGAAAGAGAGGTACTCACACTACAGCCATCCAGGAGGACGGGATTTGAGGATAGACTGGCAGGCACTCTACCTCACCCGGATGCTCAGAGAAGTAGATCCCTGCCACACCAGAAACCTTATTCCCTCCAAACTGAAGCAGTGTGTTCTCTTTAGGGTGATCTGCAGCCCAGCTCCACGCCTGACCTGCTATTAGCACTCCTCCTCCAGCTTTCAGAAACGCCACCAGGTCCTTTGGGTCTGCACCCACACTGTAGGCATCCGTCACATATACACCAACCTCCAGGTTGTTGCTGAAGGCCCCCACAACATTGGCCTGGAAGCTGGCTTTGCTGAGGTTATCGGCGACCGCCATGATGTTCCTTTGGATCCCCACAGACAGGTTGTCAGATCCATCTCCTCTCAGCCACGTCAGAGCGTTCTCTACCAGAGCAGGGAAAGCTGTCAGGTAGCCCTCATGACCCAGGACCACAATCCTTCCACGCCCGTAGAGAGAGGCAGCCATCGGGACCTGGCCTCGGCTGTTCATTGCCAAAGGAAAGGCGTGGTCTCCAATCAGAACCAGGTCGCTGGGAACACAGGGGCCATGGAGATCCAGCTCTCTCAAGCCTCTAATAAGGGACATATATGCTGCTTCATGGCGGGTTTGGGGGGGCTGGGTGGACATGGTGAGAAGGACTGATGCTCTGAAGAAACTGTACCACAGCAAAAAAAATGAAATTCCTGCAAGACACAGGTAAAAACACATTCACACTGCCAACATTTCACAATTCCAAGTGTACTTGATACTGTTTCCTACTTCAGGCAACATAATGGTACACAATCACCTATGCATAAGTGATTTAAGACTACTATAAATATAAAGTGTAACTTACAGCATTATTCAATTGTACTTGAAACAAGCTACATTCAGCTGTCTGAAATTATAGAGGTCAGCTGCACTTGTCCTGGCTACTAAAATGATGCACATTCACCACACAGCTTTTAGTGGGACTCATTCTCAGAGTAAGACGCACAAGCTTTAAATCTAAAACAACATTCACAAATTACTAGCATATTATGTAAACTGTAGGCCTACTCTTCAAAATGTACCTATGCCCAAGGCACTAAAACATAAAAATATAGGAGCTACATATTACTCAAATAATTACTGTGCAAAGAAAATAAACCTGGCGAAATTTCCCAGACCGTGCGCAGGTACAGGAAACTTACGGTAACAGCTGTGTCACCTACCAAGTCAGCGACCAAAACTTTCAATTACATTTTTAAACTGTCATATTTCCACATATATGCTCGAAATAATTTAACAAACTCCCACGAAATTGGCGCACAAATAAAACTTACACATGTTGGTAGTTTTTACACAAACAGTCGGTCTGACCTGCAAGGTAGAGATAAACTGCAATGACGTCACAGGGCAGTTGCTGCCTCAAGTGAAGGCATTTCTTTGGGTCAGTGGGAGCATAATAGAGCGTGAGCTCGACAGGCAGATATGTGCAGCAACAGCAGTAATGAGGATGCGTCGCCAGAGAAGAGGAACCAGAGCCTGAGGGCAAAGCTTTCGATTTACAAGTTGATCTATGTCCAACCCTAAGATCACGAGCTTTTGGTGGTGACTGAAAGTTCACAGTCCCCACGGAGGAAGTGGGAAACTTTGCTGGGGAGAAGGACATCTGGACTACCTTGCTTAACTTGCTGCCACCCCTACCCAACACCTGATAAGCGACAGAATATGGATGGATTGATGGACAGCGAAATTTCAATCTACAACTTTGGCTTTTGAGATATAATCAAGTCTGGTTACAGGTTATAGATGTCTTCACAAACAAACACCAATTTAAAGCAAAAGTTTATTTTTTACCTTAAAGTTAAGTTGGTCTTTCTTCTTCAATTATTACACTGCAGCACAACAGTTTTCCAAACAAGCAATGCACCATCTGACAGGAGGAGTGGATGTAATTAAGAGCAAGAGGAGGAGGGACTATTTCAGTGACAGTAAGAGGAAGAGAACTGACTCACAACAGCCCAGTGACAGCAGCTGTTTTTGGATGAAGGGGAAGGTCTGACTGGACAGGAGATTACAAAAGTTTCCTGTCAACACCCTGTGTTTGGTTTAAGTAGTTCACAGGTTACACGTGGGCTGAAGCAGTGACAAACCTGTTCATCCAGTCCAATGAACAGGACATTTGTTGATGTAATATAACACACTGACTGTGAAATGTCAAATTTAATATTTTTTTCTTGAAGAAATCTATGAAGATTTTGTGTAGCACTTGATAAATCTAATATAATCTATGCAACTTTGTTGTAAATCTGAAACATCGATAATGAAAATGGTGCATAAAACACTTGTCCTCACACCAACCTGCACACAAATAAATTCTCTTAGAAAATCTGCTCATCATGTATTAGGACAACAGTATGTAGGTCTACTGTACTGTAATGAAAAAATAAATTACTGGACACCAACCATCATATTACTGTGTACAAATTAACAACCTTTATTTAAAAAGGTAATGAATTAAGATTATATATAATATATAATATTACACATTATACAATATATTCAAATGGAATTATATAGTACACAGATTAATACATTCGTGATAATGAAACCACATACCCAGCAAATACCAATTGTCAAGTCATTGATAAATTGGAGTTGATGGCAACATGTGCAGCTGAAAACCCTCATTGTAAAATTTTAGTTACTTAATATTAGGAGGTAAAGTGCAACACAGTAAATTATATTGTTTATACTAGCTAATTATGCCTACACCAAACCACTCAACAATTTCATAAAGAAATTGAAGTGAAAAGAAAATAGTTTAGCTCTTGGTTTTAAAGTGTTTAACAACTGCCCAACTGTATTTGCCACTAAGATAATCACAATTATTGGTCCATTTCTCATGGAACTATTGAATTTAAAAGCTGTATGTATCTTCTGTATATAACTTCTACCTCTTTTAAAATATTACTATAAATGTGGTAAAATATATCAAAAACAAAAAAGAAAACAAAGTCAGTTAATTGAATTTCCCACTAAATAAAGTGTTTGGTATTCATTGAACCCATCTTTCTGCACTTTAATCAGCAGCAGACTGAAGTTCAGTCATACTGGACCATAGGGTGGTCACCCCAGGGAGGCAGGCTGGAGAGTTTCTCTTCAGTAGCTGGTTCGATGGGCCAGCCCCAGGCCTTAAAGAATCCACACAGGTTCATCTCCACATTGTACGAGAAAGTCTCAGCATACAGGTTCATCTTTCCTTTGTTGTCGCCGGGAAAGTCGCTCATGTCATGGTAGGCAGCGAACACCCTCTTAAAGGCATCCCAGCCAAACTTCTCCTGGAGCTACATGGAAGGAGAAAAAGGTAGACGGAAATGTAAAAATAAAAATAAAAGTGTTGTCTTAAAATTTTTAACCCAACATTTTTGTTGTCTGATGTGTAATGAGCAATACAGCCTCAATGGATCAAATAGGGTTATAGACTGTCAGTCTAATATGCATTTTTTGGCCTATGGGGTGTGTGATTTTGTTAAATATGTGACTCCAGTGTGATCTGAGTATATTTTGTCTACATAATGTAATATAGAATAATTCTCTCTTACCTGCATATATGTCTCCAGGGCCACCCACACGCTCCAGCAGCTGAGATTCTTGCCCCCCTTAGCATACTCCTCTGCTCGTCTCTTTCGATTTTCTAAAGTCATAGCTTCGTGAGCCTGCGTTGAACAAGATGATTGTGAAACAATATAATCTCGATGAAAATTTAAATACTTCTCTCAACAAAGGATAAAAAAAGAGTTGTTGATGTCTACTGATATAAATTTGTGTCATAATACACCTTAAAACACGGTCTTTCTGATTAACTCTACCTGTTCCCTGTTGATCCCCAGCACCTCTTCATGCACATACACTGACCACAGGTTGCATGTACACTCTGTGGTGTGTGATGGGAACTCCCAGCAGCCTCTCTGCTGGTTGTGTCCCAGTTCATGGATGGGGCCCCATAAGCCTTTACTCCTGGCATGGTCAACGTTTATCAGGTCAGCCGCTGCAGTATTGTACATCATGATAGGATAACCTGCATGCATCCAACCTGAGCAGAGGAAAATCAGAAAAACTATTTTATAGCGATGCTCTTTAGGGTTAGCTACGGTGGAGAAACACTGTAGGACTGTCCACCTGTCCATGCCTCTCATCCAGCATGAGTTGTGAGAGGCTCCATCTCCCCAGGACTCTCAATAGGATGAGCAAACAAGAAACAGGCATTTACAATATTCAAGCCAAACACACTCACCATGGGAAATCTGCACATCTGCCACAAAGCGTTCCTTGCGGGGGAATTTGTGTGGTTTTGCTGCCAGGTCAGCAATGGCCCTCATGATGGCATCCCAGTGCGCCGCCAACTCATCGGGGCGCTCCAGGTCCCGAACAACATCTGATGGCACAGTGAGGATGATGTTGTCAAACTCCAACTCTGCCCAGGGTGAGGGAGCAGTGCGCAGCAAGGACCAATCGGCTGGTGTTGTCACGCCTGAAGAGAACAAAGGGATGGATGTGTTCAAAACTGAGCTTTGAATTTTTACATTATCTCATATATAATGCCCCATGTGAGAAAGAGTACAAACCTGCAATGTCAAGAACTACATTTCCAAGAAAACATCTATACAATGACTGTCTTTCATGAATGGCTAGACTGCTTAAATATAATGTAAGGACTAGGTTCATACAACTGTAAATCTACTATAGATTAAACAGTTAATCAGGAACATAGAAGCCAGGCTGCAAACAAGACCATGAAAAACCAATGCATCTGATATAAATTCATTCACCACATAGTCCTTGGTGGGACAAAGGGTGAGAGTAAAAGTATCCATCCAAGTACTATGGCCACTTAACAACAGGCAAAAAGAGGAACTGTGTTGAAATCCTCATCCATGTTTTAAAGTGTGTTTGTAGTTCATTTGAGGTTAGGTCCATGTCCCCTGTGAGAGTTAACTACTAACGCAGCACAAAGCAGGGTGCAAACTGTTAGTATGGTTACCAATGGACTAGCAAACATGCATTGATTTAGAGAGGGAGTGGTGAGACTGTTAACTGGATCTTTGTGTGAGGTATCAGTTCATAAGAGTAAAATGGACCCAGCATTTCCATCTTAATATATGTTTCCCTGAATTTCTACACAACCACATTTATCCCATACTACAGAGAACAAAAATCACCACACTTCTTCCACTGACCCCACGAGGACCCACAGATACACACATCGGCAAACACATACTGCATGACAGTTCGACCCACTGAACACTTACCAGATTTATAATAGGGCGCAGGTACAGCCATCTGCACTACGACCTCTACTCCCTCCACTTGTGTTTTGGGTGGGGCAACCAGGTAGATGAGTCCCCCCCAGAGGTTCCACACCTGCATCATCTCGGAGGTTATGGGGAATTGTACATGAACACATGGAGCTCTCTTTATCTCTGCAGCCTTCAGTTTGTCTGTCTGACAGCCGATCTGGACCTGAGGAAGACGTGGAATATGTGTTACTGCTTTGAAGACCTGGACCATTTTCTTTGACTGCTAACAGTCATTACCAGTTCTACAGCACAGGAAGCATACAGCTGCATTATGGGATATGGATTATGGTTTAGTTGATTTGTTAGTGAGGGGATTTCTTTTTGAATCTCAAAGTCTAAACTTGAACTCTATAGTCCTAATGTTTGATTTTGTGGACTGTACCTTCCACCCCTTGTTGACGATGTCTGCTGGTATGGCCATGTAGGTCTTCATACCAGGAGAGAGGTAAAGACCTGTACTGATCCACTCCTCCTTTCCTAACACACACACACACACACACACACACACACACACACACACACACACACACACACACACACACACACACACACACATAATTATGTTAATTGAAAATCAATCACCGTTCTGCAAACACATAGGTTACTTATTATAATTCTGTTCTGCATTTGTCCACGTGCTCTGACCTGCTGTATTAACATTAATCATGTGTGGTTATAGACACACACACACACACACACACACACACACACACACACAGAGCAGCAGCAAAGTTATACTCATGTATTTACACGTATAAAATCTAAAAGACATATTTCACATATTGATCATATTGAACATATTGATCTCGTAACAACTGTATTTGATAGATTTGTCAACAAAAAACAAGATCTGACCTGCTGTGTTAACATTAATCATGATCCTGTGGTTATAGACAACTGGCATCAACGGGTTATCCTTGATGAGGTGAGGCAGGAGAGCGTCAGGATCTGGGCAAACCTTATACAACTCTGTCCCCACACTGAGGAGCAGGTGGTCTTTGGGACTCTTCACAGGGCTGCTGCCACACACCTTGAAAGAAAATGAATAATGAATATTATAAAGGATGTTGTTCTGAAACATCTGACTGGTTGATAGCTGTCATATAATAACCATATACAACATTTATGATCTACAGTATAATTCTTTGGCACAACTCAAAAACACGTTATTTGGAATATTTTTTATTTTACTGTTTTAATAAGAGTTCATTTTATTTTGTCCACTCACCTGTGGCATGCCTGACCTCAGTAAGACATCAGTGAGGGTGGACATAACCTGTGTATAGGAGGGGCAGTCATGAGCCTTCAGGTTCAAGTAGTTGGAGCAGTCGCTGCCCAGCTTTTTAAGAGATCCCTGCTCATGCTCGGTGAGTTCCTCCCCCTTGTTCACATGGCCAGCAAAGCGGCGGAGAAGGTGGCGGAAGTGGTAGGTGTCTTTGACGGCCTGGCTGGGTACAGGAGCCTTGAATAAACCCCCTGTCATTGGTGCTCCCAAAAGGCTTATGCCCATTTTGTTCAGGATCTTGTTCCCTGAAAGACATTGAAGCAAACCTGACTTGACCTGCTGTGCTATATTGTGGGTTATGTATACTGCCCGTGCACTTTTTGCATTCACCTTTACCAGAATGTCTTTACCATCTTGGCTACTGCCTGTACTATCAAGACACTACCAAGCTTTTCACTGGCTCTCCTGCATTGTTGTGAGGATCCTTGCACATTTCCGTCTACTTAGAGATCGACCAAGCCCCCCGTTCCCTCAAGTTCAACAACCTTTCTAAGCAGGAGTTTACACTGGTTTCTTGGTGTGTCTGCTGCTGTCGGCTACTGGCTTGACATCAAGGGTTCATACCAACATGAAACCCCTGGACACAAGTAAGTCATATTATCTGGGCCAAGTCTGCCGCTCTACAGTTTCTCTACAATTGTCCAGTACTCCTTCCTCCTGCTGCTCAGTACTTTGGCTTCTCCTCAAATGTATTCTGCCTCCATTTAACTACCACTTTATGGAAATGATCCAGCCGCCAACTGCTCCAGCCCCGCACCATTTGGCACCTTCCTCTGCAGTCACTGAACCAACTCAGGTGCCTGACTCTTGTTAGTGCCAACATACCACTACAGAACTGCTTGTTGGATGGTCAAATATCTTTGGAACCCCCCCCCCTAAAACTTTCTAATGTCGCACAAAGGGAGGCTGTGTCTGACAATTTCTGTAACTTTCCAACAGGGTTTGAACTTGTCAAACAAGCTCTCTTTTTTTTTGTAATGCAACTGTCTGTCTGCACTTCTTGTTTGCACAACCGAGTGTAACACTATGATTACCTTCCAGGAGAGACCGTCTGAGAATGTGTACTTGTGTGTGTTATAATGTGTTATTGAAATGACATACACCTCCTCACGACTGGCCCCGCCAGACATAAATACATTTATGAAGAGGTTGAACAACACATCGTACAAACTACTTTTGAGCATCACCTGACCCTTACTCATCAAGTCTGCCACCGCTGCAGGCATCCAGACAGCCGACTCTCCTGTCTCTGTCAGCAGTGCCTGGAATATGCTTGACATGCATCATGTTATATAATCATGAACTGGGCAGGTGGTGCATTATCTTACCTGCGAAATCTGTCATTGTGTTTTGTCCAGCATGCGACTGTGCCCAGTACCAGGCATGGCCACCAATCAGCAGGCCTCCTCCCTCTGCCACAAAGTTTTGGATTTCCTCCACTTTCTCAGCGCTGTACGCTGTACACACAAACACACTCAGGTCTTCTCTGAAGTTGGTCTTCTCACACTGAAGCCCTGACTTGCTGAGAACTTTGAGGGCGTTAGCAGGCGCGACACCAACGACCCCCTGCCGGCCTTCATCCAACCAGTGAATGGCATTGTTCCAAAATGGAGCCAGAGTCTGTAATGACAGGAATAATTTCAAAACAAAGACAGCAGTTAATCCTGTAAAAAGATTTGGCAGATCCGCACACTCATTATTTAGCACACAGACAGCCAACTGCTGCTGGTCTGAGGTTAATATGTGACAAATAAATATGCAAAGAAATCATATCTACTGAGATCACACTATCTACTGTATATTTGATCATTTTTTACCTACACTATATGAGAAAAATTTCATTATGTGCTCAATTTGATCGATCAAGGCAGAAATCTTAACACCAATCTTTAAAGTAGATTTTACCTCTCGTCCCAGAAGTCCTTCATGACTAACCACAATGACCCGTCCCTGCCCATAGTAGGCTCCCGCCAGGAACGCTTGTCCATCCTTTGTGGTACCGATGGGGAAGGTTAGAGGGCCGTGGACCATAACCTCAGAAACTATTATTCCACCCTGGAGGTCAAACTCTGAAACACCCTGGAGTAAGAACTCCAAGTCGTCCTCAAAATCTCTACCAATTCTGTATTGGGGGGGGGGGGGGGGGGGGAGAAAGAGTATATTATTGAATTAAAGTAAAGAATAAGTGTATCACTCACACTTTGTAATAGGGCTGGTTTTGCTTCAGTATGATGAAGTACAATGAGTATAAGTAAGAGTGCATGTATGATGAAAGTACAACCATATGTTAATGACTGACAAAAAAATTATTCTTATTATGGTTTTTGTTTAGATGGTGACATGCAATAAAGGCTATAATCTAACCGGGAACTGCGCAGCTATATGGTAGGTATCTCAACAACTATTTTAAGATTATTCATATATTCTTATTATTGTTATGCTTTTTATTTCTTAGATTTATTATAATGCATCCTAAAAATAATTGAATTAAATGGCTTCCATGATAAAGTGAAAATGTCAATATTAATAATAATGTAATAACAGAAGGGCCATATGTGTAGAGAAGTTTTCAGATAGAAGTTGTCATTTTGCAAAGTGGAACATCTCTAAAATGTGCAATAAAAGAAAAGTACAGTATACACTCACACTACAGCCATCCAGGAGGACGGGATTTGAGGATAGACTGGCAGGCACTCTACCTCACCCGGATGCTCAGAGAAGTAGATCCCTGCCACACCAGAAACCTTATTCCCTCCAAACTGAAGCAGTGTGTTCTCTTTAGGGTGATCTGCAGCCCAGCTCCACGCCTGACCTGCTATTAGCACTCCTCCTCCAGCTTTCAGAAACGCCACCAGGTCCTTTGGGTCTGCACCCACACTGTAGGCATCCGTCACATATACACCAACCTCCAGGTTGTTGCTGAAGGCCCCCACAACATTGGCCTGGAAGCTGGCTTTGCTGAGGTTATCGGCGACCGCCATGATGTTCCTTTGGATCCCCACAGACAGGTTGTCAGATCCATCTCCTCTCAGCCACGTCAGAGCGTTCTCTACCAGAGCAGGGAAAGCTGTCAGGTAGCCCTCATGACCCAGGACCACAATCCTTCCACGCCCGTAGAGAGAGGCAGCCATCGGGACCTGGCCTCGGCTGTTCATTGCCAAAGGAAAGGCGTGGTCTCCAATCAGAACCAGGTCGCTGGGAACAGAGGGGCCATGGAGATCCAGCTCTTGCAAGCCTCTCATAAGGGACATATATGCTGCTTCATGGTGGGTTTGGGGGGGCTGGGTGGACATGGTGAGAAGGACTGAGGCTCTGAAGATTGATGAAGAGGGTGATGGGCAGGAAGGCAAAAAAAGGAGTTGATTCAGATGTATGTTGTTTAAACAGTTACACCAAGATATCTTTCATATGTCAGGCTGTCCTGTGGGAATAGAAAGAGAGAAGCAAAAAATAAAAGTACTACTCAAGGTTTATGCATTACACTTTCATGACAATCAAGTTAACACAACAAAATGTCAATCTATAGCTGGTTGAGAGACAAAAGATTTTTACTACAACCAAAATCTATCTAAAAGTATAAAGTGATTTTTTTTTTTTTTTTACCTGAACGTGAAGTTGTCTTTCTATCTGTAGTAATACACTGTAGCACAACAGTTCTCCAAACAGACTCCCGACCAAGAACACTATCCAACAAGACAGTGAAAGAATATATATGACCACAAAAACGGGAGTGAGTATTTATGCAAATAACAAAAAGAGGGGGGAGGACAGGCTGTTGCAAGCCCGATCAAATAACAAGGGATAGTTCTGTCGACAAAAAACCTGTCTTTCAACATTCTCAGTGTTAATATGGAGACACACTGGCCGAGAATGTACAGGAATATATATTTATGGATGTTTACACAAGATTTTGTCTGTAAAATTACCCAATCAGCACATCTGTGATTTTGTTTATTAAACAAACTTATGATGACTATGTAACAGAAGTCTTAGATAATCTTTGTTTTCATTTTGTTTAGTGTTTTAAATTGTGGATAAAAAGTTTACTTTTAAATAAAAAAGGATTTCTCTAACCAACTTATGGACAAAATAGAAAAACATGAAAACATTTATAATTATACATAAAAGGCTTTACCATCTTCTTTCGCCTTGTGTCTTGACTTTACTTTTCTTCGGCTCTTTTCTACCTGACTGGGTGGAGCACATACAGTACGCGTTTCACCCAATTATTGCCACCTTTCACCCAAGATATTCAAAACCGAAACCGAAAACACTTCTTAAATGCACAAGAAATAACACTAAATTAGTCCACCAAAAATAACTACATTTATAATAACAACTATTTCACCAAGTGGACGTACGTTAAATTCCAGAGTTGTAAGATTACTGGACACTGTATGACTCCTGGAAAAGTCAGGGCGGAACTTTCAAGCTGAGCAAGTTTCTCAACGAGAGTGTTTTTCCAAAGGAACGCGGGTGCAGCGCAGAAACACGCCCCCTCCGGTTTACTCAAGTGCTCTTCACTAACCAACTCAAATACGAAGAAAGTTGTGGCCACAAGTAGAGACTCTACATGTTGATAAGACACGTAGCAAAGACGTGCTGGGAACGTTTTGCTCTCTGTGTCTCGGCTCCATTGGTTTATGGAACGAGTCGTTCACAAACACACGGTTTGGCTGAAAGTAGAGCTGCCGTCTCGCTGTGGTTGTTCGTTCGGATGTCGTGCACGTTGGTTGGTGCCTCTGGAGCTCGGGTCCCTCTAGAGGACGGACGAGCTGTGATTCTGGGCCGGGGTCCGGAGACCGGGGTCGCCGACAAGAAATGCTCCAGGCACCAGGGTGAGGAAGAGTTCAACATAATGTAATACTTACTTAATACAACGCAGCGTAAAACTGCTAAGTAGCTTAGGGGAAAATGTCTTATGTTACACCCGTCTCTCACTCGTGCCGCGTTGCATTATACAACACAAGTAAAATCAGGCCTTACCGGACTCCGTAATTAAGCCACCCAGCTCCTGGTCCCGACCACGGTTGTCTCTCTCTTGGACTACTGTAATGCCTCCCTTCACGCACAGTGAAACCAGGAAGAGCATAGCACCTATTTAACCATCGACAAGTATAAACAATAAATAAATTAACCCCGCCCACTCCAGATCTGACAGGGAGAAGAAAACAATCATCCTTAAATGTGTTTACCATAGACTGACCCACGACCTCCACACAGCATGGGGAGTTCTGCTTTTACTACCTTTTTTCTTTCTTTTATTTTACAGAAAGAGAAATATGAATCCACAGTAAGATTGATCAAATAAAACAGTTACAGAAATGGGAGAAGTCACAGGGGATGAGCAGACAATTAAAATGATAAACGATTATTCATTTGAGTCGCAAATGAGTCGTTTCAAACAACAAAGCAAAATATCTGCAGTTCAGGCTTATTAAACATAAGGATTTGCTCCTTTCTCTCTCTCTCTCTCTCTCTCTCTCTTTATGTAATTGTAAACATATTATCTTTGAGTTTTGGACTATTGGTCCAAACGACATTTTAAGATGGCATATGGGAAAATAGATATAATTTCAATTTCAATTTCAAGCTGCAGGTTTATTAGACCTAATTGTGATTATAGACCAAGAGATCCAGTGAATATTCACATATGAAAAGCTGGACCCAGTGAAATTGTTTTATAAAATTAACTTTAAAATTCCAAATTGTTGTATATTAATTCTCCAACAATCACTGAACTGCTTTCTGAAATAATTATTTCAGCTCTTAATGAATATGTATATTGAAATGTGTGTGTGTCTGTGAGTATATGTTTGTGATGGTACTAATCTTTGTTTCCCACCAGTGAAGGCGGTGGCTTGCTATGCAGACCAGGATGTGGTTTTTACTCAGGTATGAAAACAAACGGTGCTGCAGTTTGTAATTCAGTTAGTGTTCCTGTGTTAATATTTGACGCGATCAAAATGTGATGTCGGCACTCTTCTCTCTTTACTGCCTGGACCCACTCAGGTCATTATACAACCCGTAAACTAATTGTATAAATGCTACAGTACAGAGTTCTTACATGTCCTGTTTTCCACCTCAGCTGGGTCCCAATCCCAGTTTCCTGGACGGTGAGAAGCTGGGCCGGGGCCAGTCTGGTAAACTCGCCCATGGAGGCACTCTCTACCTGGTTAACCAGAACCATCCGTTTCAACTACACTACTCCCTGAGCTCAAATGGTACAGCCTCCAGCTCTGCACAGAGAGGGCTGAAAGCCACTGATAAGACTAAAGGAGGAAGGAACGGAAAAGTGAAAGAACAACAGTCGAGTCCGACACCTAAACGCAGCATAAAGGATTTCTTTTCTACTTCCCCCACAAAGGTAACACATTTAGTGCTTTTTGTTTACTGAGTTTAAATCTATTTTTTGCATTATTTTATGCATCTTATTTGTTTATTCCTGTAATGTTACTACAAAGATGACATTTATCATTTGAAGTCAGAAAACAGAAAATGATAAACAGTGTGTTTTTCACTCTTCTCTTCAGTCATCCAAAAGACGACTGAGCCCAGAGAGGGGGCACCCTGAGGTGAAGCGCCAAAGGGTAGAGGAGGAGGAGGCCTCGGATGGTTGGATGAAAGAAGAAGAGGAGGAGGATGAGGAGGAGAGACTGGCAGAGGAAAAGCTCAAGCAGCTGCAGGAGTTGGCTGAGAAGTCCACGACAGAGAGGAGTAACAGCACCCAGCCTTCATCTTCTTCATCACCATCATCATCAAAGGCCTGTGTAAAGAGCAGTTGGCAGCAGATAGGCAACCTGATGCTCTATACTGCTGCTGGAGTCAGAGCGAGTGACAAGGTGGGAACTGTTTCAGTGTTTTATGTAAAAAAAAAAAGAATCCCCAATCCCAGAGTAACTCAATTTTCAAGCAAAACTGAAAATAAAATTGACTGATTCCAGCTTCTTAATTGTCATGATTCGTTGCTTTTCTCAAAGTTACATCAGTGTAAACTGAATATCTTCGGTTTGGACCGTTGGTTGGACAAAACAAGACAGTTAAATACAAAATACATGAGCTCTGGGACACTGTAGAAGGCATTTTTTACTTTTTCTGATGTTTTATACATCAAACGAAACGATTAATTAATTATTCATTATTCGAGAAAATAATCAGCAGCCTTATTTTCTGCTGCTAAACACCAGTGATACACAATCTTTTGCTCTTGTAAACTTTTTTCAGTAAACACAGAAATGCTGTGTAGGGCTTTACTGACATCACCTTACATGATTTCTGGGAGATGAAGGTCATGAATTTCAAATGATGTCTATACCTTCTAGAAGTTTGTGTTACAGGTTATAAAGCTGGTGATATCATCCAGCGTATTTGAAATTGTCTGAATAGTTCCCCTTCTCCTCTCCACCTCCAGATTGCTGGGTTTGACATAGATGGCTGCATCATCACCACCAAGTCAGGGAAAGTTTTTCCCACTGCACCAGATGACTGGAAGTATGTCAACACTCCTGAATGTTCCTATTTGCTATTGTTAAGAAGTGCGATACATGACCATCAGTGGCTTATAGATTATATCTCATATCTGCATGATTTGTTGTAATCATCCTTGTGATTACAGGATTCTGTACCCAGAGATTCAGCCCAGACTGGCCGCTTTACTCAAAAAAGGATATAAGGTGAGCTAATAATATTTAGTGAACTTTGCAAGATTAAAGCCAGTGAGATATGATTGAATTGTATGTCCTCTAGCAGTGTTTGCCACTGGATTTCCTACTCTACCCCTTGCTCTCTCCTTGCAGGTGGTGTTCTTCACCAACCAGATGGGGATCGCTAGAGGCAAACTGAGACCAGAAATCTTCAAGTCTAAAGTGGAGGACATCCTCACCACGCTGCAGCTATCTGTGCAGGTTCGCTATAATGGAGACTGACTCTTAGCACTTAAGCAGATGTTGTACGTAAAGCAGATGTTTGGATGCCCTCTGTGTCTGTGTCTCAGGTGTTTGTAGCAGCCGGTCCTGGTATCTACAGGAAACCAGTTATGGGAATGTGGAATCACTTGTGTGAGAAGGTAATTGTCAGTCGAGATCGAAGATCAAACCTGTATTTTATAAGAACCACACCCTCATATACAGTATTTGCACTGAGATGAACATAAATTACATGAATTAGATAGTCATAGAAACCGCCCTTTGATTATTCCTCACATTGTTTACTTTTGTTTCTGCATGTTTGACTATGAACAGTGTGTTTTTGTTTTAATTAAGTGTGTCTGCCTGTGTTTTCCCTGCATAGGCTAATGATGGAGTCACTGTTGACAAGAGAAAGAGTTTTTATGTAGGAGGTGAGTGGACTTGATAAAATCAGCCCATACTTACAGGTAGCTACTGTATGTGTTCTCAGTTATCTGATCTGATATCACTCAGATGCACATATGGAAATCCAAGCTTTTAGTTCAATCTTTCTTCCATCCTTTCCCCTAAACCCAAAAATGGTCCCAGATCTTAACCCGGTCAGTCCCTAACTACCTGAAATCTCCTCAGTGTTACACCTAACCTTACTACTGTAAACCCCTAACCTTGAGTCCAGATGTGATTTAGAATTAACCTCTTCAAAGTGCATAAATTTGGAGGCTTTTTGCTGCTTCTGACTTTACCTCTGTGCACAGATGCTGCAGGTAGACCAGAGAACTGGGCTCCAGGGAAGAAGAAGAAGGATTTCTCCAGCAGTGACCGACTGGTAAGACCTAAGATTCTTACTCTGGTCAGTTGTGCTAATTTCTTTTTGAGGTATTGTGTATCTTAAGTCTTAACTGTGAGTCGATGTTTCTCCATGATACCATTTTATGGAGATAAATGCTAAAACCTGAGCAGTGTGTGTACCAGTTACTGTCTTCCTTCTTGTGTTTGTAGTTTGCTCTGAACATTGGCTTGCAGTTCCACACCCCTGAGGAGTACTTTTTGGGCTGGAAGAGCGCCCCCTATAGCCTGCCTGATTTTGACCCTGTGAGTACAATGAGCGATGGGTGTGTACTGTGTTTTCTTTTCTTAAATGTATGTCTGTTTGTATTGATGTAAATGTTTCTCTCTATCTGAATTGCTAGAGGAAGCTTGACTCCACTGTCAGGCTGTACGACCCGCCATCGGCCTCACTCACATCCAGCCAGACAGAAGTCATTGTTGCCGTGGGTTTCCCCGCATGTAAGTGAAAGTGGACGATGTATCACAGCTTGTTTTTCTGGTTAATCCTCCTGTCAACATCCTCCTTATCTTGTTCACCCTTCCCTTTCTCTGCAGCGGGAAAATCCACTTTCTTCCAAACCCATATTGTTCCAAAAGGCTACGCATATGTCAACAGGGTGAGTGGACCTTATATGAGCAGGACTCTGGCTCCAAAATTAATGGCAGCTAATGCTTTACTCTGATGTTTGTGTTCCTGCTTTTCTATTTGATGCACAAGTCTTAAGTGTTGTAATAATGATCATAATGACCAAGATGATGAAGATAACAATCATTAGGGTTTTTATATTAATTTCATATTAATTTTCGGTCCTTAAAGCCCTCCCTGTTTTGTTTTATTTCTGTGTCAGGACACACTCGGTTCATGGCAGAGCTGTGTGTCGGCGTGTGAGCGCGCTCTGAAGGAGGGCCGCAGTGTTGCCGTTGACAACACCAGCCCAGACCTTGAGTCTCGCAAACGGTAAAGCACAGCTGTATTAGCATTTACTGTGTAGAATGCATATCATTCAGCTAAGAACAGTCATGTTAATCCCCTGTATACCTTTTAACCTGGTTCAAACACAGCAGGATATTGCACAAAAACATGTACTGTGTATACTACTGCTGCTTGTATGTGCATTTGTTTTTCTCTGTCTAACCAATATGGAATTTTCCAGATACGTGGACGTGGCCAAAGCAGCAGGAGTGCCCTGTCGTTGTTTCCACTTTTCAGCCTCTCTGGAGCAAGCCAAACACAACAACAGGGTATGATTCACCTCTCCACTCTGTTTTGTTTTATCTTGGCTGGTCATGAATAGTGTGTGTGTCTTTGTTTTAATGCATTACTCTTGTTCCCAGTTCCGTGAAATGGCTCCATCAGATAGCAAACATGTCAAGGTCAATGAGATGATTTTCCACAGCTACAAGTAAGCTTGTTAACTATATTGACTCAGTAGGCTTTGAATCCTGGCATTAACACAAACTAAACATTGTAGATTTTATAGTGTTAGCTGAAATTTTCAGACAAGATATTTTTCTGACCCCTCTCCCTCTCTCTTTCTCTGGAAAGGAAACACTTTGTGGCTCCCGCTCTCTCTGAGGGATTTTCCGAGATCCTCCAGATCCACTTTGTCCCAAACTTCAAAGACAGCCAATCAGAAACGCTGTTTAGACAGTTTTCTGAGGGCTGATTGGACAGCTGGCTTTCTAACACCAGCATGATTTTTTTTTTCTTTTTACATTTCAGCCAGGTGTATGGGCTCGACGCTGACATCTGTGCAGTCTCTGTACATCCTGGCTTATAAGATTACTGTTTGGCTAATTGACTCTAACTACAGACCAAGACCGGTGATGTTAACTAGACATAGAGCGCAGAATCACATCCTTCCATTCAGTGTTATACCCATATGAATGTACAGATACATTTCTGTTATGTGTGCGCCTCAGGACCTCATTATGCATGTGTTTTATATGTTGTGTTTAGAAAGAATAAAATGGAAAACAAATCAAGCAGAATTACCTTTTATATGTTATTTAGGATTTGTTAACAATAAAGTCTTCCTTTACACGTAAGATTACTGCGTCGCAGCTTTAGAAATCATTGGTATTCATTTAGACAATAAAGGATTAGAAAAACACTTGATATTACTATCTGAGATTTGTTATGATTATTCCCTCATGTCGTGGAAAAATAAGTCATCAATTCACAAGAGCTGTGGAATTCTGAATTGCGTTATTATGGCTTAGTCCGAGTAGACCTGCACAGACTGATTCTGGATCAACTCAGTTGATCTCAGGCAGGAACTGGATCTGCTCACCCAGATGCTGTTTCAGCCACGGCATTATCTCGAAGAGGTCGATGTGAAAGTCTCGCGCATCAGGAGACGGCTTGTTCCTCTTGCGCGCTCTCATAGCTGGGTTGAGTAGGTCACATATGTCTATGGTGCCCCAGCTTACTACGGCCACCTGGGGTTGAAAACAGGAGAAAAGTCAATATGATGCTGATTACACTGTGCGTGATCAGGCTCTTATCGATGAGGAGAAACTTTCTGACCTGAAAGTAGCGATTTCTTTTTTGCAGAAACATGGATCCACCAGAGTCACCTATCCAAAAAGAGACAACACGTAACTGTAATGTGAATCTTGTAATATGGTGGCTATCATACAGTAAGCGCAGAATCCACACCTTTGCAGGTGATTGCGTCCTCATATCCGGAGGTGCCCCCGGAGCAGAGGAATCTGTCAGGTACATACTCGTCCAAGGTCACATCGGTGGGCATTTTAAGTGTTAGCTTTGCCTTCTCCACACAGGCAGGCCTCTGCAGACAGCCAAACAAGTAAGTGCATTATATACATATATATAAAACAATGTATTTCCACCACATTGTTGAGTTTAAGCATGAAAGCAGGCCACAGTCTGAATCGCGGCTCACCTGACTCTTTGTGTGAAAATGTGTTTCTTTTCGTTCTGTTTTCTTATGGATGAAAAAGGCAGCAGTCTCCTCCTTTGGTAGTAGTTCCTCCCCTGTATACACACACATTCATTTTACTGAGAAGTTTATTCAGGACCTTTAGTCAGATTTGTATTTGATATAATACATTATTAACATTGTGTTCTCGTTAGAGAGTGTTAAGGTCAAAGGTCACATACTGTGCTGCTGACAGGTAGAGTTGATCTTTTTCATGGCTCGGCTGGCTGGTACGGTACATGGCAAGCAGATGGGTCTGTAATATGACATGGTATACACACACTCAAGAATGACACTTATGAATAAATTTATGTTGGTTGTATACTGTACATTTTCCCTTTGTCTAGGTTAAAAAAGGATGGAAATACAAGGCTGCAGATTTTCCTCTGGGCTGTCTCACCTGGCCTTCCAGGAGAGCGGGATACTCTTGTTCACCTGCACCAGAGCTACATCATAGTCATAGAACTCAGATACATTTCTGTGTCTCAGTGCCTTGATGTTATAATTGGGGTGCATGATCACCTTGCTGGACTTCACTGTGCCATCACCTGGGAACCAGAGAAGCAGCTGGTTTCAGTATGAAGTCAACAAGATTCAACGTTCTTGAAGTGAACAGGTAGAAATTTAAACCTTAACCTAAAACTACAATTTTCTACAGTGTAGTGTTGCGTATGAGTTAGGGAAGGTGCTAACACTGTCAGAGTTTATGGATTGATTCCTACAGGGATAACATGCTGGAAAAGTTCTCCTGTTAGTGTAATTGGGATTTGGTATTGCAAGTGTGCCAACAAATCTTTTGCAAAACAGTACAATTTTGGTGAAAAAATATAATTATATATAAAATATATTGTTAAAAATGTTTAAAAACAAGCAGGTATATCAGTGTCCCAGCTCCCAAACTCATTAAAGGATCACCAACCTTTTAATCTTAAAGAAAGTAGCAAAGTGCGCCAACATAGCAATCCCCATCTCCAAAAATACTCTCGCATATTGACACTGACCGTGTTCTATGTCCACTTGGGAAGAGACTCTGTCTGTGCTGGCTTTGGCAAAGCAGTGAGCAGCTGTCAGCACCCAGTTCTGGCTCACAATGGATCCAGAACACCACTTGTCACGCCCCCATTCAGGCTACAAGGGAAGAAAGTGTTGTGTGTGTGTGTGTGTGAAAACCCACTCTAAATATGAAATAGGAAAAGTGACTTAGTGACTGAGTGTGTGCAAGGCTCTTACTGCTGTCAGAATGACGTGCCAGGGCTTGGTGTAGACTGTTACCTCACCTTTCACCTGTTCGCTGAAGACGTGTTCCTGAGCTACTCCACACATCGTCACACTCTTGTCACCTGCATCATGAAAATATGTTATACTGACCTGCAATCATAAAACACCTTGGCAGTTGATGGAGCAATCTCTTACTTACTAATGATGCTGTTGAACACCTTTCCCAGTGTTTCATAGCTTTCCAGAATGAAGACGTGATGCTCGTCACGTTTCTTTGAGGCTAAAGAGTTCAGCTGATCTTTGTTCACTCGCTCCCCAACACCAAATACATAGACATCTGAAAACACACACACATATTTAGATATAGATATAGATGTAGATACATATAATTGGTTAGATGGATTTTTGTTTTGTTTTGTTTTGTTTTGTTAGCGTGCTACCTAGCATTGCCTCCTCAGTGTGATCGTGGGCTGTTGTGCTGTAGCCGAGCACATGCCTGATCTGGGCCAGAGCTCTCTGAGGATTGATGCCTGTGTTGGAGTAACCTGCAAGAAAAACACCCAATAGAAATAGTAATGATATCAATAGAGCTCTAATGGTTCACCAAACATCTAAGAGGGTTGAAAAAGTTTTATTTTTTTCACTTTTTATTGACAAGCATGAGATGCTTGACAGATGCTTCTGAGCATGAGTTTGTCTTTACCGTCTGTTTGTATGATGATGATGTTCTGAGTCTCATGAAAATGGTTGTCGACACGTTTTTCCTTTAACAAGCTGATCATCTCATTGACACGGTGCAGCGCCGCGTGCAAATTGGTGCCCGTCTTACTCCCATGGCCTGCAGATGAACAAATACAGAAGACTGAATGATTGAAACATAAATTGATAATTAACCATTGAACAGACTGGTGCATCATGGTTGTCAACTTCAGACCTTAAATGAATGAAAGAATAACAAGCGGAGTCTTACTATGGTAGTCAAACTCCATCAGATAATGTATGACGTCCTCAGTGCTACTACTTATATCTGTGTCTCTGATGTCCACAATGTCTATAGCTTCACTGGCAAATGACAACACGTGGAACTTGATCTGCACCTCGTAGCTGTCCAACTGGAACGAAAATGAAGATGTTAGATGTTAGTTTCACACTCACTGATGGAGGATGAAAGGCAAACTGGTAGCCCAGTGTAAACCTTTGTCTTTTACCCACATCTCTTGTTAAGTCAAATAAAACTGATACAGACCTTTCTGATAAGAGCAATGGTGGCACCCCTAGATAATTCAAACTCCTCCTTTGTGATGCTTCCTGATGTGTCCAGTAAAATGAAGACGTTCATACGACTGCCTTGAGCCACGCGGACGGTTCGGGCAAAGGACATCCTTGCAGCTTACATAGACACACACACATTGCACATTGCAGTTGACTTCAGCTGGTTGCTTTAAATATTTGTTAAACAACTTTATGTACATGCACTTAAAAGTTGTTTGTGCAGCAACATTCACACCATCGGCAATATGTTCCAGACACAGATACAAGTTATACTCACTTTTCTTTTTGGAGTCTGGTGAGACCACATCCATGACTCCTGCAAGCGACCCTGCCATGGCCTCGGCCACAGCGCTGGGGGAGTCAAAGGTATTCAGGCCTGCAGTAAAGCACAAAGATAGCATGCATGCATATTTGATCATAATGTGATAATTTACTGTGGACTGTTTTGGTACTGCTGTAATGATGTAACAGTAACAGAAAACTAATTGAGGTTTTAAGTCTTTTTTTGGTCTTAAAAAAGGAATTGTTTGCTGTTTTAAAGGAAAGACACGTAAATTTAAAACACCTTGGCACCGAGGTGTTGAGCCACTCCACTCCGTGTTCTCCAGGCAAACCCTTTCAGCCGACCCGAGCAGAGTGAGACCAGCCTGACACCGATAGACCACCTTCTCTCCAGTGTGAAACCGGCCTGACCGCTGGGCCCCCGGTGGGACGCCTGGGTCATTACAGTCGTCAGCTGCATTTAAAGACAGAAAGGCGACAGTGGACTAAATACAGAATTTTTAAGGTGATAACAAATTATTTTTAAAATGTTATTTGTGTTTGTGCTATATAGAAATGTTTGGGATAGAACTTTAGTTGCAATAGATGATGATCATGTTGCACTTTGAAATGATGCACAAAGGCTCTTTAAGACATGGTTTGTTTGAGGTGAGGTTTCTTCCTCACCATGGTTGTCACAGACAGGAGTGGTTCCTGTCCACTCTCCAGTGACGGTGCAGTTCCTCTCAGCTGACCCGTACAGAGTGAACCCTTCCATGCAGGAGAAGCTCTGCGTTATCCCAACACGGAACCACTGATCCCTGGGCCAGAACTCACCATTATCCAGCTGGAGCTGAGCTGGACACATCACATCTGAGAGAGGGAGAGAGAAGGATGGACAGAGAAGAGGAAGGAGGATGAGGAGAGGAGAACACAGGGAAGAAAGGAAGGGTGAGAAGAACGGGGGGAGAAAATCACAGTGGCGCTTTGAGAGAAAAGTCAGACAGAACAGCAGAGTCATTTTATGTACATATGACACTGAATGCATCACCATCTACAACATTACCTTTGCATGTGGCCCGTGACAACGGTCTGCCATCGGATAATCTCATGAGCGACCACTCCCCATCCGCACCACAGGACCTGTGGCTGATGGGGAAAGGGTATTTCCCCGGGCCACAGTGATAGGTCAGCACACTGCCCTCCAGCCCCCCCTGCGGAGGAAACACGTGGTCACTTATGGAGTTAAATTAAGTCACATGAAGACTTCCAGTAAAAAGATACTTTATTAGTTTCACTTTCCAGGCCATCCGGCAAATATCTTCCTAATGCAGTTTTGCTTGCATGACATTTTTCTCTCATTACCTACTTTCAGCCCCTGCACTTTGGTTGAGGGCTTTCTAAACCTCTCTTTTGCAGAGTTTTATTTTTCTGTTATCAGCCTGTTAACTGGTATTATATTATTTTGTTACTGTATGAATTTAAAAAAAATCTAATTTACTTTTATACTTTCTACTGAATTTATATTGCATTTCACTTTTCTTCTTTTTTTTTTTTTAAATCACTATGTCTGACATAGTTTAATATAATACTTTTTACTTTTCTTCATTTTACCTCTTTTTGTCCCTGTAGTCCCTGATTTGTTGAGTTCCGTGTAACCTGTTTTGCAGTGTTTAACGTGTCTCTTATTAGCCTCTTAAACATAAATTGTATTCAAAATACTTTGCACAGATAGAGTGAAGACACATAAAGCTTTCAAAATGATGTCTAATTTGTCAAGGTTAAGCGAAGTCTGAGTCCAGTGCAGACGATCTAAAGTAACGCTACCAATGTCAGAGTGTCCCATGGGGGGGGGGTGCAGTATTTTAAAAGGTTAACACATAAGGAACAATTACATCAAGGCAGCGGGGCTGAAAAAATTACATGTATACTCTTTAAGGAGCAAACATCTTGGTCTTTTAACACTTGTATCCTAACTGATGTCAAATTGAAGTTGTACAGTTGATTATTTTCACTCTAGATTGATCAAAGGATTATTCTCCTGATCAATATATTATTGTTAGGTGAAAAAAATTACAGGGTCCAAGATTATCTCTTTGTCTGACCAATAATTTGAAAACAGAAAAGATATTCGATTTAAAATGACTGATCAGAGAAAAGCAGAAACTCCTGATTTTTGGGGAATCTGGAACCAGAGAGTGTTTGTTTGTGTTTCAAAATGGTTGGTGATTAAATTCTTTGTCAATCGACTAATCAATTAATCAAGTCAGCTCTAATGTACAGTGTGTTATTTTTACCTGTGAGTATGTGACATGTCCATCTTTGATGCTCTCTGTAGTCGAACAGTTCAGAGGCTGTGGCTCGTCGTATATCTCATCTTCATAATTATACTCTACCTCCAGCAGGGACACTGGAGCACAAACAGTAGACATGTTGGTGATAAACATGAATCTCTGCGCACAGATGTAATGCGTCAACACAGGCATATGGCACAGAGCCATATGAATGTGACATAATCTCACAAAAATGTACAACAAATAAAAATAGAGTTGAAATGCTCACCCTCCTGAACAAAGAAGAAGAGCAGGATCCACAGTATAGACTTGACATACATGACTGGACTCTGTATCAGCTGGGTTTGTGTCTTTGAGTGACAGAAATCACAGCAACAGTGTCTGCACTGACCTGCAGGAGGGTGCTTTATTTGATGACTGATTACCCATTAACACAGCAGCAGCAAAAAGAGAAGGAGGAATTGAGCAATATAGAACAGGACACAGATTTGAGCTGTTACTTTCATTTCTGGTTGGACTAGGTTTTTCTTGTTCTCTTGCTTTAGGATTCTGATATTTCTTTGGTGACATTTTTTTATATTACTTCCTAATATAAAGCTGCTCGAAAACTTTTAAATAAAAATCTATTATAGGAAACTCAACTGCAATTTCATGAGCCGGCTTTGTGAAACTAATGCAATTTCAAATCTCTTGAGCACTTCAAGCTGTTATTCACCATTCCCAAACCAAACCTCATCCCAGCACTGTTGTTGTTTTTGATGCCTAATTACCCAGAATTATTTCTAAATGACTCAAACTGTGTTGTCTTTGTGCCAATGTTTAGCATTTTTTGTGTTTGTGTTCCTGCTCGCTCAGGTTTGCAAGCGTGCATGTGAATAAAACATTTTAGAAGCTTAAAAGATCATTACGGGGATTATAGAGATTTAACAGGGATCCCCAGCTCTACCTCCACCCTCACCCCTTCTCCCCTTCCCTATCACCTCCCTCCTCCTCCTCCTTGGTGCTCAGTCCTCTCAGCTGACTCGGCTTTGTTCAGCACTGTGAAGGAGTTTCTAAAACTCTTTTGTAACCACTCACACACCATCAAAAAACAAGAGAAACACAGGTCGGTGCTGCTTGTGCTACACTAGACAAAAGGACAAATAGCAGCAAACAAGGATATTTTGATGACTGGAGTTTGAACATTATTTGATGTGCATTATGTTGTGTTTTTATTTTTAATTTTTACCTGGATTATGCTGATAGATGTCCAACAAAGGGCTCTGCTATGCTCTGCTGGAGGAGGAGGTTGCAAGCTTTCTACCCTACAGTGGAAACCTATAGTCGGAGCAGAAAGTGAACAATGATAAGAAAACCCAGGAAAACATTGTTAACACTTTCTCATAGAGAAATGGCTCCATCACAGTGTCATCCTGGATGCATTTATCCCAATATCAGGCTCTTTGAGAAGAGGAGGACTGACTAGAGTTCCCTGTGAGAGGGGACCACAGATTAAGATGTCTGACCTCAGCCAAGTCGCTGTATACTCAGACTCCTCAGATATTTACAAGGTGAGTAAGGATGAGAGGTTGGATAAGTCCATTTAGAGTCCACTGGTGAAAAACAATTCAAGGTCCACTTAAAAACTTTTTTTCCAGAGCTTTCAACCATTACCACATGGTCTACATCTGCAGATGGAGTCTGTTCACTAGTGGTGGATCTTTTGCAAACTCACAGGCTGATTTTATATCATTATATTTCACTTTCAACTTATTTTCCCGATGAAGACCATGATAGGATTGAAATCACAAGAGAAAGCTAGTGTGACATTGTCAAAACAAGGTAAAGAATGACCTTAATTAATTCATTTGGGGTGTGCAACATTTGGCTCAGGGCCCCTGATAGGTTAATGTGGCTGTGTTCACAGTATTGTCTTATGAATCGCAAACCTACGTCTCAGCTGTGTGGTTAGGCCAGAAACCATTGTATGGCCATTGTAACTGTAACTACTGTGGGTTAGTGTTTAAAACGAGACCATATAATTTTTGCTGAACAGTGGCCACTGTGGCCACAAGCAGCACTTACATGATGATAGCAGGTTGGAGCTACAGTTCCCAAGACCTGTTCGGTCCACAAGTCCAATGTTTTGGTTCATTCTCGCTCACTCATGTTGGTATCCAGGTGTCCATTTTTAGCTTTAGAGCACTGCTTGCTTGTTTGTCTTAATGGCACACCACTGTTGGACTTATATTTGCCAGGACGCCAAAAACACAACTCCAAATAAATGCTAATCCTGCTCCATAACTGCTGAATGTGGAAATAAGCAACTGTTTGGTAAAAAGTTTGCTATTACAACTTAAAAGATGATAATATGTCAATGTTGTGTTCACATCATTAGGTGATCTGACTGAGAGGAGGTAAATAAACCCCATATAAAGTTAGCAAAATCACTCAGTAATGTCTGTTACATGGCGATATTTATCTGAAGTTTGTTAATATTAGCTAACATTAGCAACCACGAGCTACTGGTCATATCAGACCAAGTAAAACTGTAGCAGCAAAACCGCAAAGTGTGCTCAAATAAGTAAAGGTGTGTTTCAATGCTTATGAATTGCTTGTCCTTTAAAAGAGGAAGAATATATTTAGGTGTAACTGTAACTGTATGACGTTTTCCTTTTTTTTTTTTTTTTTGACAGTTTGTCATTTTCATTTCCACTTTTCCCCGTTCCGCTTCTCACAGAATGTTTTCTGCAACCCTGCGTTTGAGCTGGAAGGGGAGCGAGAGGAGAGAGTGGAGGGCTTCCGGACATCCTCGTCCACCCCTGAACCAATCAAACCACCAGCAGCTAGTGAGTCAGCCAATCAGCATGCTATCTGTGACTAAACACGAGTGCTGTGTGTGTCTATGTATTGGATAAGTAACTTTATTGGATCACTTGACTTCACTTTTCCGCCAAGGATTAAAACGGCCACTCCACCAATTTTACATGTCAAAGATCTGGTTTACTGGTTGTGGTTTGTCCTACTCAACCTCTGAAAACAGCTGTATTATGTCCTCTGTGGGAAAATAACCCTGATGATTTCATAGTGATGTCATCAGGGTTATCTCAGCCAGTATTACAAACTGGAGGTGTGGAGCTTGAAGGACATTGGTCTTTACCAGGGAAGGAAAATGAAAGACACTACCCAGTTACATTATGGGAAACTTTTAGGGCCCAGTGTTTTCAGAGTTTGACCCACACTGGAAACTAAAAGTATTTTGGCCTCTGCTGTCTAATTTTGATTATTAATTTTTAAAATCTGTCTCTTACAAACCCAACACGAGACTCCATTTAACTGAAAACAGTATCATACATTTGTGGGAGTAAACACTTTAGTAAACTAAGATAAAAACATGATCAAATTACACAATGACTGCAGTTTTTCCGGTTGCAAAACCAGCCAAAGTCCAGTAGTTTATATTTAGCTTTCATTTTGATTCACTGTGAAATGTTGTTGCAGTTTGTGACTTTTTCTTTCTCTAGGCTTTGAAGAATTCACTTAAAGTCTATGATCTTCTTTAATACCATACGTGATGCCATTTTAACACCAATTAGGTTCAAATGAAAATAGGGAAAGGGAAATACCATCTAAATTACATGCAAAAAAAAGTTTGTGTGTAAATGTGTGTGTGCTCTGTCATTAAGGCCTAGGCTGGGGTCTGTTTGGGGTGTGTGTAATGCGTCTGCGGGCGCCAGGTTGTGGCTGGGGGATGGTGGCTGTTTCTGCTGCTGCTCTGCTCCTGTTAGCGGCCCTTGGACTTGCGCTGGCCCTCATCCTCACACGTGAGTCACTGCTGCACCTCGAATCAGTCATTACTGTAAATTACAATAATTAAAGTACATTGTTTTTTTCTCAATATGTGCAAGAATTAATTACTTTTCTATTTGGGAAGAATCTGATCAGACATCCTGTCATGTTTCCATCCTGTGTGTTTGTGTTCTCCCCGGTTTAGAGATAAAAGACCAGGCAGTGGAGGATCAGGTGTTGTCCACCGGCCCTCCAGACATATTGAATGCAGGAGATGGAGAGTCGCATATTTTACCCACAATCCCTTCCAACAGAAGTCAGCGGGACAGTACAGCCGCACCACAGCCCACGAGGGTCCCCTTGTTTGAAACACGTAGGCGGCTCAAAAAATATGCCCACTTACTCTAATATTGACATGTGGTATACAAAATTAGCATGGTCAATTTCATGTCTACCCAACACAAATGCTACCATTTCTTAATCTGGACGTCCTGTCATCTTTGTGTAACTGAGACCAGGTATTCCTTTCTGTCTTGTCAGGTTGTGGAGGTGTATTGACAGACTCAGAAGGCAGTTTCAGTTCTCCAAACCACCCCGGCTCCTACCCCCCCAACTCCCTGTGTGTGTGGGTGATCAGAGTCCCACCCCCCTCCTTGGTTCAGATCCATGTTTCCTATTTGACTGTGGAGGGACCGTCTCCTTGCCTGTTTGACTGGCTGGAGGTGCAGGAGCAGACGGAGCAGAGCTCTGTGGTCACCAGGTTGGTGCGACCCCAGCGAGCACCATGAATGGTCTTGAATGAAGGGCCTTTGTCAGTTTCCATGACACAAGTTGAACTTTGCACTATTTTTGGTTGCCTTGTCTCATGTTGTCACTCTTTTCAGAAAGGCCTATAAATGTAAGATGTTTCTGCTTTCACCAAAGTAGTTTAAGTGTTGAGAGGCAAAGTATGGATGTGTTCTGGCAAATACACATCTGAGTGTATACGAATGTCACAGCCCTGAAATTCAACTCAAGCCTGTATGCTTGTCGATCCTGGAAACCTAAGAGAAACAAATTCATCAAGGTATAATTTTTATGCATGTTCTGCCTGAGGGAAAATTGTTAGGGTTCATGTCATTACCTTCATTTGCTGGTAGATGGCACTAAAGGGCTGTGCATGATTATTATAGGGTAGTTCTTGGTACTGAAGGTTTCTTGGAAAGATTTCAATTCATGTGAATACTTTGACCATTTTGGTTATTTGTATTCTTGGAAAGTGTCGTAACATGATTCATGAAACTGCAAAAATGTTAGTCAACTCCTTCTCACAAATCCTTTTAAGAATTTATGGTGCAAAGTTCAGACACGAGTGGCAACTCCAAAGCTGTGAAATACAATAAAAGGCCTGTATGTCTCTCCTGCAGGTTCTGTGGTAACGTAGCACCACCAACAGTCAACACAAACAGCAGCACAGTGTGGGTCACCTTTCGCTCTGATGGCAGCATTGCAGGCACCGGTTTCACAGCTCAGTACAGGGCCATACTGCCCGGACACAGTGAGTAGGAATCTGGAAGTGCATGTATACTGCTGCTCATTCTCATATGGATTTATGTGCATCGGCGCATGTCTGTACTCACAGAGAGCTGCTCCAGAGAAGAGTTCATGTGTGACAGTGGTCGCTGTCTGCTGCCTGTGTCTGTGTGCGACGGTCATCCAAACTGCCACGACCAAACAGATGAGGCAAACTGCAGCCATAAACACAAGGGTAAAAGTGTGGAAACCGAGTTAAAAACAGAAATGTAAATCAAAACACACTTGAAAAGGTCGTAAGACTCAAGAGTGAACTCTACTTACAGAATGTGGTGGGCAGAAGACTGGTCCTTATGGTTACCTGTCAAGTCCAAACCACCCAAAGCCTTATCCTCACCAGCAGGTATATTCAAAACCACTATGGCCTGCTAAACACTGTCTGAAGTGGCTGTCTTGTTGGCTTTGCCTAACCCCAGTTCTTCTTCTTCTTCTTCTTCTTCCATTAGTTGTGTATATGGTATCTATCTGTTGAGGAGGGACACGTCATCACACTGAGCTTCACGAACTTCAGCCTGGAGACTCAGGACGTGTGTGAGTTTGACTACGTGGAGGTGCACGACAGTGTCGACACCGGAGCTGGAAGAGTCCTGGGAAGGTGAGACCATCAACAGCCTTGATCTTTCATTATCTGCATATCAGATTTTATATTACTCTGCTATATTTTCTGTTGTTTAAATCCTGTACATTGGGGGTAAATAAATGTGTCTTTGTTTGTGCTAGTTATACAACCACAACGTTCTGAAGCATCTTTTATTTCCTCTGCCTTTGTCTCAGGTTTTGTGGTACAACCTTCCCACCAGACCTGACCTCCTCTGGCCCCCACATGACTGTGGTGTTTGTGGCTGATGAGGGAGTGGCCGACAGCGGCTTCAATGCAACATATCAGGCTGTGTCTGTACTGGACCGTGAGTTCTTGCTTTTGTGAAGTTAATTCATTTGTGTTGTTGGTGCCTTTATTATTTCATTTGCCTCTAATCCTTGTTTTCATACTTTGTTTTACTTTCTGACTTCTTGTTTCTCCCTCCTCTCTTCCTGTAATGCCTTTCTTTGGTCCTTCTTCCTTCTTTGGTTCCTTTCTTTCTGTCCTTCTCCGTTTCCTTAAAGTTTACACCTGAAGCTTTGTTGACCTCCCTTAAAATCATTTAGTGGCTGTTACTTTCTTTTTTTCCCTATCCTTTTTCCTTTGCTCTTTACAGCCTCCTTTATCTTACCATAACTCTCCTGTTTTTTTTTCTTTATCTAAAGGGACATGTGGTCCCAGGCAGTTTGCCTGCAGTACAGGGGAGTGTCTTCAGCCGCAGTGGTTGTGTGATGGATGGAACGACTGCCCTGACGGAGCAGATGAACAGGGCTGTGGCAACTCCACCTACCCTCCCTTCAGTGAGTCCCTGTTATCTCTGACCCCGATCAGACTGTTATAGATACAGTAGTTTCTGTTTCCAGAGTTTTGCTGTTGAAATCACTCTAAAACCAAAATCAGTCCTTATCAAAATAACTAAATAGATTATATCATAACTTCCTTTGAGAATTAGACTATGAATTCTGATTCTCTGAATACCAAAGCAATGATTTCTTGTTGCCATACCCTCAGCTTCATCATGTGAGTTTATAGAGGTAGAGATGTGCCAGGGCCTCAGCTACAACCTCACCTCATTCCCAAACATCTGGCTGTCCATTGCTGATCAGAGAGAAGCTGCCACACTTCTGCGACAGTACCGGGTAAAAGCCACCTTCACAGCGTATCTAATTTACCTTTATTCTCATGTTTCTGATGTATAATCTTCAAAGACTGAGCCCCTGTGCTCTTGTCCAGGTGCTGATGGAGCTGGCCTGCTTCAAACCCCTGCAGAGGCTGGTGTGTGGGATGTTCCTGCCCCAGTGCAGCCCTCAGGGTGGCGTCCTACAGCCCTGCCGCTCAGTTTGCTCTTCAGCTGAGCAGCAATGCAGCCAAGCCCTGGATCTCCTCTCCTTCAGCTGGCCCTTCAACTGCCACCTCCTGCCCGACTCACAGGACCCCATGGAGTGCTCGCTGCCTTGATGCTTCAAGAGTTTGAAGTTACAGTTGTGCTGTTAGTAAGAGAGATGAGAGATCATCTCCTGAAAACATTTCACACCAGATTTGCGGCAACATGTCAGGACAAAAAGTTTGCGTTTTACAGAACTGGAGATCTTTTTTTCTGGACATTATTCAATTGCTGTGTTGTAGAAAGCAGCATGACCCTCACTTAACACTCCTGCCCATAAAACTCATATGATACATACAGAAAATTGTGGCACAGTAGCCATTTTAAAAGAAAAGCTTTTAAGTACTCAAATGAAAAGTTTTTTAAGTTTTTGTGTGATTGACTAAACCAAATGGAAGTTTTCAGCCTCCAATAGAAAATCAAATCATACTGGTATAAATTGTCTTTTTGCACTATTTATTGTTTTGATGTCATGTAAATCATGTAAAAACATATCTAAGAAGAGAGAATGAACAATACACACAGAATACCTTTGAAACAACTTCTAATGCATTGTCCTTGAACACAACACATTACATAATGTGCCTGTATTTTTTCAGTGTTTATAACAGTCCATATTTGACATAGTGTGAGATAAAATGGGAAACAGTCATGGGTTGAGTCTAACTGGAAATCATGAAGTTTTTTTTTTACAGTTTTGCTTGACTGAGTAAGCATGATAAAATATAACAGATGCTCACCTCCTCATGTGACAAAGGTTATCTCAGTTAAAATCCACTTAACTGGTAACTCTTGAATAAAAAAAGAGTATTTATAAGCATTGGAAAATCAAGTCCATTACATATATATATATATAAACACACACACACATATATATATATATATATGTGTGTGTGTGTGTTACTGAAATGATTTTGCTACACAAGGCTTGATTGCACATTTCTCATAATCAGATCTTTGAGTCTCATGACAGGTCTGTTTTACATTTGTAAACTGTGAAGTAACAGTGACCGAGCTGCTAAGGAGGAACAATGAGTTTCAGGGTATGGTCTAAAGCGACGGCGGTCAGGCCCCACACTCGATGCTTGCCATTACGAAACACTGGGAGTGTGTATCCATACTTGTCACCAGTGCGGAAGTGTGTGTAGCCACAGTTCTGGGGGTTGCACAAGTGGGACAATGACAAGGTGAAGATCTCCTCCACCTGGGATGGAAACAAGCACATCACATATTTGGTTCTTAATAGATACCAACCAGAAAAGAGGTGTGTTTTTATGGTAGCTGTTTGATTAATTGTTTTTTTGAGTGTACTTTTACATTGGTAGTTTAAAAAGTCAGTGAGGAAACAGACAGACATAAAAGCAGCAAAGCTGAACTGTAGTGTTTTGGTTGATGATATGAAACAGTCACCACAGAAGATCGTTTGGTGCCAACAGTGACTGTGATGTGATTTCATAACACCAGAAAAAAAAAGAGAAATTTCTTTAAATCTGCAAAGTATCTGTTATGGGAAAACACACCAAAACAAAGTGTATAATATATGACTTAATAAATACAGAACCATGTCCAAAAACAAAACCTCTGGTGATTTACACATGTGGAACCCTGTCCATTTCAAGTAGATATAAAATGTGGGGTAATGCTAAAAAAAAAATATGATGACTGTACCTCTCCAGGGTTTGGTTTGAAGGACAACTCCTCTAGGGGACCGAGGTTAGCCAGCACAGGAGCAATCACCATCCCTGACTGGAGGGACACACAAAAGACACAAACTTAACACATATTTTGTATTCAAAACAATCAAATTACCAAAAAACATTGTGACAATTACACAAGTATAATGAAATGTTAAGCTTTGTTTTAGGTAAGATGTGAGTTTGTGTGTTTGAATAAGTGACATGAAGCAAGATATTGTATTTTTTTTTTATTATGAAGATAGATTAATCCATCTGTCGCTGTCTGTATAACAAAGCAGAGCCTGTATAGTAGTAGACATAAAGACAAGTTTCTGCAGGCCTAATTTAACACTGAATTTAAGACAAGTCCTGGAACAATTTATTGATTAATTGGTTATTACATCAATGGAAAATGAATCATCAACAATTCTGATTAACTAACAAATAGATGTTAGTGATTTATCCCGGTCCATGATTCTCAAATGTGAGGATTTGATGCTATATCATCATAAACAGAAAATTTCTGGGTTTGAACTGCTGGTCAGATGAAACCATCAACTTGGAGCTCTTGGAATTTGCAATTAATATTTTTACTAATTTCATTATTCTAACTGATGTTCACAGAATTACTTATAAATAAAAAATAGATGACAGTTCAATCAATAGTGAAATATTGAAATGATAAATTCTTTTCAAAGTTAAGTACAGCTCAATGCTTCAACGCATGGCTTAAACTCTTTAAGACAAAACAGTCCCACTCACCATGTCCCTGTGAGGCTTCAGGACACCCCAGACCCTCTCCATTCCCACATTAACACCCAGCTCCTCCCGGGCTTCCCTCAACGCTGTGGCCACCACATCTCTGTCTGATGGATCGCTCTTCCCTCCTGCAAAGCTACACACAAATGGAAATAAGGACACATACTCTACTGAATGTTTGTAATACAGTTTAGTCTGTTTATAGCCTGCCACTCACCTGACATCTCCCTTGTGCCTGCCCTTCAATGTGCTGGAGCGCAGGGTGAAGAGAAACGCCGGTTGCCCCTCAACAGAACAGAGGGAGACCAGGACAGATGCCCATCTCCCCTGGTTCTTTCCTTGGCTCTGACTTGCTGCTTTTCTCCCCTTTTCCACATCATAGAGCTTTAAGTTGGGCTCCAGTCTCTTTCGACACCTGTTTTCATTCTCCGGGGATAGACAGTCTCTCCAGCCATCTACCACCCGAGTGGCAGCCTGATGGATAGCTTTGATATGCTGAAGAAAGAGGCTAGAGGCTTGTGTTCTACTGTAAAAGTGGTTTAAAGTCTGTGGTGTATCTGCTGACAAGCTGAAAAGTCTGACAAAGTGCTGTCTGTAATATAAATGGCTTTGAGGAGGGTTGCATTGAGTCTTATTGGTGAAAGTGAATGAAACTTTGTCCCAAGGTCTTCTCCAGGGTTGAAGGCAAGTTGTGTTGGTTAAACAGTCCTGATAAGTTCTCACAGCTTTGGGGTTTTGACCTGAATCTTCCACTGCAGTGCATTTCCAAGGATCAGACACTCGTTTGTCTTTTACAGAGGTAGAAACCAGATAGGGGTGATGATGGCTGGGTAAAATGGCTTTGGATAGGAGGTTTTGAAATGAAGCCTCTCTCAGATGATGATTACCACAGTACGAGTTAAATAAAGACAGCTGTATTGCACAGGATACAGTCTCGGAGGACAATGATGACCCCTCCTTGCTTCTGCCTCTTTCAGGAAGCACGCTGTATCTGCTTTCCTTCCCATGTTTTGCGCCCTGCCATACAGCACCAGTGTGCCCAGAGAAAGTGCAGAGGTGGGACTCTCTCAATAGCAGCAATGACCTTATGGGACAAGACCAGGTCAGGATTTGAGGGCCCCTAAACATCTTATGAAAAAAAACAAACAGAAAGATTCAAAGAGTCTTAAAGGTGTCAGTCAATGGGGCATCATTAACTACACCAGCATGAGTACTTCAGTCTATGTGACAGCGTAGGTAAACAGTAAATACCACTGTTTCTACCTGTAGATGAGATGGACACCTTTTGGGGAAATGTTAGCATGAGCTGGTGGAGTAGATAGACCTGTTGTCTCTTAAAAACCCAGCTGATATAAGCTCAGGTTTACACGGACTTGACAATCATCACAGTTACACTTTGTCTTGCAAACTTTGCCTGACAGCTACAACTGCTAGATAGCTATCTGAGCTCTGTCAGCGACGTATGCAAACATATTACATATAAGTGTCACATTTGTGGGTTATCCACTACCGCATAAAGCTGTCACAATCACGTTTGGGAGCATTCAAGATCTAATTTGGCATGAAACTATCAAACATGTACGCACGCTAACTAGCTAGCAAAAAAATTAGCATAAACTAGCATAACAGAGAGCTGCTCAATATCAGTGGTATCGCGGTCCTAAAATTTGGGATTTGGTCAATGACAGCGTTGCGACATGTCCAACAGGAAGTCAAAAATACGCCAGTGACCGAATGTCAAATGTAAAATGTAATTTGAAAGCGGAAAACATTCACCTTGAAAGTTGAATAAACAGCAGCTGTCTCCCTCCGATAGCCGCCGACTGCCATTAACCAATATGGCGCATAACAGCTTCATGCGCGTCAGTGTTGCCTTCACTGCGCTGTGTTGACGCCAAACTTATTTCACAACTTTTTTTTTTGTTTGTTTTTTGTTTTTATGCAAATAGATAGAGGGCGGGTGTGAGTGGCATTTTTAACATTATTCACTGATGAATTCATTGGGAAAACAACCCATTGTTTGAAATTTACATCACCAGACGTCACGCCTTCAGCTGAAAAACCAGTCTACCTTCTTTTGACTGTGCATTGATGAGGCCTGTCTCTTTTACTGGGTTGACTAAAACCAGGCTTCAATACAGTTTTAGTTCATAAAGAGCCTAACATCACTCTCTTGATCAATTTCTGATGGTTATTAGTTAATTTTTGCAGTGACATAAAGTTGCCATTTGTTCACCAGGCCTAATATTTATCATTTGACCAACTGGAAAGAACCTGTGACGAGGGAAATTCCTCACCCCACCTGTTCTTCCAGCTCCACCCTGAACCCAGGTTGCTTCAGCTTTTAAGCAGCATGTGATTCATGTGAACTGGCATTTCAAACTTGCCATCTTTGTGTGCATTTCCTATTTCTTCAGCCGACTTGAGCAGGGAACCTTGTAGTTATCGGTATATATCCAGGTCTGACCTCTGAGAAAACTAACTCACCTTTTCTCCTTCAACCCAGCAACATATGGCCTCTGCCTGGACTGAGGAGGAGACCTTTGTCTGCTCAGTATGCCTGGATACCCTGAAGGACCCTGCCACTCTACCCTGTGGCCATTCATACTGCTTGGCTTGTATCCAGAGCCACTGGGACAAGGGAGATAGCAAGGGTCAGCACAGCTGCCCCCAGTGTAGGCAGGTCTTCAACCCTCGGCCCTCGCTGGCCAAGAGCACTGTCCTTGTGGAGGCTATGGAAAAACTGAGAACCAACAGCCTCAAGCAGAGCTCCTCCACAGCTGCCTCCTCAGCCCCACCATCGATGCCTGTCTACCTGGAGGTCCTACCAGATATGGGGCCACAACAGGGCAGCATGTACCCTCAGCTTCCTTTAGTGGAACCCAGACCCTGCCCTCAACACAACCGACCCCTGGACCTATTTTGCCACGAAGACAAGGAGTGTGTGTGTGAGTTGTGTTGCCAACATGGACACAACGGGCATCGTGTGCTCAAACCACAGGAAGAGAGGAAGGAGAGACAGGTATGTAATGGAAAAGGCTAATTATCACCAGAGTAATATTGTCAGTGCTCTTTTGTAGTTGGTTTCTCTCATGCTGGTCTTGGTGTAAAAGATGAGGTTCAGGTGAATCTAGAGCTGTGTTTTCTCATATGTGGCATTTCCAAAATGTAGCTGATCTTGAAGTATTTGTAAAACAGCTGTCTTTTGTGTGTATTCCTGTCAGATGTAATATATAAATATATATTTTGTGATGTCACAAATTACTAAGTAAATCACTGCCCAACAGGGTGTGTGTCTTGTTTTCTATACTAAGCTGTGTGTGTGTGTGTGTGTGTGTGTGTGTGTGTGTGTGTGTGTGTGTGTGTGTGTAATAGCAAGAGCTTGTTCACATGCAGGCAGAGGTACAGAGGAGAATTCAGGAGACTGAAAAGACGCTTAAGGAGCTTCCACATGCTGCTCGCCAACACAAGGTAAGTGACAATTATTGTTTGGTCTGATGTATTGCTTGTAGATCTGTTCATGACATGTGTGTCTTTGTACCCTGTTTTCATCATCTCCTCATCCTCTTTGATCCTCCTCTTCCTCTCTCTGTACTCCCAGGCCTTGGTCCAGGCTCTAGAGCAAGAGAGCACAGATTTATTCGCAGAGCTAGCCAAGAATGTGAATGGAACAGGCACCCAGGTTGGTGAGCTCCTCAGCACCCATGAGACCTCCTTAGGCAGTCAGGTTGAGGGCCAGATCCACAGACTGGAGCAGGAGGTGGCACAGCTCCGCTGGAGGAGTGAAGAGCTGAGCAGACTGGCTGACATGCAGGACCACATCTGCTTCTTGAAGGTAATGAGCTGCTGGAATTTGATTTCATTTGAATCTCACAGGATAAATAAAGCATAAGTTTCACAATCAATAAAATGAGAACTTCTGTCAATTGTGATATTTTGTCATTTGTTCTCAAGAATTTCCTAACCATGGAGCCCCTGGGTCAGATGGGTGTCACAAGAGAGTCAGTGCTGAGTCAGGAGGAGGCGGTGGTAGCCTCCATCCGCTCAGTCATGAAAGAACTACAAACGTCAGTACAGGAGCTCTGCAAAGCCAGCCTGGCCAAGATCCTCACATTAGGTCAGTATTCCTCTCCTCTCCTCTCCTCTCCTCTCCTCTCCTCTCAATCAAAACTTGTCTTTTCTTTATAGTGAATCATGGCCCTGTGGCTTCAACACCCAATGGTGCAGTAGTAGACACTACAGCAGCTGATAACTGTGGGCAGGCCAGTGCACAAAACACAGGTACAGAAACTTAAAATCATCCAGTGTATTTACTGTTACCTACATACTGAAGATAGGGACATTTAGAGATGTGCTTCTCGCAACTCATCCTCTCTTTTCTGTAGTGTATGAAATGACAACAGACCCTCCACCTTTGCCACCTCCACGAGCTCAAGGTAAGTTACTTTAGAAACTTAATACACAGTACAGTCTGTGTCTTGGATATGAAAATATTTAACTGTGGCACTTAGAAAGTTTCTAAGTTAATATTTTTTGCTTTTTCCCAGGGCACAATTCTTCATCCAAATATCCAGCTTTACATCCTGCATGTGCTCAAGGTAACAATAATAACGCCTGCCACACTACATGAAAAAGTTTCTCTGATATTTGAGGTCATGAGTTTGAGATTTCTTTGGTTTGCCTGTTCCCTTTGTTCAGTTGTTTGTGAAGCTTCAGCCCCTCCTCCACCCTTCCCTCCTCATCGACCTCCAGGTAAATACAAAACCTTCAGAAACTGCCTGCACATATTAATCAACTACTTTATCTTGTAGATGTAGAAAATCCCTGATTTATATAATAGTATTTGTGTTGTGCTCTTAGCACCTACTATAACAACTGTAGCACTGTAGGTATTTACAGATAGCTATTTAAAGGAGCAGTACACAAAGTAAAATATCAAAATCAACAGTGTAAACTACTATCACAACTGTTAATCTTAATTAACTCAATATAACTAATGTTATTTAACTTGCTCACATGATATTTAGCATTTCTTTTGTTTGTTTAAGGTCATATTAACCGAGGTTACACAACAGTGGGACCTGTGAATCCAGAACCAAAGTCTAGAGATGAATTGTTAAAATGTAAGTCCATCATCGTCCACAATATGAAACAGAATAGAGACCACAGTGTCAAAGCCTTCAGGGGGTACGGTGTCTTCACTAAAATACATCCTCTCTCTTCAGTTCGCTTTGAGCCCACCATGGACCCCAACACCTCGTATCGCCATGTGCTGCTGTCAGACGGAGGTCATAAGGCCACGATGCGGGCTGAAAACTTGAACCCACCAGACCATCCTGAACGCTTCGACTTCTGGAGACAGGTTTTCTGCAGGGAGCCCCTGGCTGGGAGCCCTTACTACTGGGAGGTGGAGTGGACCGGCCAGAAGGTGGATCTTTAGATATCAGTGGGGAAATGGAGGGGTTTCAGATACAGACATGTGCTTCATGCTATAAATTATTGAAATCAGTTCATATTTGACAGCAACATTCATGTATTCACATCTGGATGTCTGGCTTCTTTTTTTTTTAACCTACCTTTCTCTGTCCCACTGTGCAGTTCACCATTGGCGTGGCCCACAAGGAGATGGAACGGAAAGGTTCTGATGACAAAAGCCGTTTGGGCCACAATCCCCTGTCCTGGAGCTTGTACTGGTCCGGGACTGGCTTCTCCTTCTGGCACGATGGGCAGGAAAAACTCCTGGGCTCACCTAAGGCCAAGCGGATCGGCGTCTATCTGGACCAACTTGTCGGGACTCTGGCTTTTTACCGCATCGCCAACAACCAGGCTGAACTCATCCACCGGCACCAGACCCAGTTCACCGGCCCACTGTACCCAGGGTTCAGGTTCTGGGCAGGAGTAGGGGCCACAGTGACTGTTTCTCAATTGGATTAAGTTGTGTATGAATGATGGGCTCTTGCTTGTTTTGATATAACCTGCTTGTCTGGTGGTACGCATGTGACTTTGCGAAATTTGAATAAGGAAGTACATGTCTTCTTGCTCTGGAGGTCCTTCCAGATGAAAAACAAAACTGTTCATGAGTATCTGGCTTCATAATATTCCTTTTGCACCCACCTTTTATTATTCTGATGTAAATCTTTCAAAAACGTCTTTTAAAGTAAATAAAGGAGTAAAAAACACACATTTCATTGTACACCTTTTTTAAAAAAACAAACATATTTCTTAAATAAACATTTACATCTTGGGACTGTTGATGGTTCAAATAGCCCCCAGTATTTATTTTGTTAATATGTATATCATGATCCTCCTGATCTTATCGTGAGTCCTACACGTCGGTGACCTGGATGCTTTTAGCCCCCCTCCTTTCTTATCTGTATCTGTAGTATCTTTCGTTTTCCCACATGGATATGGAAAGAATAATTTGACCTTCATTGGTCTTTTGTCCACACATTTCTTTCACTGGACACAGGTAAGATGTTATATAACATAAACCTGCAATGACAAGTCATGATTTTTTTAATATGTAATAACTCGTAGTGTATTCTCAACTCCTCGCTCTCTTGGAGGAAACAGTCTTTTCTCTTCTATCCCAGACATTCATAAGCGTAACCTTTGTGCCAGTTAACTCAAGTAATTCAACACTATTCACAGGAGGACAATGAAATTCATTTTTCTACATGGGGGCAACAGCTTGTTGTTTCCTGTCCTGGTTGAAAAAGTTAGAGAGATGTAACAAACACTGGGCTACAGGGTGCAAAATATGAATTTGAGATTTAAAACAACAAAAAAATAAAAAACTGCTGGTGTAGAAAAAGGAGTGCGGTGTCAGTGTCAACATGTAATGGATTAATGTGATGGACATGAACCTCAATCTCAGCTCATACAACTCAACTTTGATGCGTCTTTAAAGCAGGTATTTGTGAACAAAACTCCACGGTATTTTCAGCTCTGAAAACTGACACATCTCTCTATTTTTGATTCACAATAATTCATTTCATGCATTTAAACACAGAGGAAAGACACTATCTTTGTGTCCTGATGGGAACACTGAATCACATGGACAACTTGCCTCAGAGGATAGATGATACCTGACCTACATTTACAACACAAAGTGTTGGAGGGTGTGTCTGTGTATGTGTGTGGGTGAGTCTGTGAAGCCCCCTCTCATAATGAAAGGCATACATACAGGTGTTAAGGTATACAGGTGTACAGGTATGAGGGTGAAAAAGGGTGGAAAATAGAGGAAATGGGGAGGAGCTACCTGAAGCCATATGGACAGAATTGATGGGAAACATATATATAGCTGTGAAGCTTGACCCTCCATCAGTCTCTCACACCGTCTGTCCCTCTGGAGCCATCATCCGTTGCTAGCGTAACCATGAGAGGTGAGACTAGATATAATAAGACAAAAGAGTTGCAACAGTTAACATGGACATGGAGATGTACTGTATGTTAAGATGTGAGAGTACAATTATCTGCTTCCCTTTCTGAGTTTTCTGCTACATGCCTTTGCTCTTCTTCCTTCAGCTATTGTACTGCTGTGTCTGCTGGAATCAGCGTTGGTCCGAGCCAATGATTATTCATGGGGTGGACCTGGCAAGAGCACAGAAGGCATCGATCCCAACACGGAAAATAGTGAGTGACAGATTTTTTTTTTCCAAGTCAAAGGACACACTCGTCCTGTCTGCACATAATCTGATCTGCATCAACTTCAACCTGGTGTGTGTATGTGTGTGTGTTCAGTCTGTGTTACGGACCAGGCGTCATGTGGCTGCTGTCTGATGCAGCAGCAGATACACAGGATGAAGATGTTTTTTAACATGAGCCTCAATGAGCTGGAGAAGGAACTCACAAAATCAAAGACCGTCCTCAACAACATCAGAGGTGAGATAAGTGCATGAGTTACATTATATAGGGGCTTTACCCATTGCAGCTTCATAACAAGTCTTATTTCTCTTCCCCTGCACATCCAGCCAGTCGAAGCGCCTTCTCTGTCGCTCTGACCAATGAGAAAAATTTGAACTGCTTTGGCCCCTTCCGCGACGACAAGCTCATCGCCTACAAACACGTCTTCATCAACCTGGGAGACGGCTACAGTGTGGACACGGGCATCTTCACTGTTCCCCGCTCCGGTGTCTACAGCCTCGCCCTCACTATCTACAGTGACGCTGGTTCTCCTGGTAACAGCCTGGCCGCCTGCGCCAGCCTGCAGGTCAACGGCAAGGTGGTGTCAGGACCCAGAGAAAGAAATATGCAAGACCAAGAGGACAGTGCCACTATTGTTGTGGCCCTCCACCTGAAGGCTGGGGACAAGGTGGCTGTCAACTTGCCCATCGGATGTTTCCTCTGCGATGACAAAAGCCACTATAACACTTTCACTGGTTTCCTGCTGTATGCTACTGACTAAGTTAGGGAAATGTAGCTGCTCTGGGTTTTGTGCCAACTGTTACCATAATGACGTGGTTTGAATCCAAGGTGACAGCTGTGCCATGTATCCCCTAATCTATCTGATCTTTTGTACTCTCACCCATCTCAACATAATGCTCTCGTATTCATTTTGATTGTTTTATTTCATCATAGCCATGCTCAATATTATCCTTCAAGTCCAAATGCTTTTGAAGCCTTTTCAAATATCAGAAATCAAATTTCAAAATGTTGTAAGCCTTTGTTACTATTGTCCATGCCCTGACTTTCCTTACACCCAATGTCATACATCTAATGTCACACGTTCTTTTTTTCTTGTGGCTGTAAATCTTCCAGTGACTGATTTTGTGTGATGGAAATATGTGGTCTGCAAAATGACAAGATAATAAAGAAGAATTTTGAACAAAATACCAGCATTGAGAGGTTTTTTCTTTTCAATCTCCACAAAAGCACTAATCTACTTGAGATTTAAAATAATACTCTATTGACTCTACTGATTTAGCATTGCCTATATCATTGTTGGAGTCACGATGGACGGTTTGAAAAGAGGATAAAAGGAAATGCAGCCAAACGAGAGATATCATCTTTTTTCTTACGCACATTGACACACATTGCTTCCTTGACAAAACGTCATTCTTTCATTACCCAAAATGCACCTCAACCACCAACAGTTCGGTTGGAGATTTGGGTGTGTAACACTAGTAGCAGTTAATGTAGCCTCAAGCAGAGTTGAGGAGTCAGCTACACTCCATTGGAGCCACAAAAGACTTTTTCGGTTGCTCCAGAATTTTTAATACAATACAATTTTAATACATTTTTAAATATATGTAGCTAATTTCAAGTCAAACCTTATGCACAATTAAAGAAATTAATGCAATTAACTATAGCAAAGCTACCCTAGATCGAAATCTAGTTTAGCAAATTGACAATGTACATATGACACAAAATAAACTACTTGAATCACAATGCAAATATGAATGTAGTTGAACAGCCAGCATGTCTATGAGGATGAACACTTCCAGACTGACAAACACATTTAAACACCTACAAGAAATTTAGATGTAACTTAATCTGTAGGCTTTTTTTTTGGATTGTGGCAACCCCCAACAAACTGGTCAAACTGGGTTCAAACCAGCATGTTCTTGCTGTAGAGCAATAGTTCTGTCTGCACTCACCAGGATTACTGGGACTGATATGCATTACAGCTGCAAGTCTAATGTATTTGGACTTATAGACTACACAAGTCTCGCTTTTATCTCAGTAATGTCTTGAGGGAATTTCCTCAAATTTGGTACAAACATTCACTTGGACTCATTAGATTTTGGTGGTCAAAGGTCAAAGTTCAAGGTGACCCTGACCTGAAAGCACAAATCAATACATCAATCATGACACAATTTAACACAAATGTCTAACGGGATGAAATGATGAAGTGATGTTATTTTACATCCAAATGGTCAAAGGTCAACTTCACTGTGACATCATAATGTTCTGCAAAAACACTTCTGGATATTATACAACACTGTAACTCAGGAAGGGGAGACTGTGACCGTATTTCCTGGTTGGTTGGCGAAGGCATACAACTGTGAGGTGGCAATCCAAGAAAGCAGCCGTGGTAGCTACAGGTGGTTGGACTGGGCCGCCGAATCAGACAGTGCATGGCTCAAAAATCCTGTACGTCTATAAAAATAATTTCAAACATGAAGCTCTACCAACCATAATGTCTGGCTGCTGATGAGAACACTGAACTCTGCATACAGTACATCTCATCTCAGGTGATAGATGATACCTGGCTGGCATCAACAACAAAGGGCCCTGGAGGGTGTGTGTCTGATTGTGTGTGAATTTTAGAAAATGAGGGCCCCTAGTGATGAAGAAATACATCTCCAGTTATAAAGTTATAAAGCCAAATGGGGCGGACAATAAATTAAAACAAGGAGGAGCGACATTAAAAAGAGGAGGAATAAAACTGAGAGGTTACAAGGGAGGGGCTCCTCAAAAAATATATATCCCCAACTCCTGTCTTATGATCAGTCAACGCACTTTCCATCCTTGTGAAGCTTTGGTCTTTTACCAGCATCAACATGAGAGGTGAGACGAGATACAAGTTGCACTTACAGTGGCATAATATCTAGGAGGGAGATGGTTGGAGCTTCATAGAGAACTTGGACTTCACAATGAGTTTTCAACTGAAAAGTCCGACATAACAGAAGTAGTTCAGGTTAGAAATATTCTGACTGTAGGTTGCTTATTAGTGATCTTTTATAATATAATGCTTTTAACATAAAATGGTTCAAGAGTGATTAAAAGAAAAGTGTTTTCTGGGTTTAGTGGTTTATAGCTTTGCTCTTTCCCCCCCAGCTATTGTATTGCTGTGTCTGCTGCATGCTTTTGGTGGGGATACACAATATGCCTGGGATGGACCTGTCCAGACAACACCGCAGACAACAGTGCAACCAGAGCAAACAGAGGCCGATACAAGCGATAGTGAGAGACTGTTAAGGAAATAAGTCTGTCCTTTTTGTCTATACATTGTCAGTGATTCTGCACAGTCTCATCTGCAAGCTAATGTATTTTGTGCCCTGTGTGTGTGTGTGTGTGTGTGTGTGTGTGTGTGTGTGTGTGTGTGTGTGTGTGTGTGTGCAGTGTGTCTTGAGGACCAGTCGTCCTGTGGCTGCTGTCTGCTTCAGAGAAATATAAAAAGGTTGGAGTGGTTCTTTAACCTGACCATTGAAGAAATGAACAAGGAGCTGACAGCAGCAAAGATGAACCTCAACAACATGAGAGGTGAGTTACACAAACCAGGAGACAGTGCAGAACATCATCAAATCCTTTTCTTATACCTCTAACCTGACTGTTTCTCTGCAGCCAGCCGCAGCGCCTTCTCTGTCGCTCTAACTGATGACAAAATGTTGAGCTGCTACGGCCCCTTCAGTGACGACAAGCTCATCGTCTACAAACATGTCTTCCTCAACCTGGGCGACAGCTACAATATGCAGACAGGTATCTTCACTGCTCCTCGCTCTGGTGTCTACAGCTTCGCCGTCACCATCTTCAGCGTTGTTACTTCTGGTAAAATGGCCACAAGTGCTAATCTGCAGGTCAACGGCCAAGCGATGGCCACACTCCTCGAACAAAATGGCAATGACACTGAGGACAGCGCCACTGTCGTTGTGGCCTTGCAGCTGAAGGCTGGGGATGAGGTGGCTGTCAACCTGCTCAAAAGATATTCTATCTGTGATAACAACAGCCACTTTAACACTTTCACTGGCTTCCTGCTCTATGCTACTGACTAAGTTAGCTTTGTACCATCTCATGCCCTGTACTGACAAGGTTTCAGCCTGCTAGACGACATCTCTCTCTGGTGACGGTCATGACTTGTAGCCCCTAATCTTTGTCTGATATACTCTATATCACCCCCTGAGTAATTGATTTTTATCTGGATTCAACCCACGCCTTGTATGAGCTTGCAAACCTTTTAAACCTGTGTTTCATGTCTTTTTCATGTCACATATCAAGTATCTTGTTTGTACTAGCTGTTGATCTTTAACTCACTGAAATGATGTGATGCACATTGTGATAGAAATATGAATTTAAAAAAAATCTGTGTCTGAGACTTACCAACAAAATAAAATAAACAGACTTCTGAAGAAACTAGCTGGCATTGTGAATTGTTTCCATCCCCATCAAAGAAACCAAAGATGAAAAAGTGATGCCTACATTAAAGACATTGATGCTGGATTATAAAAATAAGATAATGGTTAATATAATGAACATTTTGGGTTTGAGTTACACATGATAAAACATTTCATCGAAGCCCCTCAGTTACGCTGTGTCATTACACCTTCCTCACAGTGAATTTAAAAGGATGCCATGTACATCAACACACAGATAAAGTCTAAATATAATAAATCCAGCGCAACGACAGTAACATGTTGTTAAGATCTTTATTTAAAGACTAATGCCCAACAATATCTGAAATACACTGTGGACTATTTTAATATATCTCCCTCTGTATTTAATGCTTAACTCTGGACACAACATAGCTATGATGGATCACAGAAGCACAGAAGAAGAATGTGTCAGGGTTAAATGAGAGTGAGAGTGACCTATTACATACAGTATATAAAGATTTCCGCCTATTTTAAAGCCGTATTTAATACAGACTCTTCATTATCTAAGACAGCAACAGCTTCTAGTAGGATGAGTGCAGTTAACCATTTTATCAAATTGGATATATTTTTATATAAAATGACAAATGAGACAATGATGCTGTTTTGTGATTTCCTACATGTGGCACAGAATTTCAATTAAACTATAATGAGGTTCTTCAAACCGTTTCTTTGTCTGTTGATGAGACTGCACAGACACCTTTCCCCAGACAGTAGCAGACAATAGATGATACCTGGCCTGCATCAACTACACAAAGCCCAGGAGGGTGTGTGTGTGTGTGTGTGTGTGTGTCTGCTTGAGTGTGATATTAGAAAGTGAGAGCACCTGGTGATGACGATAAAACATCCATAGTGATACGCTTATAAAGGCAGATAAGCAGATGATTAAAAGAAAAAGAAAAGGAGGAGCGATTTCAGAAGAGGAGGAATAAAACAAGGGAGGAGCTCTGAGAAAAATATATATCCATGACACTTCCTCTCTCGTTCAGTCTATCACACCTTCCATCCTCCTGAAGCTGTTATCACTTAGCGTCAACATGAGAGGTGAGACTAAATACATTTACAGAGGTAGCAATGGTTCAGATATGTAACAGTACAGTAACAGGCATCTAATGTAAAGCTCTTACCCCCCCAGCTATTGTATTGCTCTGTCTGCTGCGTGCAGCTTTTGCTGGTTTCTCTAATCCCTGGAATGGACCTCCCCTCACAACACCAGAACCCAACACAGGCGATGGTGAGGAATTGTGGGTACATAATCAGAGTGTCTGCGCATGTTTTTTTTAATCTCCAAATGTATTTACGTGTGTTTGCGTTCAGCGTGCAGCATGGACCAGGGCTCCTGTGGCTGCTGTCTGATCCAGCAAAAGGTGAACATGATCAAGATGTACTTTAACATGACCCTGGCCAAGCTGGAGAAGGAATACTTACAAACAAAGCAAAGTCTCTGCGATATTGAAGGTTGGTGACACATGCATGAGTTACACATAGCAGGAAAGAGTTCAGATGATAAAACACACTTTAGATTTTGCTTAATGTTTGCTTTTCTAACCTGTCTTCTCTTCTCCCCTCTGCGTCTCCAGCCAGCCGCACTGCCTTCTCTGTCGCTCTCTTCAATGATGTTACTTTTCAGTGCTATGGCCCATTCACTTTGAACACCAACATCATCTACAAGCATGTCTTCCTTAACCTGGGTGATAGCTACAGTGTGGACACTGGTATCTTTACCGTGCCCCACTCTGGTGTTTACACCATTGCCATTACCATCTACAGTGACGCTGGTTCTTCTGGCAGACTCCTGGCTGCCTGCGCCTGCCTGCAGGTGAACGGCCAGGTGGTGAGCCAATCCAGAGAGCAAAACAGAGATGACCAAGAGGACAGTGCCACTGTTGTTTTGGTCCTGCAACTGATGGCTGGGGACAAGGTGGCTGTCAACCTGCCTGAAGGTTGTTTCCTCTGCGAATACAACAGCTTCTTTAACACTTTCAGCGCCTTTCTGCTTTATGCTACTGAATAAGTTAGGAAAGTGTAGCGCGCTGGTTTTTATACCAACTCTTGCCCAACTAACAAGGTTAGAGTCTGCTAGATGAAATCTGTCTGTTGCGCCCTCATCTCATCTCAATCTGCTCTTCTTGGGGGAAGCCAGGTCTTTAATCCATCACATCTGGATTCATGTTTTGATTTGAAAGCTTACAAAGAGAATCTTTGTTGCTTCTTGTTGAAATGATGTTGTGTAATGTTTCAGAGGAATAAACTAAACACCAGTGCACCATGTAAAATCACAAGGAAATAAATAAGTTGGAACAAAGCATTTGATTTTGTTTTAACTGAAAAGATATGTGATGTCATTAAGGAAATTGTTGACAAAATGAAAGTATTGAAGTATAACCCTTACTCTCCTGTCTGATGTTAGTAAATAACATATAAACATTGAAATAAAGCACTTTCCTGACAGTTTTGGTTACTCTGTGTATGAACCCTTCTTACAGAACAACATGAAGTGAAATTAAAATGATTTCACTACCCAGGTGAGCTAGAGTCCATAATAAAGTGTAGATTACAATATAATACATATAATGAGATACATACAGTATGTTAATGTTTAGTTAGACAGTAATTTTAAGGCCTTTTACGACACACGTTCACAACATTAAAAATACTAATGATAACATTAAGTGCACAGGTACAGGTTCAGCATTTAAATATATGACTTTTTAAGTTTTACAGATGTTTATAGAGACAGTCATTAAAATTAAATTAAATTAAAAATGAAACCAAAATGAGTAAAAAAAAAAAAAGAAATCTTTAACTCTAAAACTCCTGCTTCAACCTGGCTCAGTTACACACCTCTAATCCCAATGTTGTAACCCTCAGTTCCCCCTCTTCTCCTTTCTCACCATTCCTCCATCCCGTCCCAGTGCAGTGGAAGGGGCCTCTGCCCTGTGACAAATGGGACTGCAACTGTACTTTCAATCGCCAGCGTGGATGCTGCTGTGGAGCCAATGACTTTTACCAAGTAGAAGAGGATACTTTCATTAGGATTAAATATCTGTCTAATATTGTTAAAGTTAATAAATAAATAATAAGCTTCATGACTTCAGCAGATGATGTTCTGTAAGTTCTGACCACCCATTCTTGGAGGAATTTGTTTGTCTCCCTGCAGGGCAGAGATACAGGTCCACTAGGGTTAAAAGCAATAGATTTAAACATATCAAAGAGCAATAAATAAACCTAAACCTTGACTGCACCTTCCAGTGGTTTGACACTTTTAATGAACAGATACATCTTATTTATTTAGCTGTTTGCTGTAACTGCTGTGATCAATGTCCAATGTTCTCTTGCATGTTGTTTGTGTGTCTTCTACTGTGGATCAACTTTCCCCTTGAGGGACAATAAAGACCTCTGAACTCTGAACCACAGCTATCACAATGGAAAGAGTTAATGTTACAGGACACTGAATATATGCACTCATGCTAATTTTATGCAGCTGAAACAAGCTGACACAACACTGACATGTCATCACCTGTATAGTTGCCATGACAAAGTTTAGGAAACAGTCTCCTACTATCATATCCAGCAGACGAAACAAAATGTATTATTTATTAGTATTTATCTGAAGTTGTATTTTTGGTCGGCTGGTGAATGTAAATCCAATATTCTCTCTCTTTTAGTTCTGTTTTTGGTCACCACCAACCTATGAGGGGTTGGTACATTATCATGATGCAAACTTTTGTCTGTCTGCTGCGTGGTGCTTCTAACTGTGTGGCCGAAAAGTAACACTGATGAGAGCACTGACGGTAAACTAAAATAGTTTTAAACTGTGGGCTGGACAATTACAACAATGATCTGAAAGATGCTGCAAAAATCTTTGTAGAGCTGAGAGAAAACTTCAGAGCTGTGTTTACCTCTGGGTTCACCTTTCAACTTTATTTTAAAGCCTAGGTAGGTGTGAACACCTTCTTTAAAGATCGGATCATTTATCATCTGGATAACATATCTGGTTACAGATCGCATTTTAATACCAGGTGTAGACTTGGTGCTACTGATGTAAAGTATCATTGGATAAATTGATCCAGAGAGCCACGTTAGCCAAAGACACTCAAGCTACTATGTGTGGATCCCCCCCAAAATTTTAATCACAAATTTCTGGCAACCCTGGGCCCTTTTGAACAGCTCAAAAATGCATCTAACATTGTTTTGCACCATGATACTTCATGTATACAAAGCAGACATAAAACACCTGATACACCATGGCCTCCATCTAGCAGATCAGATTATGTGAAGAACCAGGTTAGCTGACTTGGGACTCCATACATGTAGACAATGCATTGCCCCAGGAGCAAAGAAAGCTTGAAAAGTCTACACAGTAAACACCTTGTTATCTAATAGGACTGGGGAGGGAAAACAAGGGCAAATGACAGTGCAACTCCAGGTTACAAAAAACCGGCAGAGATGAATGACAGCACTGGTATTTTGCTTTGAGATCTGTAAATATGTAAAGAGCAATACATGTGAATAAACCTCCAGTACTCCTACAAAGACTATGTTCAAGTTGATTTTCCTATAGCAATCCTAAACATGAATGAAAATTCAATCTATACTAAGGCTGCGGTTATGCTGATGTATTGGACAAATAATAAAAATTGTCCCAGTGGCGCTACAAAGTCAGAAAGTTCATTTTCACATCTGTAATGGTTGATGCGTCAGACGTGATCTACGTGGTGGGCAGCTGGCCTACTGAGATTGCCATGCCTAGCACCAAGCCAGACTGAGAATGTTTTTGTGCAAGAACATTTTTTTTTTGTTATATTGTTATATTGATTGTGCAAAGGTTAAAAGTCTCCCCATTGCCAAACCTCACCCAAATAACACCATAAGAACATTCAAGGTCTTCAACAGCTCTACAGTCAGCTAACAAAAGAAATGTAGAACAACCAACTCTAAATCAGGATTAAGATGGCACCCAGCTTTTTTTTTTATTTGACCTGTGCAACAAATCCTGCACTTCTATGTATTTTCTTGAATCTGTCACTGAAACACAAGATGAAAGATGGCAACACCTTGCTGTTCCTGATAATCGCTTTGTGCGCCATTATTGACTAAATATTGCAATGCAACTCAAGATCATTTCATTCGCATGAATGTGGAGTGAACTTCAGCCAAGAAACAAACTACAATCAGTACATCTGGGTCTCCAGCAATATCCAAAGGGAAAATAACTATGGGAAAACTCAGTATCACTTCTCTCTTCCTTCTGTCTCAGCATGAGAACCGGGTGACAGTTTCTATTGTTGTCAGATGTAGGCCTTTATCAATGGACCAATAACTCTTTCCTATCTGCTTCCTCTGTCTTCTCATCTGCAGACCATAATGTCCTCAGGGACCTGACAACAATGTCCACCAGCTGGTGTCCTCTGAAAAACGGCAACCAGACACCACTGTCCTGATTAGAGGTATTATGGTCCCAACAATAAGGTGCTGAAAGGTGCAACAAAATCAATTCTTGTTCTTTCACACTAAAGGAAAAACATCTACTGTACTGTGTTACCGGGGATGCACCTGGCTATTTTGGTAACTGGAGTGTGGATCTTTGGCTGTAAAACCTGTGTGTGTGTGAGGCGGAGCTTCTGTGATTCGCCTCCTCAGGGGGAGGATCACCTGTAGTGCATCAGTAAGAAGCTAAAAACCAACGCCTGCTTTAAAACTCTGACCCTCAGTTTCACAAACTCAAACTCACAAGAACTTGACAGTCTTTCAGAACAAGGACAGGGAGGAACAAAAACAGTAAGTTTTATGTTTCTATCCTCTCATATCTCTCACCAAACATTGCTTAAAAGAGAAGCCGTCCAAAATTGGTCACTCAGGTTGTCAACCACCAACCAATGCAATAGCCTTGATAAAGACTGTCACAAATGATAAAGCTTTGTCTTTTCTCTTTTAAATCTTTTTGCTAATTATTGGGTGTAGTGTTTGAATTATGTGGTTTTGTGACACAAACACAGGTTGGACAGAATGGGTTTGAGTTTGGAGGTCATTTTTTTTTTTTAAATATAGCAAGTTATTGTTAGATTATGTATCTTAAAGCACAATTAAGGCATTAAGCACCAAGTCAATTGTGTTATATATATTTCCTGTTACTTCTGGATTGTTTTACCTGTATGTTAATTGTTATTTTATGTTTATTTTTTTGACTTCTGACCACTGGGGTAAAAAACAAACCTACCTAAATTAATGTAATCTCATCTTTTAGCTCTGTTTTGGCACAGACATATTTTTAGCTGCTAGATGTCTGCTTTTCTTTAAGAGCAGTTAGTTAACTTGGTTAGCTTTGATTAATTAATGCTTGGCAGATATCTTACCTACAAGACACAGGTGATTTGTTTCAGCTAGGTAGTAAACACTGCGGCTTGAAAACTGTCTAGAGTTTGAAATTAAAACCAGGGAAAATTTGGTTTCAAAGTGAATGTTCAGTAGACTTCTAGGTTACATAGACATTTAAATGAATAAAACATTATTTCAATGTGGGCAGGTTACACTCAATTAATTGCATAATGGATGGTGTTGGACAGTTAATGAGAGCCAAACCATACAGTGTATTTGTGGCCAGGGAACCAAAATAATGTGACCCTGACTAGTCCAACAAGTGATACTAAAGATGTATTTTAGTGACTGGACTGCACTGACCATGTTGCCTCTCGTCTGGGTGCATATTAATTCATGATTAATCCAATTCTGAATACTTCTTTTCAGATGCCTGCATTACCGGCTTTGTTCCTGTTGGGGTCTCTGTTTCTCTGTGGTCGTGTGGAGGCCCAATCCTCCACCACTGAAATGCTGAAACAGGCTGCACGTAAGCCACACAAACCGCCACATTTTAATCATCCATCAGTATATGCACATACATTTCAATTTCAATGTTCATATTATCCAGATGTAGGTCTTTTGTAACCCAAATATGTGCTATTTTTAATCTTTAATTTATTTGATAAAGTCATCAGAGCAAGAATATTCATCTGCAGCAAACTCCTGCTTCAACCTGGCTCAGTTACACACCTATAAACCCAATGTTGTAACTCTCAGTTCCCCCTCTTCTCCTTTCTCACCATTCCTCCATCCCGTCCCAGTGCAGTGGAAGGGGCCTCTGCCCTGTGACAAATGGGACTGCAACTGTACTTTCAATCGCCAGCGTGGATGCTGCTGTGGAGCCAATGACTTTTACCAAGTAGAAGAGGATACCTTCATTAGGATTAAATATCTGTGGCACGATATCAGCACACTGAATGAGAGAGTGCAGGCGCTCACAGGTAAACACACTTACGCTGATGGATGGGAGTCTTAGACCAACATGTACGGCAATATACACAAAAAACGGATACTGGACACTTAGCTTTGCTGTAGAAAAAATCTGTCTCTCTCTTACTTCCAGCTGGCGTCAAGGTTGCCTTCAAAGCCACCATAGACCCAAATATTGCTGTTGCAATTCCTGGATCTACTGATCACTGCTTTGGTCCTTTCAATACTAATGTGCCAATACCCTATGCCACCGTCACTCTTAACGATGGCATGGGATATAACCCTTCCTTGGGTAAGAAACATACACATATCATTTACCCATCATTTCAGATTAAAGGCTCATGTAAAACATATATCCTTGCAGTTCCACTAACTCTTCCCCTCACTCCACAGGTGTCTTCACTGCCCCCTGTGCTGGTGTTTATGTCTTTTCCATCACAGTCTACTCATCCGTGGAGGAGAATAAGCGCCTCTACCACAAAGTAAACGAACCAGATAAACTTAACAAATATCTGATTTGAGACTACATTCAGCTGGTTTATCCACGTAGCAATAGCAGGTCGTTTCTATTGTAATTTTGTGTTTTGTTTAAATCTGTAGGTCCAGCTGATGCTCAATGCGAACCCAACAGCCAGTGTGTGGGAGAACAATCGAGAGGATGGTGAAGACAGCGCCACTCAGGTAAGAAGTAAATGAAAACAAGAGTGAAGTAACATGAGCATATTTTGGTTTTTCTATATATCTAGTGATCAAATATTTCACTTACAGATCAAATTGAAAGTTGAAAAAAAGCCATTTCCTTGTGGCTTTGACATTATTTTGTATAATCGCTAAGTGAAACGTCACTGATCACCATGTATGTTCTCAGGTTGTGGTACTGGAGCTGCAGAGAGGCGATCAGGTCTATGTGGAGCTAGTGTCCGGGAGGAAGCTCTGTAAATACCTGGACTACAATATCTTCACTGGTTACATATTGTACCCATTGTTCCCTTTAAATTATGAGTAATAAACCAGTTTGAGATCCAGGCTACTAAACCTCTCTTACTCCAGGACCGTGCTTGAATGAATCCATTTATACATGCTCAGCTGAGATCAAAAAAACTAGCAGCTTTTTCACATGTTGACCCACCAGATGACAAGCCCTATAGAACCCCTACAGTAGATATAAACAGGGTAAGTTGTACATACATAGACTCAAGCATGTGGGCAGGCATTTATGATCAAATGCAAAGAAAAACACATTTTTACATTGCATGGAAACAAAAAGTCACATGTTTGCAAATGTTTGCATCATTAAAAAAATATATGCTACAACTACAGTGATGGTCTGTGTACAGAGGAAGTGTGAAGTTGTTTTGATTTGGACACAATAAAAGTTTATTTGACAGGTGAGGTACATTTATTTTCTATTTTAATTTGTATTTCAGCCCACTGGCCCCACACACACACACACACACACACACACACACACACACACACACACACACACACACACACACACACACACACACACACCATCCATGAATGGAAATAGGTAGCAGTCAGAGGCTTTGATATCATTTGGGAATGATTACAATGGATCATAACACTGCTGCTGCTGCTGCTGCTAACATTTGGCCTATTACAGTATTGTGTAACACTGTAAACAAGTGCCTTTCATGGAAGCTCATTACAAATGAATATAAACCACTGCCAGGTTAAGGAAATTCTTTCAGTTGAATAAACACATGATGTAGGAGCAGCTTACACACTCTCTCTCTCTCTCTCTCTCTCTCACACACACACACAAACAGGTGCGCACACACAAAAATACATACCAGTCATTCCAGTAAGAAGCTTAAATGTGGACCCATGTTGTTACTTTAAAGGGGTAGTAGGACATTTTGGAAAATACAAAATTTAATTTCCTTACTTGACAGCTGGATGAGAAGATTGATAGTGCTCATATCTGTCCATTAAATATGAAGTTACAGTTAGGAGATGTCAGTTTAGTTTAGCACTGAGACTGTAAAACAGCAACAGCTAGCTATGTTATACTTTAGTTTTTGTATCTGTTAATCAAAAGTGATGCAACGTGTTAATTGGTGAGTTTTACAGACCCTAACCCTGAGGCGGATTAACAGTGCATGAGAAGAACAAAGCCATATAACATGAATATCACAGAACCAAAATTATACAGACAGATGAAACAAAATAGATGTTTTTTGTTTTCTTGTGATTATAAGAGAAGCATAGGCGGAGTGAGGAGGAGGCTTATGGGCCTCCAGCCCCGGATGTTTTCCCAAAAGCCCCAAATCTTATATGACGTTTATTATAACAATATTTATATTTATAACTTCAACTTGGTGTCATTTCCTCTCAGTCTCTCTGACTGGACCGGCAAATAAATGGAGCTCTATTAGTACTGTACTGGTGAGATTTATATTTTTCATTTTTGGTGAGCTGGGCGAGCCATGAGGGAAAATGAGGAAGAGAGCGCGGGGAGTGGACAGGACAACCTGTGGACCAGGAGAGGAAGCAGGAATAGAAAAGCAGTGAAAACCTGAAGTTAAAAAAAGAAGAGAGGAGAAACATATGTGATGAAGAACCAGGAGGGGAGGGGTGGAGAATGAGTGAGAAGAAGACAGAAAGGAAGTCTGGATTTGAAGAGTGAAGAAGAGAGTAGAAAGGGAGGAGTGAGAGAGAAAGAGAGGAAGGAGAGAAGGGGAAATGAGATGAGAAAACTTTGGTATGGAGGTAGATTTTGTCTCAATATTATTTATGTGGACTGATTGACAATCAGTGAGTAAATGTGTGATCTGTAGATATAAAACTTCCACAAGTAAATAACAATAAAAATACATTTGTAAACTCACAAAAATATCTTACAAATATAAAACAGATATACAAACAAATTTCACGAATAAAAACATGTGTGAATGCATTCAATTAATTTACAAATAAATGAAAAGCATTAGTGAATATCTTCCTAATATTTACAACTTTCAAACAAACATTTTTGAATCAATTTTCTTTTCTCTACGCTTGTGGATTTGCGTTTTAGTTAGCTAAAGTAATTAGCTGATGAATAGCATGCCTACCGTTTCCACTCTGATGCACAGAAAGCTAGCCGGCTAGCCAATATTACGAACAAACTTAAGACAGGAAATGCAACTGCTCACGTCTCAGACCCATGGCAAACTGTTAACTAACAAGTTGTTTACCGATCGTTTTAACATAAAGACTGGAAGTGTGATTTAAATGGAGATATTTTAATATGATGCAGGCTGCTGTTCACACTGCTTACCTTGTACCGTGAGAGAAGAAAACATTGAACCAAGTTGGCATCCCACGCGGAACTCACCTCAAAACTACGGTGCCCCACAGCGGTCAAACAACACCAAAACCGGGATTCACACTGGAATAAACATCGCAAATGCCACACCCAGTGGCTTATTTAGGCTACTGCCCCACACCCGCATGACTATATGTATACATGTACAGTATATCCCTGATAGTATGCATGTATGTGCAAGAGCTTAGTACCGGTATATTTGTATGTGCAAGTGAAGTATTAAATTTTGGCCTAGCAGCTTCTCATAGAATTGACTAAAACTGAGTAACACACATTGATATTGTGGATAATAGAAAACTGAAAAATAGATTGATTCCGCACAGAATAGATTTTAGTTTGCTCATGTTACGGTATTATTTGCTCAAAAATATTTTTTCTTCAAAATATAATTTGTGTGTTTGCAAAATGTATTTGTCTGTGCACAAAAAGTCCCACTGAGCCCTCAGGAATGAGGCACAGAAATAACTCCATACTTTTACAGTAATTACTATAAATGTATGCTTAGAATATAAACTACAATCATGGTTTCCCTTTTAATGATATTCAGTTTGTGATATGCAAATGTTTGTGTTTGCCTATTTTACATCCAGGCGAGTAAATGTCGCACTGTTTACATAACACATCAAGAAATGAACATTTTCTCAAACCATTAAATAATAATCACGTTTATAAATATACAGTTCATTAATTTGAAAGCCATTTTTGACTAAATGAAAGGCTTAAATGTCACGTGTTACTCCTGGGCCCAAGGACAGTTAAATCTGTATTATCTGTCCTAAAGCTAGAAATCAGAGAGAATCTACTGACTTTGTGAAGAATCAGCAGATGTGTATTCCAGTAAAATATTAATTAAATGTCAGAAGTGACAAATGAAAATGTGGAATGCAGGAATTGCATTACTCTTTTTAATTTAAATATAGCTGAAATTACTTTGAGCCTCTAAGTTCCCTCACTAACCCCATAATCTACAGTGGCTGTGTAGAGTACCCCCCCCCCCCAGGTCTCATACAGATTTTGAATTGGATATAAAGCTTAAAATTTGAAACACTCATTTTAGTGTAAGAAAATATTTTTTATATTTTATATTCGACAATTTTTGCCTCTTTTTATGTGACATTAGGGAAAATTTGTCATTGTCAAAAATCTATTGTGTTGTGGTTTCAGAATGATGGAGACAGAGAACAATTAAATTCAAAATATGATGCGGGTAACTAGGGTAACTATCATGTTTTTCCCAAATGATGTAAAAATGGCTTGATACAGTAAACAGCGCATGTAGCTGCTGTGAATGAGAAGAGAAAATCCCCGGGGGAGCTTGTCCCCCGAATATTGACTTAAGTTGGGGCTAAGCCCTGAATGTTTTTCAATGTCTGGCTCCGCCCATGGAGAGAAGTATTTTGTGATATTGGCAAGGTTGTTTTCTTAATATCAGAAAGGAATGAGTATTTTCATTATTTACCTCATGTCCATGTGAATATACTTGTGTACACCGATGATGGAGTGTGTTTAAGTAAGGGTGGTTACACATGAGTTTCTCATCCTGAGTGTGATCTAACGTCAGACTTTCCACTGAGGTAGAAAACTGCAGTTATAAGTGTGCGTTCTACGGCTCTTATATTCGAACAGGAGCAGCGTGCCAACAAGTGTCTGTAATGGAATGGAAGTGATGGAAATGTCACGAGTGGGGGTGGAGGGGTTTACATGTACGCACGCACACACGCACACACACACACACACACACACACACACACACACACACACACACACACACTGGGTGCAGCTACTGAAGCACCCAGGACTTACATGGAATTCTCTGTCTGAATGATGATGAGTTTGCTACTCCTCCTCACTCTTATCCATTTCTCTCTCCTCTCCTTCTTTCTTTATTCTGTTTGTTCCTCTCCTCCTATTCTCTCCATCTTCCTTTCCTCTCTTCTCCTTCTGTCTCTCCTCTCTTTCTTCCTCTCCACTTCCCTTCCTCCTCATTGTTCAAAAATACAGAAACAGTCATTTTAGACATTGTTCCTTCCCTGCGATGTGGGATAAAACTAACACCGTAAAACTCTTTTCCACATCCACATTCTCGATTTTCTTAAAGTTTAATCTCTCCTCCTCCCTCTCTCCCCCTCTCCCTCCAGCCCCCCCCCATCCTCTCCCTCACCATCTCTCAGCCATTTTGACTGAGCCGAGGGATGTGGTGAAAGTATTTGGAGAATTCCCGCTGACCAAACCAACAGTGCCTGGCCGCCGTCTCCCTCCTCTACATGGAACAGCTCTACCCAAATAAGGCTGGGCTTTTTAACTCGACGTGAGGGGAAGAGACACAAAGACAGGGAGAGGGAGCTGCTGAAAGGCCATGCCCTTTTTAGGGATGAAGTTTCCTTTTTTCCTTCCCCTCTCTCCCTCCTATTTCTCTGTCATACTCCCTCCTCCCCCTCTCTCTCTCTCTCTCTCTCTCTCTCTCTGTAGACTGTAGTGAAGTCATCTTGCCTCATCTGCTCCTTTTAAGCCGGCATTTTTGAGAGGGAGGTCCCTGGGAAGCATATACAAACACTCAGTCAAGCATCCACGCTCACCCCACAAACTGCTCTAGTGGCCAGCAGAGAACTGACTGATTCCTTCATACAGTGAGTATACTTTTCTTTTATTCCACCACATAGGATAAAGCTCCTGAAGTGGATTTGGGACAGTGAGACAAATCAGCTGAGGCTTGTCAACAGGCCATCACTTTATAGATCAGTCAGTCAATACTTTTGAATGCACGAGGCCTTATTAGCATCTTTAAAAAATATGGATACGTCTCTATTACACATGTTTGAATATAAAATGTCAATAGAAGGTGTTGTGGTAATTTCAAAATAAGAGAAATGTAATCAGTCAAAGCTCAAAGGAGAGGACTATATGCAAATACACACTTTAAGATGCATCTGCACTCGACCATGAGTTAAACAATGGTTATCACATACACTGTATATAGACACTGTATATAGATATATGTATATATCAAAGGTTGTTTAACATATGTAAAAGTTGTTTCATATCTTCTGTTTGAGTTCCTCGTATAGTCAGTACTGTGTGGGTGTATCTGTCAGTGAGAATACTGTCAGTTACATCAGGTATTATTCATTTTAATGTCATTGTAAAAAATTGCTCTGGTTGAACTCAAGCTTTTTATTGGATTTTACACAATTTCCTATATTTTGACAGAGAATTGTCTCATTCCAGTTTGACTCACTTAATCCTTAATATGGTTCAGATGTTATTTGAGGGTTAATAGGTTTTCCATGTGAAACAGGGGGAGGAGAAGCAGAGAGGTGAGCCAGACAGTGTTGCATATCGCAGTCAGTGAACATACTTTTATTTGCACAAGCAAAAGATCCACTGCCATACATGGGCTTTGGAAACATGACTTCATGAAAGGACGCCACACTTCCTAATGAGGATACAGATTCAGATAAAGAGACTATCAGGTATAAAAGATAACATTTTATAAAGGCAGAGAAATTGACAGAGACGTGCAGCAACATCTCCACAGAGGACATTTAAGCCAATCCCAACTTTCACTGTCTGTCCATGACCATGGGTGTTTGATAACAGTAACAAAAATAACTGCAAAGTCCAAAAGCTTGCTGCGATGGTTGGAGTGAAGGTAACCAGTTAATCATCAAAGATGGCAGCAAACCAAGTGGTTCCAGTAAAACCAGGCCAACAGTGGCAGAGAGGAAGTACCCGTGTGCAGCTCAGCTTCTAAGCAGCAGCAGCAGCAGACGCAGATAACACTATCTGCACTGCCAATCCTGTAGCAGCACATAAACACAGCAGAGCCCAGAGGCACAGTAGTTTAAAATGCCAGGAAATAACCACATCCATGTAACAGTGCAGGGGCTCTGGCATTTAGCTGAACCGGACAGCACTATCTGCACCTCAGTCAGTAGAAGTACATTAGTTCAGACACACTGCAGCTATAAAGTTTGTCAGAATAATCAGAACCATGAACGGTCCTGGCAGCATTTTCTGTGCTAGTAAAAGTCTGGCAAAGCAGCAGTTTTCTGTGCAGCTGCCATAAAGCAGAGCCGTGTAACAGAAGTGCTCTGAGGTCATCATCAAACTGCAGAACATTAGCGAGCAGGGAGAACGTCCTTCAGCCAGATGACTCAACTGACATCAACACTGCTGAGCTTCAGTAAGATGTTTAATCTAACCAAGCTTTATCTCCTTTATTCCTAACCCCAACCTCTAATAAACTTATAATGACGAACAAAATTATTCATAGTGACTAAGTCTGCAGCATCTGCATTCATACCAAATCATTATATGGTGGTTTGCTGATTAACTGTAGAGCAGGCAAGGCCGCATGACGCCACATCCCCTCAGGCTGCCACAGTTGCCACAGCCCTCACACTGGTTTCCTGTCCTGGCATTAGGCAGATTTACCATGGTAATACAGAAACAGAGGAGGACAAACAACTGAGAGAGATGGATGGATGCAGGGACGGAGGTGATGAAGTCATGTTTGTGGGATACAGCACTTTGGGACTTTTGAGAGGAGGCATTATAGGCTTTCTTTTACTTGAAATCTGTGGTTTTATCCTATTTTTGTCTTGGTTTTTCCACATTTTCCTTTTTATTTTGTATTCTTTTCTTTTTCTTTTTAATGTTTGATGTTTTCCCTCTTATTTTATTGTTCAATCACATTTAAAGGTGAATCTTTAATGGTATCATTTTAGTGATCATTGTCCTAGTCAGGAGGAATAGTGCAGGAACAGTAGACGTAATGCTATGAAAAATTGCAGTTGCAAATTGCAAATGTAGTATTATAGAGTGTTTTATATTATATGTAAAGTGAAAACTACCTTAAATATTTAAGGAGAAGAGACAGAGAGCACAGAAGGCTATTAAGCAGATAATCCTGAGCTATTGGACCTGGACTGGGTCCCAAGCATAACAGCAGGTCCCTTGAGACACATAAATACCAGAAATAGAGACCAGACCCAAACAGACTCATTTAACCTCCAAAAATATTGTGATCTTTGTTTGGTTGTCATGCAATGCACACATAGAGACTGATGCAGGACAAAACTTATGGGAGAAATAAAATTCTCTCCTCTCCTCTCCTCTCCTCTCTTCTCTGGACAAGACAGGAGAAGGCATTGAGTGCACAATGTGGTGAACATAGCTTCTATTTCTTTCCCTACAAAGAGTGTAGTGTGTGTCATTTGCAATTGTGGTCCAGAGAGTAGTTTATGAGGCTAAGAACTGGAGGCCAATGGAAAAAAAGAGAAGTTAACAGCATACCAGACAAACATTACTCTGTAATAATGATTATATAATGACGCATGTCAGTGGGAATAACAAGGGGTATGAGTGTGTGTGTTTGCCAGAGCGAGAGGGAAGGGCAAACAGACCAAGATAAAATATAGTATCTGAACTTGTGGCAGAGTATAAGTGAGCGTGTAGCCCGGCATGTGTGTTTGGTTTCTTGCGGTCTGGAAAAAGACTACAGGGAATGCAAAGAATATTAAACAGAGTTGGTGGTAACACTCTGCGGACAACTCTGGGCAGGAATCCATTAATGACGTTGGCATGCAGACTCTAATATGCAGACATGCAGTATACATCTATTTGCAGTGGTGGAACAAGTATGCAAATACTTTATTTAGCAGAACCACAAGGTAAAACAACACCACATTTAGGTCCTGCATTAAAAATTTACTTTACTTACTGTGGGTTAAACTATATATGTAAAAGAATTAAAGTGCACTCGGGTATCCAGAGTTGAAATACCTAGAGTACTCACTGAGGGCATCTATAATCAATCTCTTTATAACAATGGATCAAATGACTACATGTAATGCGAAATATTATAGTGAACACTACATGAACTCTAAATAATGTTTCTTGGATGTGTAAATAAGCTAACAAGTTTGCCATGCCAATTCAAAGGGTGAGAATATGCCAGCATTGCATTTACACCTGGTGTCCCTGCCATGTTGCAGGTCTAAGTCTGGAGTTGAGGTTTGGATGAAACCCTTGCACTCCCAGTTTTAGGTCAGTTGAACAATAAAGGGGTGCAAAGGAGAAAGGAGGGAAGGATGCAAGGGAACAAAGGTGGAAAGAACTAAGGAAAAAAGGGAAAGGAAGGAAGAAAGTAAGGAGTATCTATATGTTAGTTGCTTGTAAAAAAGACCATATGAGATAAACTTACATGAAACATAATAAGTCATAAATCAGTCCAGTCTTGGCCCAACTTGACATTCTGTCACTCTATGGAATGAATACTACAGCCAGTTGGGAAAAAAAAGAGACTCAAACAGCGCTGCTTATTGTTGTGAAACAGAAGTTTATTGTTGCCCATTGTAATAAGACTCCCCGCCCTATGCCAGAGATGAGCTTCTTCTAGTCAACTCCTGGGTTTAACCTTTAACATTTCAACTTTGAACCTCTCCAGGAACAGGAAGTTGAAGTGACCTGACATCAAGATGGCAGCAAAGGTTGGATGGTGCAGACAGCACTTTGACATGGGTTTTGCACTTGGCTGTTGGCCCAAAGGCAATACAGAAGCATAAAACAAAAGAAAGAAAAAAAAACAAAAAAAAAACATGCTGGCAGCGATATGTGTATGTGTTGACAGAGACCAAAAGGGGGAGAGTATGTGTGTGTGTGTGTGTGTGTGTGTGTGTGTGTGTGTATAAAAAGAGAAAATATGCAAAAAACCATCTGGCTGAAATAAAGCTCCCATTGTACACCACTTTGCCTCAGACACAGGTCCTGATTGGGCTAAATGGTGTGCATTAGGAGACACAATGCTGTTAATGCCGCTGTTCTGAGACAGGTATTCAAATGAAGCGCTGCGCATTTACGCTTATATACACGCTTTTGACATGCATGTCGTTAATGTTTGCTTCGGCGTTTTTCATATGCAGTATATACATGAAAGGAGTATCTGTGTTTGTAAGTAAAATATGCCTTAATCTAAATTATTCACACACCTATGCATGTTTGGAGGATGTGTCCAAATTGTACTGCAATGAGAAATGAATTGTTTTGGACTAAGTGGTGTTTGTACGGAGATGTTACACAAGAAAACTGTAAGTTTATGAAATCCGTATGTTGTTATGTTGCTGTAAACTGTCAAGATGGAAGATGAGGATGATACCAGTGACAATCCAACTGCTCACCATCACATTTAGTCAGATTTCAGTCTCTCCAGAGATAATTTTTCCTAATGTATTTTTTCTTTGACTGTCTCCTTCTTTCATTGTTTTCCTCTATTCCTTCCTCACCCATCTACCTCCACTGTTTGTCCCTCCCCTCCCTCCATCTCTTCACCTCTTCAACTTCAATCTTCACTCCACTCTTCCACTGTTTCACACTCACCTTTCAGGGCGGCATGGCTAACAAAGGTCCATCCTACGGCATGAGCCGGCAGGTTCAGGATAAAATTGACAGCAAGTATGACCCTGAACTGGAGCAGATCCTGGTGGAGTGGATTGGCCGTCAGTGTGGCTCCAGTGTGGGGAGTCCAGAACCCGGCAAAATGGGCTTCCAGGCCTGGCTTAAAGACGGATGTGTGAGTACACTTAGTCTGTTTGGTTAATTGATTTTCTAGAATTTGCTTTCAGATTAATAGTCTTTTGTGACTCTTCTTTCTTCCTTTCTGTCTCTCCATCTCGTCTTCCTACAGGTCCTTATCATGCTGATTAACAGTCTGTCTACTGGAGACGGTCCCGTGAAGAAGGCCCACACCTCACCCATGGCCTTCAAACAGATGGAGCAGATCTCCCAGTTCCTCAGTGCTGCTGAGAAGTATGGCGTCATCAAGACTGACATGTTCCAGACCGTGGACCTCTGGGAAGGTCAGCGACTCATTCTCATTCCTCAGCTACTGCAAACATTTAAAGCTAGAAGATAAAACTTTTACTTTTTAAGCACATATGTTTGTATATGACAATGCACAAGTATGGAAACATCATAATGTAACTGATGGCGGGGTTAATAATCCTGGCTGCACTGTATGTGTGTTGGAACAGGGAAGGACCTGGCGGCGGTGCAGAGGACCCTGTCGGCTCTGGGCAGCTTGGCTGTTACCAAGGATGAAGGCACATACAAAGGAGACCCTAGCTGGTTCTTCAAGTAAGTCAAAGATGTGAAATGGAAATTTCTTTATTTAACTGTCCCCCATTAGAATAAGTTTCGTTTTACTTACTTAGTGACATTTTCAATGATGTGTTGCAGGAAAGCACAGGAGAACAAGCGAGATTTCAGCGATGAGCAGATGAAGGCGGGCAAAAATGTTATTGGCCTACAGATGGGCTCCAATAAGGGAGCCAGTCAGGAGGGTATGAGCTACGGAAGACCCCGGCAGATCATGTAAAACCACTGAGCCACAAGATACCAAAACCTCTGCAGCCCCTGACACCCTCTAAGAGCCTGTAAGCGTCTAATGCCTCCCCTTTCATCGTAAAACCTTCTCTGCTTTAGAAATGATTTACTTTCTAAAAAGTTCCCTCTCCTCTCTAGTCTTGACACTTGCCCCGAGAACCCTTATGTAGATGCTTACACTGGTGACCGTTGCAGAGCTCACCATGCTTTGTCCTTCCCACTGCAGTTAGGACCAGTAAAACTGATCAAAAAATAACCATAAAAATGACCAACTCATTTCCTTGGAGGTAAAAACACGAAGACGACCATGTTCCAAAAGTCATGTTGTTCCTTCCTAATATGAAACAGCATTGATATTACAGATGACTGACCACTGTCTCATCTCTGTGTACCAAACGTCTGAATCATGGCACCGGTTTTCTAAATTTTACAAATAGGCTATTGCTTCTGGATTCTGACTCAGAGATCGATTTTTGTATGTAATTTGCAGAAGGGACATTCTTTTCAATTATAGTGGTGACACAACCTGTGGCATACCAGTAACTACTCCTTAATTTTACTGTTACAATATTGTTCCACCACTTCCCACAATGCTCTGCCTGCCATATCAGCGCCCATATTTTTGTACATTGTCTTATTAAATAATGACTTTGAAATACATCTCTGAATTGACTTTGTGATTCTGGGTATTGAGTGTTGTTTGAAGACAGACTTAATAAATGTGCTCCCATCTTTTACCTCTGGAAAGTTTCAATTAAATAAGTGGTGGGTAGAAATAATATATAAAATGCAGTTTTGAAAAATTTCAGTGAGGGAAATAGAAATACAAACGACTATGATTCAAAACCATAAGTGTGATGGGCGCCTGACAGCTACTGTTGCGGTGCACCTGCATCGCTGCAGGTAGTTGAGACATAATTGTTAACAAAGACACATTTTACAAACTTGAGCCCCTTAACCTTGCATTGCAAGGTTTGGTCTCATACAAATCCTTGCTTGGATTTAAATTATTTATGGATTTGTTTTTGCCACTTTTACCATCTTTGATGAATTTCTTCCTGTACCACACAAACCGCAATATGCTATATGTCAGCATGTTAGCATTTTGCTGTGCCTCAGTACAGACAAAGCTGTTAGCATAGCTAGACATTCTTTTGTTTAAAATAATTATTTTTCCAGTTCTACCATCTCAGACAATTTAAGTGCTATATTGCACACAGAAACCACTATCTTCATTCAGCTTTAAGTATTGTCAACAAATTGTTATAATGATGAGTTTCACTGATTTCCATCTACAATCTTTAATTATCATTCACATAACCTGTGACTTGCACAGCAAAACACAGTTTCCAACATCACTCCAAGCACTCCTTCACAGTAAAAAATTAAACTCTTTAATACATTCTTAAAAACACTTTGTACAAATCACGAAACACAGTTCGTATACATCTGTATAGCAGGCACACATTGTGTATATATTACACTTTGTAAAAAAAATACATATGCAAATCCTACACTTGAAAGTCCCACTTCAAGTTTTTTTCAGTAGTTGGGTGATAACCCCTCAGATAATAACCCCAGAATTACAAATCAAAAAAATCACCTCAGAAAATAAATCTTATTCTTAAAATACAGTACACTCTTGAAACCTCACATTTGAAGACACTTTTTCATGGAAGACCTTGCATATTACAAGCACATCCACTCATGTCACAACACACATAGGGGGCACACACACACACACACACACACACACACACACACACACACACACACACACACACACACACACACACACACACACAAACAAACAAACAAACTCAGTCACACATACAGCAGTTTTGTACCATTCTATAGTGCACATCATGTTTTCATCTTTCTCTTGGTTTAAAGACTCAGTTCTTCTGTAGAAGCATATTTACATACAGACAGACTGTATACACCCTTTCACACATGCAAACATGCAATTATACTAGGACCCGGTCAGGTCCCTCTCCAGTTCATGCCTGAAACTTTCTCTAACTTAAACCTAATTCTGATGGGGACTTTAACCCCAGGACTAAATATCCTCATGTTGGAAGATTGTCATCAGTTTTGTTTCCTTATGAGGACATTTGTTAGAGGGACAGGTGTACAACACACACACACGCACGCACGCACGCACACACACACACACACACACACACATTAACAGCACTTATACATAGATTTTCATACAAGGCCACGTGTTGGGGAATGCAGAGAAGGACAAAGAGTCCACTCTTCAGTCAAGTTCATATGCAGGCCATCACCACAGTTACAGGTGTCAGACGCAGTATAGGAGGGTGGGTGGAGAGGAGAGGAGAGGGCCAAAGCCTGAGACATTTTAGACCCATCGTCTGGCTCAGTGCTATGTTACCAGCCGCTCTCCACTGAGAAACGGTGCTTTGGCCTCCGAGTCCAGCACTGCATGCAACTCCACCCCTGAGTCCACTTCCTCTTCCTCCCCGTCCTCTTCTACCTCTGCATCCTCCACTCCTCTCCCTCGGCGCCCTCTCCTGGCCCTGTGACGTCCCCATCTCCTGCGCAGGCAGACAAGGACCCTGAGGTCCAGGTGGGCCAGCGTGACCTCCAGCATGTAGTAGAGAGACCAAAAGAGAGCAAAGCAGCCAAGTAACAGCAGGAACTGCAGGGGAGGAGGGAAAAACAACCATGAAAGTTGGAAAATGTGCAGTAATGTGAAGTAAAGTAATATTTTCTAGAGGGAAAAGGAACACAGTTGTAACCTCTGGTCAAGTAGAGATGGCTCAGACAACACAAAAGAAAAGACCGAGGGACACTAGGACATCAACATTGTAAATGCGTAGTGTGTGCTGCCGAGGTTTACCTTGAGGTTGTTGGAGGTGAAGGGGTTGACGATCTCAGGAGGGATGTCCAGGCCTGGAGGGCAGGGCAGAGAGAAGCTGCTGTCCAGATATTTGCCACTCATAGCCTCCTCCACCAGCCTGTCAATCAATGCACAGCCAATCAGCATTCAGAATATACTCTAAGTTGGCAAAACTGAGGTTACAAGTATTTTTAATATTTAAGTACGAGAAACTAAGAAGTTCATTGTTAAAGATACTAAAATAAAAAATAGTGGAAACAAATAATTAAAATGGGAATGAAAACAGAGACAGTTCAGGTAAAAACAGGACCACCAGGAAGAGAACCAAAAAAAAGAAAGTGAGGTCTTACCTCTGTCTCTCCTTGACCTCACTGAAGGTCATAGAGGATCCATACAGGGACAGTTTCCACTGCTTCAACACTCCCACAGCTGCACACTTCATAGATGATGGCTCTTCTGCAGGACCACAGAGAAGAGTCAGCGTGGGCAGGCGAAGTACATGAGGTCACAAGGAAGCAGCAAAAACCCAAACAACTTCTACCATAAAAGACATAGAAATGTGTGTGTTTGTGTTTCTGACTCTCGGAAAGACATTCCCATCCCTTTGCTGACACTTCATGGTACTTGTCATGTGTGTCGGTGTGTGGGTGTGTAGCAGCGTCTTACTGTGGTCAGATATCTTGAGGGTGTACTGGCCTTCAGCTCTCTCTCCCCAGCAGCGCACAGTAGAGAAAGTCCAGTCCTGGTAGCCTGCAGGGTCTCTGTATGCACAAAAATACACACATCATCAGATCAAAAATATTCATATGAAATTTGACAATGAAGACAATTTAACACGAGCTATATGTAATTTTTAAGATGAATAATCCTACCAACAGTATGATCACTGCTCCCTCTATAATCATTTTAAGAGCATTTCCAAATCACTTCAATACACTCTGTTGTCCTGTTTTACTGTATTCGACATGATACCACAGCAGACATCTATGTGTGCGTGTGAGTGTGTGAGTGTGTCTGTGTGTGCGTGCGCACCTGTCAATAACACGCCGTGCCCCGATGATTGACATCATACCGCTGGGGCAGACCAACACAATCTCCACGCTGCCACGGCAAGGGTGGGTTAACGTCACAGTAATGGCCACGTGCTCCAGTGTCTCCATTCCAGACTGTCTCAGTTCGGCAGCAGAGACTGAGGGAGAGGAGAGAGCAGCTCAGTGTGTGTGTGTGTGTGTGTGTGTGTGTGTGTGTGTGTGTGTGTGTGTGTGTGTGTGAATCTGTGTGTGTGTGTGTGTGTGTGTGTGTGTGTGTGTGTGTGTGTGTGTGTGTGTGTGTGTGAGTGTGTGTGTGTGTGTGTTTGTGTGTGTGTCCTGGATTGATACGGATAGTCATATAAGTGGGAAAATTTGACCCATCATTAAATAGTTTAAAACTTTTGCATGCTAGTAGCATAGCATTGTTACTGTGTGCATATTAGCATGCTGGCATTAGCATTTAGCATGAAGAACCACTAGAGCCTCAATGAGCTGAGAGCAGGGCTGTGGACTCTACGAATAAATATGTAAAAAAATTTAAAAATTAAGAAAGCAAACCCTTTTGAATGAGTCAAAAAGATACAAGCATGTAACACTATATTATATAAAAAAAAAAAAAGAAAAAAAAAAAGATATCACTTGTTAGATTAAAATTGTAATTATAATTTTTTATTTTTCTGCCATCTTTGACAAGACACTTCTGTAAAACCAATGTTTAATCCTATTAAAAGAACTTTCCTGGTTAAATAAAGTTAAATACTATCACATTACATTAAATATATTTTAAACAGAATCTGTAATAATATTAGTGAATAATGTAACATAACTTTATTTTGCTCGTTATTCTCCTCTTTTACATGAATTATATATATATAAATCTTATTAAAACTGGAGCTAATTCTTTTTAAATTCAATCTTCCATCAGACTCTTGAGTGTCTCCCCTCCACCTTTTCTCCATGAAAGTGTTATCAATCATCTTCCTGACCACCTCCCGGCCTCCCACTGCGGGTGTCTGGTAATTTCTAGGCATTTCCTGGGTTCTGACTACTAATGAGCCATGGTGCTCCCTGACCATGTAGGGCTGAACACATCCTTGGGGCAGGGAGGGACGCAAAGGGAGCGAGGAGTGTAAACAGAGGTGTGGAAGGAGAGACAGAGAGTCAAGGGACACAAATAAAGTAAGACAGAGGGCGGGGTGATGAGGAGATGGAGACAAGTGAAGGAAAGGGAGGATGGCGGGTGAGCTCAGTGGAGAAGATGGAGTGTAGAGGGTGAAAGGGAAAGAGTGGAGAGAAGCAGAGAGCAAAGAAAAGATTTGGTGAAGCTGCATTTTTAACTCTACCACTGCTGTGTCATAGAAGAAACTCCACTGTGGCAGCGAGTGGGGGCTTCAACTGGATGTTGAAATCTCCGATACATGTGGGTTGGCGTTTCATTCAACTGCTGATTAAAAGGCATGTATTCAATGATTTCAACAGCATCACTATCCAGACTTTTTAAAGAAAGTCTATATCCACCTGATAAATCCCTCCCAACACAAAGTTTGGTTAAACTATGGTCCAGGCAACAGAAGGGCATGTCAATGCTCGGAGATGAAAGGATGAAGACATATCTTGGGGCAATGTGTGGGAAAATACCATCTGCTCCTCCCCAACCTCGAGCTTATTCATTTTAAGTACTGCCACATAGTTTTCTATATACCCCGGTTACTAATGCCAGAGGGTCTCACAGCTGCCAAAAAACTTTTAGTCCAAATATGGCTGACACCTCACGATCACAGCTCCTGAAAATGGCTGAGATAGTTTTATGACATTGTGTTACTTGATCTGTCCACTGCCTGAATTAATAGGGCAAGATCCTCCTCTTCGGTGATCACATGCAAAACATTAGAATTTGTACCCGTTATTCTGATCTGTATTTGCAAATGATTGGGGCAATCTATCTAGGTGGGTCACTAAAATAAATTCTGAACACTAAGCATGCTTTGTTAACAGGGAGAGAGGTGTAGTGCTTATGGTAGTTGTACATTTTCCCCTCTCTCATGTGTTCTACTTTTCACTCAGAAACTTTCAAACACACTTGTGCAACTGCTGCTTTTTCATAAAACAGCTCAGCCCACGACCCCTGAACTCGACCGACAGCACTGTGGAATCTGACTGGCCATCATTAGGTCACAGCCAGTCACTGTGTGCATGTACATAAACACACTAACACGCATTAGTGGTGGAGGTGTTCACACGGGAATCCAGCAATCTAAAATACTTAAGGGACAGGGCATTAGCCAATAAGGCAGCCAAAACACATAGAAACTAGGACAACAAACATTGCTAAGTAATGTGACAGACAGACCTAAACACTGTCAGTGGCAAACAGCCTGTCAGGGATTTGACAAAGACTGATTCAACAGAGGGTTAAAGAAGAAAATGTGTGTTACAGGAGTTTAATGTGACTCAATTTCTTTTTGAAATTAAGCCCAGTCTGCTCTGTAACCATCAGCAACTCTTTGCTTTGTCCTCAAGAAACTCCAGCTGCATGAGACTACACACACACACACACACACACACACACAGACGCACCAACACACACACACCCACACACACACAGGTCTCTGGCTAGGCTCTTGACTGGGACGAGGCCATAAAGAGGGAAGATACCAATCGAGGGAGGAGAGGAAAAGAGACGAGGGAGAAGGAAATGTTTCTGCTAGAATGAGGTCACCGTGAGCATATGTGAAAAAGTGCGTTCGAGAGAGAAAAAGAGACAGATCACATACACAGACAGCTGAGTATGAGAGAATCATAGTGGTGGGAAGTGAAGAAGGAACAAAACGTACAGAGAGGAGTTGTAAAATGCAGAGACAGATTAAGGGGAAAAAAAATGAAGAAAAAAGGAGAAAAAAGAAAAAGCAGCAATCTGGAAAAATCTCACCCACTATTTCAATGTGGACACAGGAACTCACAAACAAGAGAACTTTACCTAATATGGACAGGGAGACTGACTGGGGAGCAGGCAGGGAGGGAGGCAGGGAGTCAGCTATGGAGCGCAGTGTGTAAACTCGACAAGCAACTGTCCAATACCGAGCTGAGAGAGCGAGAGGGGAGCAGACAAGCAGAAAGAGTTACCGTTCCAGGTACGAATCAGCTCGTCCGGATAGGTCGGGATGGGCGCTTCCTCTTTAATGACTGTGCTCTGATAGGACACGAGGAACGGCACCGGCTCCCACACCTGTGAAACAGAGAAAACTTTGAGCTTTTGTTTTAAATTGTGTTGTGTGAATTAAAAGAAAAAAAAACAAAACATGTTTATAACTTCCCAGACATTAATTAATAGTGATGTTGCAGCCCTAACAATGTATAAATGTATGCATGTACACTGGCAGCATTGACGAGCCTCCATGCGTTGAGCAGACCAAAGCCGTGCTGGTGGCTGTGATGGAAACCAGCTCCATTCACCCTCCAGTCTGCACTGCTGTCGCACTGTTAAAACAAATACAGAGAACACACAGGCAAGTTTACTTTCTGCTCGTATGCGGCAATATAAATTCACAAACAAACGATACAGATACCATCTTCTCCACTGAGAGCCGAGATAACAGCCACAATAACCCACATTATAAAGGAACAGAGAAAATTTGAGGGGATGAAAGTGGTGGTGTTGGGTGTGTTTGTTTCCACCCGTTTCTAGTCTAAGCTAAGCTAACCAGCTGCTGTAGCTCCATATTTAATGGACAGATGCAAAAGTCCTATCGATTTCCTCATCTGTCGGAAAGAAAGCGAATTTCTCAAAAATGTAAAACTATTCCTCAGTCTGTTTTGCTGTTATCGTGTTATCAGTGCTCTATTGAACTAAATGATGTAGGTGATCTACTGTTATACACGGAACAATTACACAATGATGGTATCAGTGGTGAAAACATTTGTCATTTAATTCAGTAGTGGACTGTCAAAAAACAAAAAAACAAAAAGACATTTGATAATTGATTATAAATTCAGTAATTTATCCAGCAAAAGTGCCCAAAACATTTTAGGTTCCCAGCTTCTTAAAAGTGAGGATTTACTGCTTTTCTCCATTTTACTTCACTGTAAATTAAACATATTTTTCTTTTGGACAAACCAACCAATTTGAGGACGTCACCTCTGACATTTTATTGACAATTCATCAGTTAATCAAATAATCATCATAATATTTATCCGTGTTGAAAACGACTGTTAGTTTAAGCCATTAAATATTATATTATATTACCATACTAGACAAAGCATCTAATTTTGTGTCACCTTGTGAACTGCTGTGGTCTGACCTAACTAGCTCTAACAAGTAGTAGTATTAGTGCACTAAAACATCTAGGAACACCAGTGAATCCCACCTCCATAAGTGGCTGAGGTAAGATATATTTGTTTTATAAGATTATTTTTCTGTAATGTTATGCCAAACTTTTCTGGACAGGACTTTGATGGCCAGAACAAAACAAAAAAAGAACGAAATATCAAAATATGACTAAAACAATCAAGTTCAGACACAGTTTTTTTTAAAACACAGCAGCACTGCCATAAGTGATGACTCTCTGGTATGCCAAAGTGTTCATTCTGAGGAATTTGCCACGTATGATCAGATCAGAGTACCTAAAGGTGGGGTTTTCCTGAAAGGTTCTGATACAAGTATCGAGTCAAATGAAGCATTTACAAATGCATGTGTACAGTAATGACTGGTGCAGCAGGAAATTTCATCAGCCCTACCTCAGTGGCGGTGAAGGTGATGATGTGCTGGACATCCCTCCAGCTGAGGCAGGGACGGACCTGCAGCATCAGGGCCACCATTCCTGCCGCCAGGGGAGCTGCAGCAGACGTGCCGGTGTGGCCCTCCGTACAGCCCGTCCCCTGTCGCATGGACCAGTCTGACGTCACCTACAGAGACAGACAGATGGGCTGAAGTTCATGTGCAAACAGTGCCAAGGTGGTAATAGCTCTTGTGAGTGGCCAAACATAAACTGCAATCAAACGGCACTTACATATTTAGCTATACATTAAGAGATGGGCAGATACAAACCCCTTATAGGGTATACCCAAAACAAATGATCTAAGTCATGAGCAAGGAGGCTCAGTCAACTAAACCAACACTTTACACAGGCACCAGTGTCACAAAACGACATATTTATTGCGGGTGGCCAGAGTTCAACAATTGAAAGCCCTGGGAAGGTTCAGCTTTAGGAAGATGAAAGGAAGTAAAAGAAGAAGAGAAAACTGTTATACCATTAAAAAAAGATTGGGAAATAAAAATGTCAATACAAAGAGAATGGTAATGCAGCATAGTTTAAAATCCTGTCAGTCAGCAGGTGACCAAAAAGGAGGTAGGAGGGGATAGATTTATAGAGAGGATTAAGTTTATGAGCAGACATGGCAAGAGAAGATGAACTCTTAATATTGTTTAATATTGTTCCATAACTTCTTCTATCATCCGTGTATGTGTAGGATCTAGTGGAACACATGCAAATCACCATATGCAAGGCCCACAACTGCAAGCAAGCCACATATGTTTTCCGGCGTACACCACCTGCTGGTGCACACATTCGTGACAGCTTGCCTGACAGAGGGACCACAGCGATGTGGGCTGTGGAATTCCCAGCCCTGTGTGTTTACATGGAGGCGGCATGTGGGCCTTTTCCAACAGCTGTTCCAGCTATGTGGAAGGTTTCAAGGGACAGCCATGTTCTTCCAGAGAAGCAGTTTATGTGGTGACCATGTACAAGCTCCAGCTATTACTTACATAATACAGTAATCTTTCATGCATCAGCACCTAGAAATGACCTCAGTCATTCAGCAGAAAAGTTTGACAGGAACGTTTTGAAAGTCAAATGCAAAAACTGTCATCAAATATTCAAAAGTGATCAGTGGATTTCTCATGATTTTCTCTCAGACTCAGAACTCTGTGATCCAATGGATTTGTGACAGCAGCTGTTCTTGGTGGACTCTAAATGGCTTCTACAGAATAATACACTAATGGGCAGTGTGTGGTAAGCACTTGGCCTGTGACTATACTGTGGTCAGTGGTGGATCAGTCTTCTCCAGAGAGAGCCCAATCCTGTCTAAGCTCTTCTCCCCCTGGCGATGACATCCCCGGTCCAAACTGTGTTCCCATGGTGACACCCACAAACAGCAGCAAATAGAGGTCAGTAGTTTTTAATGGGCCTTTACTCCTGTCATCGTCCATCATTGTTTTCAGATGAAAATAGTCTCTGCTCCTCCTGATGTGGAGCTGTTCTCTCACAACTTTTAAACAGTTGTCACCATCACTAAAATTGAAGCTTTCAGCACACTTCAGGTCCCACACAGAGCAATTTAGATGTGCTGTTTTTAATGTCATGTTGTGGAATATAGTATCTGGAGGCTTCAAGAGACAGTCCAAGCAGAAGGAGAATTCAGAGGTTTTTGCATTCGCATTGGACGGCTCAATTTTAACTGAAATCACAAAAGTCTCTCCTTAAGCTAAACCACAGCAAAGCAAACTAGCAGTGATGTGATACAGAGATACTACAGCTGATCCATGGTGAATTATGGAACAACTACATTATAGGACAGTAGGATACTATGTTGTTTCATCCTGCCACGTTAGAGCTACATGGACCCACATGGGGAAATCAAACTCTGACAGCAAGTCATGAAGGACATTACTGCAACTTATAAGTTTATCTGTTTCCTCTGGCATTCACAAAGAGCTCACGCACAGATAAGTGATCATTAATTAAGACTGCAACTGGACCTCGTGTCATAAATACTGACAGACTGGTAAAAAAGGGACAAAAGAGAGTTGAATGTTTATATTGCGTTGGCATAGTTACAGCACAACTGCTCTGTTTCACAAACTTGTTCATGAGGAAATGCTTAAATAGAGAGCAGGACACACCAACTATACACTTTTTTAAATTCATATTACCATGGTTACCAGATATTGAAAAGGCACATACTCCTAAAGATCTACTAGAGATCGCCTATTCACTATTAGCAGATCCATTTAACAGTAGTCTAGATTTTTAATTAAAGCTAAAATCACATAGCTACAGTACTAACACAAAATACTGTGGTTTGTCTGCCTAGTGTACACACCACAAACTGGTTTTCCAGTCAGACTAAGACTCTTCTTTTCAGGTGCCCTCAGTCCAGTTGCTTGGTAAGGTCTGAAAGTCTTATTCACTATGACTTGACCTACTCTAGAAAATGTTACATGATAACATCATCTATCCAAGCCTTCTTCCAGTTTAGGGTAGCTCATCACTGACTTCCTGCTCTGCTGTTGTTCCTGGTGCCACCATTCATGCATTCTTTGAGTCTAGTCATCATTTGTGTGACGTGTGTAAGTGTTTATGTGTGCACGTGTGTTCCAGTGAGACCTACAATGCTCCTCGCATGGTCCTTCCCGCTGCTGAAAGTAACAGCTAGCATGGCCGCACACTCCTCAGCATAGAAGGGCATCCTGCCTTTCTCATCGACTGCTCCTGCAACACACACACAGAAACACACAACGTGATTATTTATGTGCATATGCTCGCACCCAAAACACAAAAAAAGCATACAGATGCACACACTCACACACCCGCCAGTCTGTGTGTCTTACCGATTGTGATGGTGTAGATTGAGTTGGCGTAGCCATCATAATTACAGTTGTCGTCGAACTGACCTCCATTGCCACTGGCAACCACAAAGATGCTGCCAAAGCCTCGTCTGCCTGCAATCACCCCGTGCTGCAGTGCTGCCTGTGGAGGAGAAAAATTTCATGCCATGATAAAAAGAAGGAAGGTTATACATTATATAATCACGAACCAGAGAAAAACCAAATAAGTGAAAGCTTTTTTACTAGTCTTCTCCTCTGTATCTGATGTGTTGCAATCTGCTGCCCTCTGCAGGACAAAAAGAACACTGCACACAAACAGTCTGTCTTACCTTGCCCAGGGGATGAGGTCCATCAACAGTGTGTCCATCATCATCTGGACCCCAGCTGGAGGAAACAAGAATCTAAATCAGAATCTAAACAAGACTTTCGCAAAGGCACAGTAACATGTTGCACTAAATTACATTTAAAAAATACAGACATTAAATTGCAAATAAGGTGTCAAAGAATGATACTTTATTGTTTATAAAATCCACTTTCCTAATGGAAATACCTAACAGAACCAGAAAGAGATGTGTTTGTTACCTGCAGCTGTAGATGTCATTGACCTGGTAGTGCTTGTTGAAGGCTATGGCCTCCAGGCTGTCTGTCAGCGGGCCGTCCAGGACTCTGATACCTGATGAGAGAACAAGCATGTGTTTCACCACATATATTTAACATATATACTCTCAGCCTCTAAGTCAGAAGTTCATAACCCTAGGACCAAGTTTCTTGGTTTCTTGGACTGGCTCCGAGTTTAGAGTAGCAATGCCAAACTCAATTCTCCTGTCTGTACCTGCCACTTTGCTGCCATAGGCCACCCCCACGGCACAGAAGCTGTTGTTGGGAACGGCTGCGATCTCTCCAGCACATCGAGTCCCATGGTGGTTGTCGCTGTAGACGTCAGGGTGAGGCATGGGGTCGGGGTCATTGGAATTCAGGTCGTAACTGCCCTCTGGACTCTGGAGAGGAACACAAAATCACTGTGAGTATGTGGTTTATAGAAAAAGTAAAAGCAAGCTTCACTGATTTAATACCAAGAATAACAGATAAAATCCTAGTACTTGAAAATGCCACAATTGTTTTAATGAAAGAATGTCTCCACCTTTTGCAACATCATCGCTTTTCTGGTTCGTTTGTTAAAAAAAAACAAAAAAAAACAACAAAACCTAGTAGCTCAACTTCATTTTGAAGTTGAGAAAATGAAAACAGGTTGTACTAGAAATGTTTTGATTCTATTTAGACTAGGTGCACAACCAGCAAAACTACTTTCACAGACATCATCAAAACTAAAAATTCCCACAACATTTCCACTGAGCTCATTACTACCCCTCATCTCTCTGTTGTTCCTGCCATAAACTTTAAATTGTGTATACGGTGTGACACCTTGCATCCTGTTTAATGGGTGACATTCTCTTTAATATAGAACTTTTCTCTGTTGATGCAAGCGCACAGCTCCTTACAGTAAAGGTAGGTACAGCATTTTTTCCAGAGTGGATACTTTTACTCTGCATTGCAAGTAACTACACCTTGACTATAATGTTACTAGAATTACCACCTGGCAGTTGTATGCCTTCGCCAACCAGCCATGTTTCAGGGAATATGGCTATCTCCCCTTCCTGGCTTACAGCATTGAATAATGGCCAGATATGTTTTTGTAGAACATTATGATGTCACAGTGAAGTTGACCTTTTGGATATAAAATGTCATCACTTCATCGATTAATGCAGTGAGACATTTGTGTTAAATTGTGTATAATTAGTGTATGAATTTGTGAGTTATGGCCAAAACTGTGTTTTGTGAGGCCACCTTGACCTTTGACCACCAAAATCTAATCAGTTCACCCTTGAGTCCAAACGAATGCTTTTGACAAATGGGAAGAAACTCCCTCAAAGCATTACTGAGATATCATGTTCACGAGAATGAGACGGACATATATCGCATATCGCCTCTGGCTCTGAGGCATCAAAATCGACTGGCAGAATGATAAAAAGTAGAGAGCACAGTCTCTCTGGTGAACATCTAAACTGTTTCTTTCCTTTATGATTAGGCCTTTTATACTTTTTCAAAACAATTCAGCCATGACAGCAAAATGCAGTGGATTGATAAGCATAGATCTGATAGTGCTGACTTACATAGTTGGGCTGAATGTCCTGATGCGTATGTTCCACCCCGTCATCTACCACGACCACTGTGACTCCTCGGCCAGTTATGTTGAGCTCCCATACCCCTGTCAAGTTGATATCCATTCCCTTATTGATGTCATTATGCTGCAAGAACAAGAAAAATAAGGAAATGTTGAGGTAATGTAAAGAGGAGGAGGAGAATAGGAACAGGATTGAAAAGGGCAGGTAAAGGTAAAGTAATCTGTACTATGCTCAAGAATAATGGGTGATGGTTAGCAGTAACTACTTTTAGACCATGTCTTCACCTGTAGTTGATCAAACTGATCTACAACCATTTAAAGGCATCAGTATAGATCTGTATGTACTACCTGCAGCTTCTAGAGTGCCAGGATCATCCACAATGGTTTCTTGCAAAATAACCACACTGATGACTTTCCTTTAACTTTTTTTAAATCATGTAAACATGATTATTATGGGGAATTTAGCAATTTCCTGAGGTCATTGTAAGCACGGATTTAGTAGCAGGGGTATTATTGTCACATGTAAATGTAACCAAATCTAACTGAATGCAACCTTATCAGTTAAATAAATAAAACTGTACAACATTATGCGTGGAAAACATTGTTACCAGACTACAAATATATCAACAAATATAAATTCAATTTTCAAAAGGCAGACATCCGCCTTTGTGTCACATTTATGCTTTGCCACCAGAACCTCAGTCTCACTTGAGACAAAAATATTACTTTTCAATAGAAGCTGTCTGGGTCTTTGGCAGGTTATGCTGATCATGCTCCTGCATGTCTGGCATTGGCTGAAAAAACAGTGATAATTGGTACAATTCAAACATGTACATTCCCATTTCACCCTACCCTTAATGCCACCCATGATTCTGTGTGTAACCAAAAGGAAAGACAGTTATCACAGAAGAGATCAATGTTACATTCTCACTGAGCGGTTAAAATAGTCTTTTGTGCAAAATATCACCATTTCTTTTTATTTGTTCCTTAGTAAATGAGCATCACACCTTACATGTGTTGGTAAATGTTTGAATACCTTGGCTAGATAGTGTTTTTAGTGTGTGACTATTCTTTAACTTTGTACCTGCAAGGCACTGAGACCACAAGCAAAATGGCTCTGTGTCAAACAAATGCACACTGATTATATTGAAAATCTCTTTATTCATCTCTTAACACTAGACAAATACTGAGTGAGCAAGAGAACAAAGATACACATCCTTACCAGATGCCACTGTTTAGGGTATTGGGGATCATTGAAGGCCATCGATCTCTTTGAGCGGCTGAGCACTTTCTCCTGGGAGTACCACAGGACATGAGGGTGGGCTGCCAGGACATCCCCAGGCTGGACACTTTTTCTATCTCCCACAGATCCAGCATTGGGATTTACAGAGCACAGCAAGTAATGTCCTTCCAGCTGTCCAATCTGGCCCTGGTTCTGAAGCCCAGCCTGCTCTGCTACCTGGGATGGAGAGAATACTGATGAATAATACAAATAAAAAACTGAAAAAAATACTTCTAAGGGCTTATGTGTTTTTCCCCCAAACCAAGGCAACTTCAATAGAAATCAGATGAGACATGTTGCAGTTGTTGCAGAAAACTGCATATAAACATAGTGCATAAAGCTAAAGCTTACACTATATTTAAAAGCTACAGCTGTGTTAGTAAGGAAAGAATCTCCTTTTAAAAATAACTAAAAGCTGTGTTTTTAAAAACATCTGTAAAAACTAGAATTATGCAGTAAGAAACAAGGCAATACCAAATGCACTTTTCCAACAAACCACAGTCTCACAGTCAGTACTGATTACATAAACATTGAAGCCCTAAGTTTTATTTTGAAAATGTCAGAAGAAAGGAATTAGTCCCAGAGCTTTGTTAAAATAGGTGACACCCTATATAAAGATAAAAATATAAGCGTTAATGTAGTACTGTACCCTATTGGCTATAATATCCAAGAGAACAGAGCGCTGTACACCATCTTCCTCCTCATGATGCGGGCCAGCATGGAGCTGTACAGCCCAGGACTGACCTGGTCCGCATGAACGTGGCGGCCAAGGTGAGGGAGGAGAGGAGGAACGAAAGGGAATCGATGGGACAACAGAGGGCAGGAGGGTCACCAGCAAGAGGGTGAAGGAGGACAGAAAGAGGAGGAGGAGGAATGTGGGAAAATAGGACGTTGCCATAGCAACAGGGGGTGACACACAGGGTCAACCAGGCAGGTCCTCTTCATCTGAACAGCAACCTGGACGTGAGACAACGACAGGGAGAAAAGAAGGTCTTGTTAGTAGTGAGGACAATCTGAGAACGAGTGGCTGGTTGCTTATCAATGGTGTGCTGTATTCAGAAGCCACTTATTAGATTCACAGCATCACACTAACTAGATGCCAGTTCAGAGAGCTATGGCAACAGCACACTTGATTAACCACTGTGTTTAAATCAAAGTTCTACAACTTGACTACTGTAAAGTTGCTTTTCCATATGAATGCTTCTCTGTTAGCACTGGCAGGATAGAAAGATAAATAACAGAACATAAACAAATACCTCCTATTTGAACTGAAACATTGTTTTGACATGAAAAGATGGAAAAACTTTCACGTAGTACACTTCAGCTGCATTAGCCAATGCAAAATAAACACAATGAAACTGTAATTAATAAAAAAACATGTCTGGTTTAACCTGTTTGGTGGTGTATGTATCCTGTCACTCCCAAGCCTCATGCTCACAGCAGATTATACATGCCAGATTCATATTTTTTCAGACACCCAGAAACCAACCTGTACACCTGTTGTGGAAAACTACCTGGCCCCAGGTTTTGTGTAGGGTAATGTAATAGAACAAAGATTTATCTTGGGACATGCCACATGTAAATCTGAGGGTCCCCAATTCAGTTGCCCTCTCTGGCCAGTTGGGAATCCAGCTTTGATCACATGTAGTACTAGGTGTGAGATAGACACTCTTTTGGGGAACTATATTATGTGGAATTCAAGTGTATGTAAACACATGAATCTGACTCCAGTCAGCAAGATTACTAGGTCATCAATATGTCACCACTCAGCCACACCCAAAGCCAATAGCTAAAATTAAACATCAGACTTGAGGTAGTGACCTGTTGAAGAAATCATCTTCATTTCCATAGAAACATGGTAAATTGTGTTATCAAAACAACGCCATAACATAAAACAACTCGTTCACTTCGTAAATATTGCTGCGTTGTTGCCGAATATCTGTCTTTGAACACATTTTAAGGAATATGTAACATGTCCATTTCAGACACAGATAACGTTAGATGAAGTGTTATCAACACATCCCCTTTCAAACATATGAATAACGTCAACGTTAGAAACAAACACCGCTCAGACACTATTGACATGCAGCTGCATATGTTCAGCGACACGCGGTGAACCCACTTCGTGTGTGCTAGACTAGAATTTGTTATCTTTACTCCGATCAAACGCGTTAGCTTTCTGGCCAGCTAATGTTAGCTAACTCTCAGTTCTGCTGATTGCTAAGTTTTTATCTAACGTTAGCCAGTATGTCGGCTAGCAACTTGGGCAGCTAGCTTAGGGTAGTCATTTAATGAGCTGCGAGTGTGAAACTGGAATACAGCCACGATCAAATTAATAAACCAGTATAAACTAAAAACAACGGGGAAAAAAACCGAAGTGGAACTCGAGTTTCACCTGAAGCGTTGTTGTTGTCATAGCTAGTAAAATAGCAAGTCTCCTGACGCTAACTATGGAGATTGCTGGTCTCATGAGAAATACGATGGTACGAATCAATACCCATGATGATTTATAGCGATAATACAGTTATATCTTACCTTTCAACTGAATTCTTTCTCCTCACCTGTTCCTTGTGACATTTATGAGTAATGTTAAGCTTGTCATCTCATTTCCCAACAACCACAAACCACAACCCCACACGTTCTACGTCACACAGTTGTTGCACATGCTCAGTGTTTGGTACAGAGGTGTAACCCAATCAGTAGCGACGTGTATATAAGCCCCACCCCCGGCATTTCAAAAGCAAGAAAAAATTACAGAATAAACAAAGGGGGCAGGATATCACAACACGGTTGAACCACTGTGCTAGAGTAGAGTTCACAGACTTAATGTTTAGATGACAAAATCTGCATTTAAATCCAGACCAATAATATGTGCTGCTCTACCTGAGCAGTCATATCAACAACAAGACCAAGTAAATATCTTCAATATTCTTAATTGAATATTAGGCCAACAGAAGAACATTTACTCTACATTTCTTTACGGAATAGCATCATAGGATAAACCACATGGACATGTACTGTAATATTATCTTACAGTATTTTATTTGATCTACTCCTAATCACTCTGTTCTCATGTCCTCTTCTTTTCTTCTTCTTTCTCTCTCTCAGCTCCACTCATCTATTTCTGGAAATGTGAACCACTCAAAGAAAACATAAAACAAAACGAAATCAAAAAAAAAAAAATTTTGATCCTATTTTGTGCATTTTTTTCAAACATTTCAGGGATTTAAAGTAGTTGGCAAAGTTATGCATATACACATATGAAGGCATATGAACATTTAAATTGTCAATATTGGCCTCTTAACAAAAGAAAGTTACTAAAGTTGACCAGCCCACCAAATAGGTTTGCCAATATAAAGAAGGAAAAAAAAGTAAACAACAGTAGTAGTAGTAGTAGGAGGAGATAAAACAACCTTTGGCAAGATTAGTTTTAGAATAACTCAAAAGCAGAAACATGATAAGAAGCAAACTTAAAAAAAAGTTTGAGTTTAGTTTGAGTACCAGAATAATTTCTCAGTATTACATGAAATTTGTGAGAGAAGACACTGTATCCTTGTATATTTTATGTGCAAATTTAAATATACAAGTGTGTGATTTAATATTAGTGGGTAATGTTTTGTGCCAAGAAATGAAAATCACATTTTACAGTTACAATAAGTACTTTATTGGTTCAACAGTGCTGCCAGCGCCTGACAGATAAATATACAGTTCTGAGTTTATCTATTTACAGCTTGCTGAGAGACGATACAAACTGTCCCTTGTTGACATACATAGTGTTCTTTAGTGTATAACATACTTTGGGCTGGTTTCCTTGTCCAAGCTTATATGGTCCCCATTGAAATATGTGGTAAGTTAGGCTGTTTCTGTGTCTGTGAAAGAAGCCCTATTAAGTCTTGGTTTGTTAACATGTAATGTGCTGTCACATGTGCAAATCTTCAGATGGTGCAGCAGTAGGATAAGCAATGTGTATTATTTGTGTGTGTGTGTGTGTGTGTGTGTGTGTGTGTGTGTGTGCATGTGTGTGTGCGTGTGTGCGTATGTGTTGTGTGCCTTTGCAAAAAGATCTGGATTGCACACATTTCCTGTACAATGGATTTATGTTATCAATATAAGAAGAAAAAGTGACATCTGATATTGACTGTGTTCAGAAGTCTCAGTCTCACACTAAGCAAAACTGACTTTTTACTGTAAATGCTGTTACAATCTGATATTTCATCAAATTAGCCTCTTTTTGCTTGATTTGCATTGCAGATTTTTTTTTTTGCTGGCATTTGCCAAACAGTGTAATTTTGTAGATGCTACTATCATGTTTCATCTTCATAAGTATCATTTTCATTAAGTCTTTCGGTATACTCTTCACTTACAGTACAGCTGTGCACACATACAGGCATGCTCACACATATCAACTTGTTTCATTCACTCACAAGCCACAAACAATAGGTCTATAAACGCACGCATGTAACCACACGCTCATATGTTCAAATCATACCATAGCAAAACACATCCGACAACATGATGGTTTCACATCTTGTCCTCACATCCTAATTTAGTGTTTGCTCTTGAAATTTTCCTCAAATCCCAAATCACTCTGGAGTCTGTCGGTAATATTAAGAGACAAATCTTTCAAAATTCCAAATCCAGTCCTTCTCTGTTGTCTATTTATACACTATTTATAGTAAAGACATGATTTTGTGTTTCATATTTGACTTTATTTTCCAACTTCTGTTCCTCTAACCATGCTGATCTGCATAGGTAGCGTAAACCGACGAAGTTGACGCTGATGACATCCTTGTTTGTCCTTCAGGTTAGCAATGGCTCTAGTTATCCTCACATGCCGGAAGTCAGCATTTTCTATACTGTATATATTGTATTCCTGAAAAACCATTTCAAAGCTCTCCTTCAACAGCACCAACATTTTGTAACGTAATACAGTACACCCCGTTTACCACAGTCCATATCTGTCCTGTGTTTCAACTGTGGGTCTCTATGACCCTTGTTTTCCCCTCTTCACTTTAGGAGCGATATGTCGTCAGCGAAGTCCCCGTGTGGATGGAGGCAGCGGGCGAAGCGCCACTGGCACACCATGAGACACAGCGGCAGCATGAAGAGAGCGCAGATTCCCGCCATGATGTAGGCGATGGTCATAAGGGTGGACTCGTCCGTCTGGGGGATGTTGTAGCCGCAGTCCTCCAGGTCAACGCCGTGGAATGGGCCCTCTACAGAGGCTGTGCGAAACTCATCATGCACTAGGAAAGTGGGATTGGGATTATAGGTAATTTAGAAACACACACCTCAGGAAAACAGATACTATTACTGTACATAAGTTGTAAATTAGATACCCTCAACACTTGTCCTGCATTATCTACTTCATATTTTCTTGCCTTTTTATGTTAGTATTCATATTCCTTTTATTACACTATAAACTTTATTCACTCTATCTCCCCCATCCCCTCTCCTCCTCATCCCCCCTTCTCGTCCTCCTCACCATGGCAGGTGCTAACAGCAAAGCCGATTCGTTTCTTCTCACGGTCAAAGACCACGTAGAAGCCTTCCATGATGACGGCCCCCATCACTGTGCCGGTGCTAGACTGGGATACAGCAAACTTATAGCAGTCCTCCTGGGCTGAAGCCACATCCTCTACTGGCCGCAGATATTGCTACACAGAAACAGAAAGAGAGAAAGATCACCCTAATGTAGTACCGAGAATACCAGCTTTCATTCTGAGTCCTTAGCCACTGCTATATTATGATTATCAAATTTTATGTGGATTTAGCATAAGACACACGAAAGGTACACATTAAGTTATACAAATTTTTCCTGTTTCCTTAACATATTTTACATGTTCTTATGTAGAATTCATACACTCATAGAAGAAAATATTCTGGGTTTTACCGGGGATTTTCTGTTTTGATGATTTTGCTATGTGTGTATATATGAAGCTAAATCACTGTATCCCCTCTGTTCATTCTGGACTTTCCCCTGATGAATCACAGGCAGCATTTATGCAAAAGACACCTTGTGAAACACTTGCTTGGCCACAAGGGACAGTTAACTTCCTCATTTGGACATTGTCTTTCTGTGGGCTCATTTGTGTGTTGATTATGAGCTGATTTGAGCTCATCATGGACATATCTGTATCAGTAATATATATCAGTCAAAACAGTCCAGTATTACCCAAAATTTGCTCAGAGATCATTTATAAATTGTGTCACCATTGCATAATTTGTCCACCAGAGAGCGCTGATGAGTTTATTTTTCAACTGTAAAATGTCCTCAGCACTTTTTTGTTTTCTTTCTCACCGAATTTAAGGGGATCCTTGTCAATGTTTTCACGTTAAAATAAACATGAAATCAACACTGACAAACATATCAACTCAAACTCATAAATCCAGTAGCTCTAGTACATCATTGCATTTCTCTGTATGTCTTCAAGTCCTATGAATACAGTGCGTGAATTCTGTGTACATTGTAAATGTCCTGGTTTACTGTCAGTGTGTACCTGCTACAGAGACTGGTATATGAGACAAGAACACACAGAAAACAAAAACTTTTCTCGAGCCATCAGCATCAAGGTCATAAGCCTTCCACAGGTTTATGGAACTGAGCCGCGCTTCTACATCTCACTGTCAAATCTCATTCATTACACCACCACCAAGACTTTTGTTAGTGGCTTTGAATAAGAAAATGTTTCATGACTTTTCAGAGCTTCATGAAAGTTTAGAGAATATATCCAAAGGTAATTCTCTTTGAAATGTGGTGATTTCTTTTTCATCATGGTACCAAGCCAGCCTTTCTTCTATTGAGGACTATATAAAAGAGTGTGTCTGAAGGATAGGACAACTATGTGTAGGAGTGCACACAGAAATAAAAAATCTGCATTACAAGTCGTCAATGAAATCACCCAAGACTTCAGACTTACAAATGAAGTACTTGATGTACCTTGTGTCTCCTAACAGTGTTTAACGGTGTTACCAGCTTAAGGGACATTACTTCATATGGTCCCATATGACAAACACTATCACAAAGTCAAACGCAGGCATGAAAAAATTTGTGAACTCCTGTTTCATGCGACCAGTATGACATAGTGGTTATTACCTGCGGTAGGATGGAGATTCTGAAGGACTGGTTGCGGTTTTCACTCATCAGGTAGAGGGAGATGACTGGGAAGATGTGCCAGGGTGTGGTGCCGGCCTGCCAACATACCAGTTGCTCCCCAAGCCAGAACCCAGAGGGAAACTGTTCAGTCTGAAAGACAGGGTCAGGAGGACAATGATTCTTTCCTTTCCCAGGGTCACGAGGGGAGGCTGGATCTTTTAATTCTGAATCAATTCACTGATTCCAAAATTGATTAATAACTTTATGCTGACAGAGAGAAAAAAGGTATTTATGGTGTAGTAGGGACTGACCGAAGAGGCTGCCTCAATGGCCTTGACTGCAGCCTGGAAGACTTTCCTAGGCAGCCGAAGGTTGGTGGTGCCACTGTCCACAATACTCTTATCATAGTTGTACTGTAAAAGACAGAGAAACAGCCACACATTACAACTCTCTCGAATAACCTGTTGGATCAGTGACTGACCATAAAATTATTCTTGTCTGTCAGATCTCACCTCCTTACAGTCCATGTTGAGGTCCTGTCCATTAACCTCAATACGCACAATAATGACTTCATAGTACCATTCCCTGCGGATGGGAGTGTACCAAAGCTCTCCTACGTACAGTGACATGTCCACTCCTCCAATGATCTGAGAGCACAGGGAAAAATAGAATCCAACACTGGCTTCAAATATGATACTGGATGCTGTGTGTGTGTGTGTGTGTGTGTGTGTGTGTGTGTGTGTGTGTGGCTCACCATGCTGCCGCCAACAGTAGCGCTGCCCAGGGAGTAGTTCTGGGTGAAGCCGGCTCCACACAGCTGGAGAGAGAAGAGGTTGGGGACAGGAGTCTGACGAACCAGAGAGTCGAAGAAAGGCTCGTATGTCTCGTCAGGCTGGAGAGAGAGAGAGAGAGAGGGAGAGAGAGGAGAGAGAGAAGGAAAGGTAGGATTGCTTTACTTCTGAATTGCTAAACCCATCTGCTGTTTTTAGCCATCAGCTTTAAATTTCTAAAAGATTAAAAAAACCTCATCCTCTTCTAAAATATGCTTATTATTTCACCCATCAGTTTAAATATTACTTTTTACTTATACTATTTATAATGTACTTTAACTACTTATTACTTTCCTCAAAGTAAATACTGTAGTAAATAACTCGTAATTTCAACAATAATTAAAAGATTTTAGTTACAAAAATAAAGTGTTAACGTTTCTTATCAAACCCTCCAGATGTCAGGTTGAACTTGAATTACTCAAGAACTATATCCCTACATCCATCCCCAGATCCAGTGTCGTCACAGTATCATCCTCTTACACCAGATTAGGAATTCAGAAAGCGAGGAAAAGGGGAAAAAGTTTATCTGGGAGTAAAAGACTCTCACTAGCCTTTTAATAGCGAGGTCAGTGCTCACAAGACTACACTGGACATCTACCCTACTTTGGTTTCTTGATCATTAACAGAAGTAATAAACATCATCTTGGAAAGCACGCTAAAATATTCTAACTGCCATTCTTGGGGATGAGGATTAACACTAATCCCCACAATTCCATTTTCCATCAGCAGTTGACAGTTTAATGAACTGCTCTTGCTCTTTTGGACAACAGTTAAACACTGATGTAAAGTGTTGATATGAAGCTCTCTGTCTCCTCTCCTCTCACCCCCAGGTTGTTCGTCATATGCTGTCAAATTTTATTTCACAACACGTTACTGTAAGTACTTCAAGTATATTCAGTGTAAGACTAAAGTTGTAAAACAAGGTGAAATGTAAAGTAAAAACACACCCTATTCTATCAGTTTATACTTGAGATTACAACAGAGAAGAGCATGATCTCTGGGTTCTGACATCTCATGATTTTCCAACTGAAGTGAGAGTGTGTAAAAGTGCAATAACAACGATGATAGAAATGATAATTTATTAGCAGATCTTTTCAGATTTTAAAAGCACCACGTGATGCTCTGCTCTCACCCGGGCTATATCAGCGTAGGCCAGTCCCAGGATTCCCTCCCAGTTGGATCCATTGATGAAGAAGCGATCTGACTGGGTGATTGCAGCGATGTTGGCACGCAGCGTGGCGTTGGGGCCGTGTGGAACAGAGACCAGGTCGGTGCCCAGCTCCCCTTCCCAGCGACCCTGGGTGTAAGGAACGTAAACGCTCCTACCGAGGTCACGGTACGAGCTGGAGCTGTGAATGGATGGTGAGACAACAGAGAGGGAGAAAACAGAGGTGGAGAAAGAAGAATATTCAGATTCGTAGTTGTGGTATTAAAGTAATAAAAAAAAAGAAAAAGAAAAAAAAGAAAAAAAAAAGAATTATTTCAGTTTTTTTTAAAGAAAAGTCAAAGTGAAACATGAATCCTTTTATTTTTTTAGAACCAAATGTGGCTGTATATTTTTGCATGCATCTCTACTCACAGTGAACGATGGTAGTATCTGCGTAGAAAGGGATGAGCAGCCGCTCCGACAGCAAAGTTACTGCTTCCTGTATCCACCAGGATGTTCAACTAATGAGACAGAGCGAGAACAAGAGAGAGAGACAGAGTTCAATTTATCAAATATGTGTCTGCGTGCTTTTTGCAGAAATCAATAGGTTTGTAAAACTGACGCTTGGATTCCATTGTGAAATTGATTATGTTCACTGAAAGGCAAGTTAAATCTGTAATTCTGCTACCTTGGAGACTAACATGTCCATTTGTAAAACAAATTTCTGTGGGGGCACAGATGTCTAAATTGATAGTTTTACTTTTTTTATACTTACAGGATATTTTTTTGAATGCAGTCTCAGTTACAGCAAGTAGTTTGTTTCTCATCTCTCAGTCCTTCTCTACATCTATTTCTCCTTCCTTGTAGTGTCCTGTGCTGTTTCCTGTTGCCCTAAATGTCCTTCAGTGTCCCCCCTCTGTCTCTTCTCTAACCCTCCACTCTTCTCGGGTTGCCCAGTCCACTCTCCCTCTCTCCCATCTCCTCCTCTTCTGTCTGCATCTCTATGTGACTATCAAATTTTGCACATTCAGTCAAAAACAGTCAGTGAATGTGTGAATGGAGCACAATGACAGACAGCAACAAAGACAGAAATACACAATACTTACACTTCATACTTTATAGATATATATCTATCTTTATGTCTTATGTCTCATGTAACATTTACAATTTCTATTTCTTGTTCTACTGCTGTTTTAATGCACACTATGCATTAACATGTTAGCAAAACTCTTCCTATGGTTCTGGGTAGCAGTATCCTAAGGCTGTGGTTATAGTTTATAGTTAAAGATTCCTGATCACAGTTCAAAGGATGACCAACACATTGGCAGAGATAATAGACAGACACTAGATAGACAGATCAGACAGACTGGCAGAAACACCCAAACAGATGAAGAGACAGGCAGCCATAGAGCCACAGCAAGCTGTTCAATAATGGATTGGCTCTTTAAATATCCACTAAAGTGCTACTGTCTCAGGGGCTGGGCCTGAAATCCCAGAATAATAAATACTGACTCCTGTCCACATCACGTTTACCTCACACATGCCTGTAGATACAGTCCCTACAAATGCCACTGCTGTCAGAGATAATGCTGGACACACTGTGATTTCCTCTCTTAGGCAGAATTTTGCTGACTGCACATGACAAATATGTTTTGTTTTTTCAGACACATACTGAGTCACCTGGCCCTGGACAAAGTAATGCACATGACCACACACACACACACACACACACACGCACACACACACACACACACACACATACACACACACGCACACACACACACACACGCACACACCCACACAAACACATAAGGCTGCATCCTGACACAATGAAACCTCATGTCTTTCCCTCCCCTCTCTGTCTGTCTTCCTGTCCTCCCTGGCAGAGTGCCTTTCTGCTCCAGCCATTATATTTGCCCTTCCCCCTCCACTATGAAGGAGAAATCATCTAGTGGTTACCAGAACAGAACGCAACACAAGTGAAAGTTACTGTAAATGACTTGAGGCCATTTCCACAATTTTGCATCTACCATGCATCTCCAATAAAATGCAAGGCCTTGTATCACTTATTAAATTCATTAAAGTTCTTGAGACCCCGTCATTTGGCTCTTGCTGAGACACTGAACCACACAGTACTTTCACCTAATGCAACTCTCAATCTATTTTATGAAGAAGATTGATACATTTATTTATTTATGTAAAGCTTTATTTAACTGAATGCAGAGGCTTTTAAAGGCTTAAACACATTTAGGTAATTTGATTCAAGATATCTTGAGACTTATTAAGGGCCTGCAAACAGCCTATTAGTTTGTTGTTAGGGATATGATTATCCTGGCTAGTAAATTTATCGAATGAGATTGTCACTGATCCCAGAGCAGGACTTTTGTGCTTGGTGAATATACACAAGCCTGGAGCCTGATGTACATGAGGTCATGTTTCCCTGAAGTCCCTGAAGATCAGTGCGCTTGGTATTACAAGGTAAAAGGGTGTGGCTTCCAAGACATCCTTGTAAATTCCAGGATAAATTAGAAATCTATACACTCTTTCATATGGTCTAATTTTATAGTCTAATTTCTCCTGAAATTAAACCCCTCTCTTGGGGCTCTATGTGAACGCACAATTTTTTATTTTTTTCAAAGTCAGAACAGTTTGGTTATTCCACATAAGATATTACTGTATTTTTCTCATGGTTTTGAAGAGCTCCGGGCTCAGGTGGGAAAAGGTGATGTGACATGCTGTACATCCATGCATGAATGACGATTGAGCAATATATAAATGAAAATGTCATCCACATGGGCCCAATAAAGCAGATTAGCTTTTTGACTGTTGAACTCTTCCATAGGATGATTTTTTTTTGTCTGAACTTAGACTCTGATTGTTGGTTAATAGTCATGAATATTTTGTTTTGGAGAAATGCCTAAGACTTGAAAGTTTTCAAAAGCTTTACATACGCTCTAAGACATGAGAACTGTTTTCACTTAATTTTGCAGAAATTTTTTGCAGAAATGGCGGAATGGATGTTTTGATTTCATAGGTTTTAATCTCTGGCGTTTTTGTTATTCATTAAATTCTATTGGGTTGGGAATACTTTGCTATTGTGAATAAAATCCTGGATTTACTTTGATGTAAGCTCCATCATGGTAGTGAACTAAAATAATGTGATGTAGTCACCTGGTTCTTAAACTTAATTGAACTTTTTGATTGTCTTTGAGTCAGAGGCTCCAAAGGTCATGATTAAAGGTCATGTGACACACTCTTGCCCATTAAGTCCTTATGACATACACATCCGTTAAAAAAAAAAGACTTCTGAGAACCACACAGTTTTAAACAAGACTCTCTTAGTATCACAATTTGAAACATTAGGGCAGACATGCAGTATGTTCAGGTATCCAGCAGTCCACTAGGTTAGGATCATGCATTATAGGGGAATGGAAGCAGAAAGTGTTGTAAACATTTTTGGGGTGTGCATTGGGGGAGCAACTTCCAGTGGAATAAAAAGGCCCTTATGTTTGGATATCTCATCATTTAATGTTTATGTTTGGGATCCTTGTCCTGGCCATAGTAGGGCTATTGTTTTGGTACTGACCAAAATGTGTCCGTGGCCCTGAGCTCCACAAGTATCAAAAGATGATGTTAAATACTCTTTGATCTTTTGTTCAAATCACAATTTTTGACAATTTTAGACTGCATTTTATTTAGGATGAGGTCCTGTACAGCTGCTTGTGTTTTGGCACCATTTAACGTTTGAGAACTTGAGAACTTTGGCTTTGTGTGTTGTGGGAAAACATTTCTCAAAGAAAGCATCAAATATCAGCATCAAAACTTTTGTATCATATCGGCACAAGAATTGAATGAAACATTAAATTTGAAACGATGCCCAGGCCTCCAGGAATGATGGCTGACGACTTGTTGACGGACATTCACTTTAGCCACCAAAACAATGTGTTGACTGTCTTTGCTGATTGGCCTCAACTGACTGATCATCACTGTGGTGCCCCTACCAGGCAGATCTCTCCCTCTCTCTTTCTATCTCTGTCCTTGATATAGGAAGCATCAGTGTCTCTCAGCGGCAGAGTGACACCTCCACTTAGCACCTCAGAGCCCTCCATCACATTCACCATCTCTCTACAGTCTTTCCTTTGGTTTCCTAAAAGCCCCTAGCCTAATCTCACTCCCACATCCTCCCTCAAACACACTTGGTTTCTCTCTTCCTCTCTCAAACTCCCCGTCTCACACACTTTCTTCTCTCATACTTTCTCTTTCTTCCCTTGCTCTAATCCACTCCTGGTTCCTCTCCCATCCCTCTCTCCTGCCATTCATCCATTTCTCTGTTTCACTTCATCTGTCACCTTTGTCCTCTCCTTCTTCTCCTCTTCTACTACCTCATCACTTTCTCTCTCCCTCTATCCGTCGTCCTCTGTGTGCCAGCCTGTACACCACAGCTGCACCCAGCTGGCACTCCTCACTCCACAGAATTAATGGTTCCATTATCTGTCTGTATCATTCAGTCCTTTCTCTCACTTTCACTCACACACACACACACACACACACACACACACACACACACACACACACACACAGGCCATCTGTCACTGCACAACCATCAACAGTATTGGACAATCCGCCAGTATATTTTAAGTACTTTTCTGCCACCTTTAATTTGAAATTCCCTGTTTAAATCTTATATTAGACACATTAAAGTAGGACGCATACTGCTGTATGTTAGCAAAGTGTGTTATAAGTTTATAGTGATATCACTTCTCATCGAGTTGTATAGTGTCTTCTATACTAGGATTATTAACATTGCAATAGGCCCTTAAGACTGTATCTGTGGTACTTGATGATGAGTTGAATTTACTTGTTATTGCTTTTGTAGTGTTATAACCTGTTGTGTAGCTGGGCAAAATATGTGATACACACACAGATGCACAGCTACAATGTTGAAGTTGTAGTCCAATTAATGCAAAATTGTATGTCTTTAATATTAATGCTCTGGCAATATTGTTTTTTTAATGATCAATAAAGAACACTGGATTGAAGAGAGAGACAGGGACGAGGAGAGGAACTTGCATTTCCAAAGAGAGAAAGACTCTGTACAGTGTATTAAAGAATAATAGGCTACTGACCAGCCCCACTGCATGCCATCCTTAAAGAAAAGATGATTGATTTTTTTTTTTATTGTACCTGGTTTTAATTCGTTTGACTTTGTTACGTTAGGTCTATTGTACAGAATGATTACACTTGTTCATTCAGGGGTGCTTTGACAGCATACCACGTCATGTAGATAAAGCCTTTACCTTCTGCGGAGGAGAGCCCACGGCCATCTCCACGTAGTATCCCTGTCCGGACTTCCCACGCAGGTTATCAATCATGTCCACGAAGCTGATCCCGCCCGGTGCCGCTCCTCTCCGCCTGCGCGCCGGATACCTCCCCGTGTTGCCCCGCGAGGCAGCAGCCTCGGCCGCTGCAGGTGGTAACGACGGTGACTGTTCAGCGCGAGCGCCTTGCCGCAGTGGCACGCGGATGGCTAGAGGCAGGCCCGAGGCGTCCGGCGCGGATTGACCGCTGCCGAGCCAACACAAAGTCGTCCATATAAAGAGACTTGTCAGCCGGAGAGGCTGTAACGTCGACGCCTCCATGTTGAAACACGGTAAAGTTGTATTTTTGGTATGTTTGGTTTTGACCTCACGGAGCTCCGTTCAGTTTGACATCAAACCTGCAGCGGCAGAGCAGGGGAGATCAGGTGGCAATGATGCTAAAATGACGGCTAAAAACATGTTAGCAGTTGAACCGCAAATATGAAGAGATACGAGGTCACTGTGTTTTTACTCCGGTTGTCTTGACGTTAACTTGTTGAGAAGACAACACGACAAAGTAACATGTAAATTCAACATAGGCTACGCTGGAAACCACCCCTTACAGCTAAGCCATGCAACCCTCGGTGTCACAGATAATTTGCGGCGACGCGTAAATTACAGGCTGTCCCTGCGTGCGTTCGCCGTGTATGATCAAACCGCAGGCCTGTGTCGTTTTCTCCACACATCCTTATGTCAAACGACCGAAACCATCGTCGGTAGTCAGGCTACCATAATCCGCATCCTTCCCCCTTCCCGACCCGTTCATTCTGTTCTCAACCTTCCAGTCTTTCACCTCCTCCTCCTCCTCCATCCACCCCGCTGCATCCCTCAGAGCTGCGAGAGCGCAAGCATCACCACCGTCAAGTTAAAACCACACGACTTCCTGTAAGCATTTTCAAAATAAAACAGTATTAAACTCCTCACTGAAACACCATAGCAACCCATTTAGAGGGAACCGTTTGAAGGCCAATTATCCCTTCGTGAAATCCATACTTTACCTCATATTGGTATGTACTACAAAAGACTGCATTAGATTAGGAAATAGAAAAATCATTCATTTTTTAAATCCCAAACTAACATGAAAACTCATTCATATCAAGGTAGCGTATACCAGACCACTTATTCCACATTGATGTCTAATGAAACGACTCCAGTAGTGACAGATTTGTAGTAAAAGTTCATGTTATAACGAACTGGAATACCCCCTTTAAAAAGTTTTATTGGCACTGCTTTGGGATTAATGCACACCAATACCATAGGCCTGTTTTAAATGATAATAATCATAATCATGATAATAATAGTAATTTTTAAACTAGTTTGTGATTTTGTTGTAATCAAATTGCATCCTATATGTCACATATTATTATGTAGAATTATTTTCTAAAGGAAACACTTGAGTTTGGTCTTTTAGTTTTATGGCAATATGAGTTATGTCTTGGCTCTCTTGCCACTTCTTCAGGAAATAATCATGGGATACTAAACATTCCTGGTAAATAAGTTTCCCCCATGATTCAGAGGGTTTCTAAACGGTTAATATAGCCTAAATCTAAGGGAAAAATATCTGCGACCAAAATTTCAGAATGTCATTTTATTATTTCAGACAAAAAACAAATACATTGCTGTTGGACAAATGTAATAAGGACAAAGTGCAACTTGTCTATGGCTATATTTTTTTCTATACTATTGTATTGTTTCTATAATGTGCAGTGCTTAACTACTGTGACTCTGTGGTGCTCTTATTGTATGTTCTGATATTATTTATAGCGCATCACTGCAGTACATTTAGACTAATTGGTCCTGATGGAACACTTGTACAGGGTTCTTATGAATTAGGGTTAGGTTTAACACACAAGCTGCATGATATTAAATGAGGTCAAATTTAAGTCAAAGCTCAGTCTTGTTGCTTTTCTTTCCTTATGGCAGGTTGTCTCTGTCTTGAGATGATCCCGCACAGTCCCAGTAGGAGGCGAGAGGGAAGAAGGAAGCAGGTGCTAATAAGCTGTCCCCATCTCTCCTCTCCACGGTGAGTCCGACAGAGTCTTTACAGGGGTGGAACACACCACACTGCTCCACCAGCAATGGGGCTGGGTCCTCCTGTCCTGAGAATGTAGGAGAAAATGGTATAACTGATCAGCATTTAGTTCAAATTTCTTGTGTCCTCTGTCTATTGAACAATTAGCCCACTGCTAACTCAGATAATCAGATTCTCCCCATTAATCCATCCAGTCACTACACTGTCAAAAGCACTGCTTGATAACAAACTAATGTATTTCGCTGGATAAAGGGCATTGACCCGTGTTTGAGAATCTTTTCTTTAACGCTGCCTCTTGTATATGAATCATCTGGTCAGCAAATAGATCAATAAGATGTGGAAAATTGTTCACCAATAGAAGAATTATATCCCAAAACTAATTAAAATGTCAACCTTAAACAAGCCCTGTGTGGAAATTGTGGATGTAAATGAAAATGATTGAAAGTGACATTAAAAAACTCTGTTTACTGACCATGATTAATTATGTTGAGTTGATGCAACGAAACATACTGTATACTATGTATACTAGAGAGACTCACTGGCTGAAGTCTTTGAGCCCCAGCTTCTCTGCTCTCCAGGTTTGGTGGTGAGGGGCTCTGTTCTGCCCTCTTGTGGACACCACACTGCCAGGGGCCTGGAATTACCCACCCTAAACGTACACACACACAAACACACACAAACACACACACACATGCACACACATACACACACACATCCATCATTGACCAATGGTAACAACCCTAACCTAAACCCTAACACCATGTCTTACCCTTCAAACAGCCATTAACAATACTTTATAACAAAACTTCTGGAGTCCAGCATTTTGATTCCCACAAAACTGTTGGACCCCACAAGTAAAGTGGGCTTATGCAAAGCCCAATAACTCACTATACTCACATCCCTCACAGTTTACTATAAATGGCTTGCCATGTGTGAAGCTCCTTAGCATACAAAGGTCAAAGATTAGCTATCACTGAGACTGCTGCCTTATCATTTTTTACCAGCTGATAACAGTAATAAAGATACACTGTGATCTAGTTATGATTTCAACTGGCCTATAAAGGGAAAGATGTGTTTCTTAATCAGGAAAACTATATTCGTACCTGACAGAATCACTAATAGACACTCACCAGTCCTGGGGGTCTGTAGTCCTGAAGCCTTTTGCAAATGGGTTGCTAGCAATTTTTAATTGGGTGATCTGAAAGAGAGAAGGGGGTAAAATAAATTGTGAGATGTCTGATGGGCATTGGTAATATTTATTTTTAGGCTTACTGGTCCTGGGTCTTACTCTGTGGTTCTGATAGGCGGTGACAGCCATGAAGCGTGTCTCTGGGAAGGAGAAAGAGCAGAAGTTTCTGTATGCGTTTAAGTGGCTGTTAGGCGCTGGATCTACATACACCACATGGAAGCGCGGCTGGTAGCGATGCATGGAGTTTAATATCATCTGTCAAGGAGGAAGTAGGAGAAAACACACAACTAAGTCAAAAAAAGGGACATATCTATATGTTCTTTCATTATGAAACAAAAATCAAAACAATGTACTTTACATCTTAGGTTATATGCCCCTTTGTTCTGCAAGAGTTGTATTAAAGACATTAACTGACATGTCCATTGTCATCCAGCAAGTTGTTGGTGAGCTTGAGAGTATCAAAGGACACAGTCTGCTTCATCCACTGGGCTCCACGGGCGGGTGAGTCTGGGTGGAAATGCATCCTGCTTGGGGCAGCAACATCCGCTCGTCCTGCCACCAGCCAAGATGAGCTGTGGAACGCATATCTGACACACACACACACACACACACACACACACACACACATATGTTTACACGTACATTTTTGAAATAGAAGTAATAAGGTAGGATGAAGCTTGCAGAGAGGCTATTAGCACAGATCTAAGTGATATGTGGGCAATCATGGGCTTGAAAAAATGTAAGAAATACCACAACAGACCACAAATACACTAAAAACGTGCTGTGTATTGGAGAAAGTAACAATCTCTATATTACACAATAAACACTGCACATCCACTATGTATGTGTGTCTGACCTGTATCTTTTATCATCAATAGGGATGAAGTCCATCAGCAAGACATATTCAGCAGCAGGATCCATCCCGGATATCCGCACCTGGAATGTTGGAAACATCCTTCTGCAGCAAATGAACACATGAAAATAATGTGGTAAGTGATACTAGAAAAGACAGGGAAAAAAAGGAGAAGGGCAAGATAAGATAATTAATAAATAATATAAGTGTGAGTATGATTGTTACCTTCCAGCTTTGGTAACAATCATCTCTGTGCCCAGCTGGTCGAATTGCTGCCAAAGTGTATGCATCTCCAGCTGAACTCTGACCCCACTGACTTGAGGGGCCTTGGCACTCAACAGTGACCCCCCATCTGCACAGCAGGGCGGAGATAGTCCACAGTTCTGAGGCAGCTGAGGGCCTGAGGAGAGGAGAGGAGAGGAGAGGAGAGGAGAGGAGAGGAGAGGTAAACATTTGTTGATGTTTTGCCTGTCATCATCACATGAATTTATGAGATGTGGTCTCCATAGAGCTCAAACAGTTTTGAACAGAACACTTACTATCCATACTTTGAAGCTCTTCAAGACAAATATTATAAATGAATTTGTCGTTCAGTTTCTTCCTTTGATATTTCTGTTAACTCCAGTCTGTTCTTCCTGTTCTGACCACAAGTAGCAACTCCTGTCACTACATCAAGACCATTTCAGAATCAAACCCACAGCTTTTCTATTCAACATGAAACGGAAGGCAAAAATCTTCTTCCCAGTCCACTGCTAGCTACTAGGATAGATGTACATCGGAGAGTTATGCGTTACGAGTGGCTTCTGTGTCCAGGAACAAGCTGGTTTTATACACCATGAGACTCTCACTGGGGACCTCCATGCCGGCCTCATCCATTACAATACACATAGTGCCACTGACATGCACTAATCACAGCTTCACGTGCATGCATGCATGCAAACCCAAGAATTATGTGCGTACACACACACACACACACACACACACACACACACACAACCTTTTTCGAGCATCCAGAAACCCCTGCTTGCACTGCCTATTGTTTCATATAGCCTAAAGCCTTATGTCGAGCTTGTTTTGACCAATCAGTAGCACATTAATAACATCCTAATCAGCCTGGTGTTACTGGGTGTGGACAGATGAAGACAGTGCCAAACTTCTTTTATTATTCATAGGCTAATTTCTTGGAGAACAGTTTCAACACCAAACTAATTGGAGAGTCAGTTATTCCCTAAAACTGACTAAGGTGGATATTTCTGGTTTTGTTTAATGGCAACATTCTTGCATATTTATAAAATGCTACATAGCAGACTGTCAAGATTACAATGACAAAGTCTTTACTTATTTCCATGGTTGCTTGTTGTTGCATAGGTCCTAGAATGTGTCTTTGTCTCAGAATGTGTGTGTGTGCCATGTAAGGTTTTGTGAACACAGGAAGACCTGAAAATAATGAATAACACCCAAAATAATGCACAAATGATATGATATATGAGCTTGATAAATCAAAGTTGTCTGATTACAGATGTGAGTGTTTAGTGGTGTGGTTGGTTGTGACGTGTGTATGTGTGTGTGTTTACATCTACATCCTCATGTGGCTCTATGATGGGACAGTGTTGAAGGGTTCCAGCCTGAGGGATCCAAAATAGAAAAAGGGTTTTTCCCTAATAAAGACTGAAGTTTGTCAATAGGGCAATTTGCACCCCTCATTAATCACAGCTTTCATGACCACGGGCAGAAATATCTCATATATTGGATGCCTGCCTGAAGTCGAACTGAGAGATATTGTTCTTTTTCAATGCACTTTTTGATCAATGATGACCTTTCAAAATGTTGTATGTGTGATATGACCTTAGAGGCTCACTGAGGCCAAAAACCCTCTAAGAAAGCTGAAGGTGCACTGTTACATTCCTGAAAGGGTAATATTTGTTCTTAAACTGCATTATGTATTTTGACAGTTTAGATCAAATCAGCTTTATTATAATGAATTGCAGTGTCTTATAGATTGTAATAGACAACGCTGTATGTCATTACAGACTGACTGATTTGGAAGAATAGCAAAAGATTTCAGTATCAAACCTGCATAAGAAATTGTTCAAATTAGAGTCAGAGAGCAAAGTAGTATAAACAGTCAGATGTTTATTGAGCTGTATTTCGTCAAAGCACAGTTTTCATCAAACAAGCATCATTACACAGAGTTTCAGGCACTTGTGATAATTCACATACAATTCCTACATAAAATGTAAGCAGCTGGCTGTGGCATGTGAAGAGTAAAGCATGTGTGTGCTGAGCATGTGTCTGTGTACGTCTTTGCTTGCATGTGCTTGAGCTTGCGCACATGAAGTAAAGTGTTTGCATAGGAGAGAGAAAGAGCAAGAGTCCCGCCATTTTGTTGCAAAGGAATGCATCAGTGAGGCATTGGCTTCATGTTGGGAGGTGATCTGTATGTGCATGTAAGGAAAGAAGGAATGGAGAGAAAGGTTGGATCTAGGACAGACAGGTAGGTGAGGTTAGTTACAAGAACAGGGTAGAGAGTATTTAGTTCTTGTTGACGGTAGCAGCGATGGCCTCAAAGATAGCTTGGAGCTTAGCCCTGACGTCCTCAGCTAAAGGTGTAATCTTTTCCTTCAGGGCAGTGAGCTCATCGGTGTTGATGTTTTGTGCCTGGCTGTAGGCCTGCTTCAGCTGGTCCTTGTACTCTTCGACGTAGGGAGAGGCCATGTCCTTCAGGGTCTCCAGACGCTCAGAGAGCTTGTTACGCACAGCTTCCACAATGGGCATCAGGGCGGTCTTGGTCTCATCCAGGTTGGTAGCCACCTTTTGACGCAGTTCCTCCACAACGGGATCCAGCTTGATCCTCAGTGCATCCATATCAGCTGTGTGCTTGGCATAGTAATCGTTGATGATGGGCTCCATCTGGGCACGGTATTCATTGATGTGCTTGTTGACGACATCCCTCAGCTCGATACGCTTGGTCTCAGTCTCGGCCTTCAGGTTTTCGATGTCATTTATCACAGTGGTACGCAGGTCAGCGGTGGCATCAGAAATGGTAGCAACAACTTGGTCGGTGATGGGGGACACAGCACCCTGCATAGCCTTGATCTGGTTGTACATGACATCCAGGCGCTGAGACAGGCTGGTCCTAGTAGAGAAAAATAATTTTGGCTAAAGTTAAATAAACATCAAAAAGTAAATGATGACTTGAGAAGTATAAAAAGTGACCAAGGCAGAAAGTTTAGTGAACCAGTGACTGAGTAAATATCAATTACAGAAAGTAAGGAGAGTGACATGGCCTTACTTGAGCTCTTTGTACTCAGTGTCATCGAGCTGGTCCAGGGCTCTGTTGGCACTGTCCTTCACCTGAGTCAGGTAGATGTCCATGACAGCCCGGAGGTGTGCCAGCTGAGAAGGTGCATCAGCCTGCAGGGAAGCGGCCTGAGAGCCTGAGGAAGAAAAGAAAGGAATGGTTAGGAGGAATGATGAGCAAAAAGAGAGAGAAGGGGGAAGAGAAAAGGCAACACTATGCAGAAAACACGGTATTTCAAATGTCATTTAAAATAAAATATGTTTAAGGTGTTTTAACTATATGTATAAATTATATACTGACTGAGTGAAGCTGTGCATGCAGGTCAAAGTTTTTCCTTTAAGTAAGAAACAGCACATTGAGTACTCACCGACAGCCAGCAGAAGGGCGAGAGCGAGAGCTACAAATTTCATGATGATGGTCTAGAACGGAAAAAGAGGCAACAGTTTCTGATTATTCACTGAACATGTTACACACACAGTATCACAGTTAAAGGAGTTTCACTGAAAATGTTTAAACTACACAAAGAAATGAACAAAAATCCACTTTAAAAGTATAAACCTGTTAATACAATAAATCCCCCACCTAAAGCAATGTGAAGGCCAGATAAGCAGACTTAAAAATTGGACTAGTCTTAAAACACTGTTAAAGCTACACACTCATCCCTGAATCGGCCCAAATAAATTCACACTAAACATATGGCTGTCTATTAAAAGAACCTGTAATCTGGGTAGATTAGATAGACAGCTCGAGCAGATTAGCCCTGGACTGCTAGGCTATGTACTCCTGATCCAGGTTTTAGAGTAAGATGCAGTCATAGAATTAGCAAATCAGCTCTTTGGACTTCAGACAATCTCACTCCAGAGGCTCTTAAGTTTAGAAATTTTTACATCTCCTTGAAATGAAGATAACTGTAAAACATCACCACAGGCTAAACTGCATTGTCCCAGAGTTACAGTTAATTAAATGAAAGTCACATTCAAACTCAATTTATCTTCTTTCCAGAGATTATTTTTGGTACTAGTTCACAACACCGACAAAGCATACAAAGTACAGAAAGCTCACTCTGGCAGATCAGAGTGAGTAGGTTCTCCAACAGTTACTCCTCTCTATTCTACAGCCCAAGTCCCAGTTAGAGCCACAGCAGTTGGTTGTCTTACCTGGTGGAGTTCGTGATGAGACTGAACAACTTCAGCAAGAGCAGACTTTTTATAGTGCCCGGGTGAGGGATGAGTCCATGTGGGGAGGAAGGGGGGGTGGGGGTGGGGGTGGTGGAGGTGTGAGGGCTGTGTGTCTCCGTGGAGGTGGACCTCACCCCCCAGCCATCTCCCTCAGCAGGGGAACTGGGTTGAGAGTTCAATGGTCACCTGCTGGGAGGAGATCACTCAGCACACACACCGACACACACCGACACACACCGACACACACCGACACACACCGACACACACAGTAACAGATTCACTACGGATTATCATACATGTGCTGAACTTTTACAGAAATACAAACATTTCTTAGAAAGAGGCTCTAAATTCTAGCTATTAGAAATTTTCTGCTTGATAGAGGCCTTTCTAAACTGTCCTGTGGCTGAGCCTGTTGTGTGGAGGACATGAAAGGAAGAAATTAACAAAAACCAAGTCGATGTGAGACAGGAGAGCTGGATTGGGGGAGGGGGATTGGTGGAAAGAATGGGAATAAAATGGAAGACAAGAAATCAGGTATGACAAATATATGTGAAAAGTGCCACAGGAAAAATTATTTGAATGTTTCCACATAGCTGAAGTGCAGGTGGCTCACAGGGATCTGTACTGGGTCCTGTTTTATTTTCTACATATTTTGCAGCATAAACTTCAAACAACAGTTTAGATTGACCCCCTGGGGTGGTTTTCTTGCACAACATTTGTTACAGAGGAGTGTGTAGGAAGGACAGGAAAGCCACATTATTTACAGTCCTAGAGCTTCCAAATGGCTGCCAAGAAAAGCAAACAAGAGCAAACAAAAAACAGTGACTTGATGCAATCAGCTCGCTGAAATGTGATCGCGTTTGATATCCACTCAAAAAATTGTGGGTAACAAATAAGCAAACACGTTCACGCACTAGAAACAACACACAACATAATATGATAATCTAGATACAGAGTATCAAGACAGACTTATCTCACTTTACGGTTGACAAAATTTGTGGCTCGTGTGTGTGCGATGATTAATGGGTCAAAGTGTGGTGTGTGCCAAGCTGTTGTTTGTTGTCCTATCACCAGTGGACTTTGTCTCCATGGCTTCATGTAGTTTGAGGAATAAGGAATAGGAATCATTATAGTATAGAGAATTGTCTCCAATTATACATATGCATGTGCATATCATGGAAACTATAATGTCTTCTGTCAAACAAGTAACTACTACCCTCATAGAATTATTGCCTATGTAAAGGTTTATAATTGTTATTTTGAGATTTTCTGTAAGTAAAATTAAAAAAAAAAAAAAAAAAAAAAAAACAGATACAAAGTGAAAGTATGTGATAATAAAATAAATAAAATGTTATGATATAAAATATACATTTAAAGCATGCTCTGGTTCAGTGACTAAACATTTTACCAAAAAACAGTGAAGGTGATATAATGTATATACATTCAGTCATACTTGATTTATTAATCCTTGTGTATTAATGTGCTATAGAAATAATTGTGCACAAGCATCTGTGCTGACAGGTGAACCATGATAGACGGAAAATATTACCTTCTATGTATCAGACACCGGGTATCTGCAGAGTGAAAGCTAGTCTAATAGTGCAGGGTTATTAGGTGCAAGGTTAATCATTGTCATAAGTGGTCAGTGGCACTAAACTGCAACCAAGAGAATGATCTGTGCTTCTGTAGCCTGGGCCTATATAATCAATACACCTTTCTCTGAATGCCATTACACTAAAATTCTTGTACTGCCAGTACTTGCTCTGTGGGATTGCAACATGTCCAGTGCCTTATGTAACATGTGACAAGATACTAGAGTGAGAATTTAAATCATATACACTAACATAGAGTAGGCTGTATAAAATATTCAAGACAATAGAATGCATAATAAAGATTTTTATCTAGGTTTCAGATCAGAAACAAGTTTACTGCTGTGAATAAATTAACAAAAATGTGTTAAATATCCTCTCTCCCCAACAGCAATACACTGCGATTAGAAAAATAGGAATCCCTGTACAATGTATAGAAATCCAAGAGAATGGCCCTGCAATACATATTACATTTTCACCCTTACCATGTTCAGTTTAGCCGAGACTGTGTGAAAGGAGTTTTCTCATTTTTGAGAACATAGATGGTGCACTAAAAAAAGTTTCTCATCATTTTTTTCACCGTTGTTTGTAACTTGACCAGTTAACTAATTTTAACTACAGAACAAAAAGTACATGGAAATTGTTCAAGGAAAGCATTCAGCATTGTTAGATATCAGCAATTCTCCAATAACGTTTATGGCTTGAAAAATACAATTTTATCAGAGTCTACAAAATACACAGAAGTGAAATAATCATCAGCATTACAGCAATTTCCTACTATAGTGCAGTATACTGGAAGTGTGCTACTGTACTTTAAACTATCAGAAACTAAACCTGTAATTGCATAAGGTCTCCATTAATGTATGTGCCTGTTATGATTTTATTAGCTGCAAAGCTGTTCTGTGGGACTTCATTACATTGTGGATGGGCTTTTATTTTACAAAACAAGATTCCAGTTTCATTTTTTTTGATAGTTCAATGTTCGTCTGCAGCAATTCCTCTATCCATATTTTAAAGCCAAATCTCATTTTGCCATGCATTGTTTTTCTCTACCTTCCATTACCATTGTTATTTATTATCTGACACTGTGGTGTCTGTCTTCTCTCTCACCCCCTGACTACAAACTCATTCGCTCTGCATTTTTATGAGCTGAGCCTGATGACTCTGTGAAGACAGAGGGGTGAGAGAACAGTCACCTATCCAAGCTTCATCAACACCTGCAAGGTTCACAACGTTGTTATTAACTCTACCCATTTGTCTGACACCAATTAGCAAAATATAGCAGCCAACTGAAAGCTGACATCTGATAAGTCAATGCAGGAGAATGGCCCTGCATTAAATGTTACAGTACCACACAAGTTTTAATTACTTTAAAACAGCATCATACTACTGCTGAATTAGTTGATTAATCAACTAATTGTCCAACTGATAAAAACAAATATTGAACAAAACAAGCAACTTGAAGATGCTATTTTGGACATTTTTTCTATTTTCACATCTTTCAGACTAAACAAATAATTAAAAAAATGATCAATAATGAAAATTGCAGGCCTCCACTATACACACCAAGCATATTAAGAGGCAGAACAAATCACAGCACATGCCCTCTCTCAACGGCTTCATCTTGTACTGTCACTGTACAGTAGTCTTTAGGGCTTTTGCCCTGGCCCGTGAGATAAGACGGTTCCACATATCAGCTGCTCAGAGAGAAGAGCAACTCTTATCTGGAACAGCAACCTTTGAGACCGCTTGCGTTGCACCACGTCGATTCAGAATCAACACAGAGCTTTCTGTCTAGATTGCTGCTGTCATAATTGTTATCAATAGGACCTCAGAACTGCTGGCTGGCAAGACGATTAATTGCTGAGGTTGCATGTTTTGTAATACTTTAAAGAAAACTGAGCCCTGCATTCTTGTGACGGGCAAGAACAAAAAATGAATGACAAACTTTATCACTGGGAACATACAAATAAGAGACATTTTCAAGCAATTTCAATGGAACAAATTCCCGGTTGATAACTATTTTGGGCTAAATCACGATGTCATCTTATTGGCAGCACCACCACTGGGTTTGCTGTTCACTGGTTTTTCCTACTGTTGTATAAAACCAGCTTATTTTCATGTGATTGGATTTATTGAGGGAAAGGAACTTTGTTGACGATCAACAACCAGTTTTACAGTGACCACCAAACAGCCAGACAGATGTGGGGTAATTGCCTCGAGCTGATAAATATTTAATCAGCAAATCCACCATTTGATCAGGCGCTGACTGAGGTTCAAAGGTCATGACATTGTTCCAGCTGCCTCCATGATGGAGCACTGTTCTCAAATCAGCAGGGGAGGTTATCTCAGCTGTAAGCAACAGTGCTGAGCTCTGTCTCGTTTTCTCCAACACACACACCACTTCAGATTGCTATACCCAAGTCTACTTAACTGCAGTGATGTGGTTTTGCAATGTCACATCTGTTGAGGTCGCTTCTGCTTTAATACAGATATTTGGACCAAAGCCCTGGTCGCAGAGTGTCACTGTAGGTTGCGTCGCCCTGCGGGTTGTACAGCTTGACAGCAAAGCAAGAAAATCCACCCTGAACTCAGATAACCTAAATCACTTGAGGAGCAAAACGAGGCTGACATGCAGTCACCAAGAATTATTGTTTAATCATAAAATAATTTACGAAATCTCACATATGCTGACAAACGCTCACGTAATCAGGGAATAATGAGGACACAACAACAGGGCAACTTACATGCCAACAAGCACTGAGGTGTTATTGTGACCAGTGATAGGGAAGATTATCTTCACTGTTTATGAGGCTCTGTAGCTGTTTGCTGCTCTTAAGGCTGTTCCAAAGATAATGCAGTTTACTGAAGTGCACAGTTAAATGTTCGGACCTGCCAACATAAGAAGAACGTGTTCCCTGGTGAAGTGCTTAACATCTGACAGCTGTTGCAACATTAAATGCTACAAGAAATTGTTTAAATTATCAAAAACGACTTTATTAAAAAGTGTGAACACACACTATACTGTGATACTTTACTACAGGTCACAATACATACTTCACATGTCCCCTCAAGAAGGACACTGTCAGAAAAGGCAATTTTATTTTAAAGGCCATTTTATGGTATTGAAACTTTACTTGTTTCCATTGTGACAGATTATACTGTATACTTTTAGTTCAGAGTAAAATATGCATTTCACTTCTCTACATGTATCTGATTGCTGTATAGACTGGGATACAAGCATAATATTTTTAAAACTGTGCCATCTTGTTTTTTGATGCTCAAGTGCATCTCACTGTTAAAAGAAACATGATTGCATTAGTTTTACTTCTCAGTATTTATTATTGTGACTTTTTCGTGAAATATTTTGATGCTTTTTCCACTACTGGTTTTAAATAATGACTAAGGTATTGAACTCACTCACTCAGTCTCTGGTGAAAGAATCTGCACACATTTGATTGGTTGCATCTATTTTCTCATTTTAAAATGGAAATGAATCGGTCATGATACTGTGCTTCAAATATAAGACACCAGATATGTACAGACCACCTTCATCATAAATAAACAAAAAGGCTGAGTTGAGTTAAAAAACTAACATTGGGCCTGTCCATTATTTAGTTTTGTGCGTAGGTGTTGAGTTGATAATCTGAGTTTCAAGGCCTGTTTGTAATTCTAAAGCTACCATTGCCTAAGATGTAGAGGTCATTCACCCTGATACTAGAACCAAACCACCCACACTATAAAACAAACACAGGATGGGAAGAAGTGTCATTCTTACCTGAACACATACATGTCCAAAAATTCTGGTAGTTTTTCAGTACCTATTATTTAGTCCTACATAAATATTAGATAATACATGCGCTATCTGATTTGATTTAGCTAATAAATGTAACAATTTTTTTGATTTGCATATAATGATTTTATTATAGCTCCATCTATTTTACATTATTGTTCATTTTATGTCTTTTCAATGTGAAGCACTACTTCATTATTATTATTGTTGTTGTTCTTGTATTGGAAACTTGGTGCATTATTGGCACTACATTAAACCAGAGATGTAATTATTTCCTCAATTCAGTGCATCACCTCAGCAGCTACTATGGACCAGAGACTACTTGTTAAGTGAACTACTTATGTTGCATCCGTCCTCCCCTTATCTGCCCTCTTGTGGTTGAGAAGCCAAACTAATTTAGTGCAATTTCTTTGAAGCTATAATCCTACACTGTGTGAATAATAAACTGGATAAAAATTGAAATTATTGATTAAGCTTGTAGACAGGAAACTTGTTCTTATTTACTTTGCTGTAGACAACAGTCAACAATGGGTTGCACAAGAGAGGCATCAACAATCTGATATCACACTTTGGCTCTGGGACAGAACAAATGCATCATTTAGCATCACAGTGTTAATGCAACCCCTCACTGTGAGCTGTGAGTGAGAGGCTTGGGGGACAGAAGGTGCTGTTTGACACACCACAGGGATCCTTACATTCAACTTCCCTTACAATAAAACATGCATGTAATTTTACCTTTGATGCTTGATTTAGTGGATTTTAGGGTGTCATAAAATGCTTACTGTCTTTGAATTAAGAGAACTCTCTCCTCTCCAGTTAGATTAGCAACATCTCTGGAGGTCAGTATAGCAGCTGCGGAAAATCAAAGCTCTGGTTACTATGATGTGATGGTGATAAGAAAATGGCTGTGGTTTCTACACAGAGTAAATGCTTCCTCTTTAATGCAATGTGCCCACTGAATAAGACATTACAACAGGACCAGCTGCTGCCTACAGAACTCTGAGCTAAAGAAAGACGTGGTGGAAAGGAGACTAAGACCTTCCCTGTGCTCCTTTTATGAGGAGATGGCAGAAATAACTATGACACATAAACATATCTGTCTTCACACATAGAATTATTTGCTAAATGTAAACCTGGATCTGTGAAGGGTATTCTAGAGCCTTCATTGAAAACTAATTTCCTACAAAATACACCTACACTTGGAAAGTGGTATTTTAGGCATTGTATTGTAGTTTAAGTATAGATGGAGAACGTACTGTGAGTGGTGCTTTCATGTAGAGTACAAAATATTATGCGCGTACGATCACCCAGGACCCAATCAAGTGGAAGACAAATAAACGGACATCTCATATTACTCCATTTCATCACGGGTAGTTGTTATCGCTTCACATGAGATGTGAGTAAGATGTGCCAAATGTGAGTAAGATGTGCCTTTCCATTTTGAATGCACTGATATTGTTAAATTAATTTTATTTAACGCAACATATTTAACAATATGTTGACGAATAAGGAGATTACGAGGATTCATGAACGCCGCATACGGCTCAGCCAGTCAGAGCCACAGTTCCATCGTCAACAGGAAACGGGGGAAGCGTCCTTGGAGATGTTGTTAGTGGTGTAACTTTCGCATCTTTCTCCACTCTGCGTACACGGTGTCTGTGTCAAACAACTGACAACCCATCGATAACGCCACAAAGGCTCATGAGAAAACGATTAAAAGTTTGGAAGGTAACTCCCTTATCACAATTAAACTATTCTCCTACTAGGTTGAGCTAACGTTAAGTAGCTAGATGGCGCCCAGCTAATGTTGAAGTTAGCTGAGATGCTAGCTTCATTAGCTCATCCCTTTCCTTGCTGCCCACGCGTTAAAATCATTTAATGTCGATATTTTTCGTCTATCGAGATGTTAATTTGACTTTACTGCTGCACAGTTTCTCACGTTTAATAATGTGCTTTATAATAAGCCCTCGCTGCTTTGTCTAGCCAGACGCGAGAAGTTAATTTGTTAATCTCATTAGCTGAGCATAATGGCAAACAGAAATCCTCAGTTTTCCCTCAGAAAGCAGGGCGTATTCTGCAAACTACAGTGAGGAGCTGAGGCGACGTTGTGTAGTTGTCTGCCATCGTTATAATATTTACCGCATATCTCCCTTTCTTTTGCCAGTCATCCCCTTGTGCATTTCCCCCTGTGTCTCTGCAGTAACCATGACTGCAGCTGCTCTCATTGGAGACCAGCTGATCCTTGAAGAGGACTACGATGAGAACTATATACCCTCTGAACAAGGTACACAGGGGTCAGGGTAATAGACCTGGGTACGGTAGCAGGGAGGAGCAGGATTATAGAGGAGCAATATGGGAAGCTTGCAGCATTATTGTGCTTAATTTACACTGCTTATGTATTCATATAAGACTGTTGTATCATGGGGTATTTTTGGGTTCCTCACTCTGCCTAGGTGAGCTGTTCAATTCACAAATCTACAGCACTGTATGCTACATTACACTGTAATGTACCTCTATGGCATTGAGATCATCTCATATCATTATATTTCCCTCTTTATCATCAGAGATCAAAGAGTACGCAAGAGAAATTGGCATTGATCCCGACAGTGAGCAGGAGCTCCTGTGGCTGGCCAGGGAGGGCATCGTTGCCCCTTTGCCTCCTGAGTGGAAGCCTTGGTAAGTAAAGGCAGAGAGGCTGGGTAATGAACTCAGGGCAGCACACCCATCCACAGAAAACAAACCTGAACTGTGATCACTATGATCTGGGGTAGAATTGTGTTGTGTCCACATGGGTTTAGAGGGCTTGGTGTTGTTGTAAACGGTCAGGGTGATGCTGAAGGAGGCCCGTAAGACAGAAGATGTCAGAATTTCATGTATGTTGCTTTGAGTGTTTTTGACAGAAATTTAGTGCAGCAGTGTTTGTGTCCTTGCCACTAATCAAGGGTGAAGGTCTGTTCTTGACGCTTGAAGTTGGAGGCGTGTAGCAACCTTCCATCAACAAAATCTCCAGGGAGATGTCAGCTGCAGTGAAACTGTCTAAATACTGTCTCTTACATCACAATATAGGTTTTGTGTATTTCAGCTTTAATCTAATGTGTTTGCACCAATAATAAAATGGATTTTATTGTGAGAAAAACTAATGATTACTAATTAAACAAAAACCATTATACAGTCATTATTATGAGAACTAATTAAACAGTTGTAATCTGTTATGGTCTAATAAATCTTAGATATGGTTATATAGCATTAAATAGTTCATTTGGTTCAGTGTTAAGTTTCAGGTGACAACACAACCTCTGGTGACATCTTTCCATTCACCTACCCATCCTCCCGTCATCTCACCTTCCCTTTCCTGGGCCTTTTTGGAGGTGCTGAAGTGACCCCCCTCCTCTCCCCCCTCCTCCCCCGCAGCCAGGACGTGACAGGGGACATCTACTATTTCAACTTCTCCACGGGCCAGTCCACCTGGGATCACCCCTGTGACGAGCACTACCGCCGCCTGGTGACTCAGGAGCGTGAGCGCGCCCAGCTCACGGCCGCCGCAGGAGGCACAGGGGCGAAGAAAGACAAGGACAAGAAGAAGAAGAAAGAAAAGAAGGAAAAGAAAGAGAAAAAGAAAAAGGAGCCACTCAAGACTCCTGGAGTGAGTGGTTGTTTTACTTTTCCACAGTTTTAATATATTCTCTGTTTTTCATGTTACTACCTATACCTATGACTATTGCAGCATCAGAATATAGAAGACAAAGCATAAAAGTGAAATTCATTCTTTAACAAATATAATAAATTATTGTTGCTAGGAGATATCAAAATCCTTTGACACATCTGGTTGGCAATTTGTATGCATGGAAAAAAGGTAGCCTCAAAGTAAAATGATGACAAACACAGCAATGATAACAGTTGACATTCTCTTTTTGACTTGATTGGTTTTGTAAATTTTTCCCTGGGAATGCTAAATCTTACACTGTGCAGCTGTAAACTAATACACAAGCAAACATGACATACTAAGACATACTAAGACTTGCTGTCAACAAATTATCAATATTAATTGACTTGATCTGAAGATCCCTGATCAACTATCGTGGGGATTCTAACTGTAATTAATTATTTACGTCTTGCTGATGTTTGAAAATTCTTGGTTCTAGATGCTTACTTTTTTGACTGTGTCTCTTTCTCTGTAGGCACTGACTTCAGCCTTGGGGCCGTTACCGTCCCCGCTGGGCAGCCTGGCTCCTCTGAGAGGTCTTGATGCCCCTGGCCCAGGCCCACTCTCTGGGCCTGTCCCTGCTCTCCGAGGGTCCCTCAGCAGCTCTGGGGGGCTGGAGCCCCTCAAGACTTCCCTAGGGGTAAGATCCTAGTGCTAAATGAAGGACCATTTGATGTGCCTTTGAGTGTATACCCTCCCTAACCCTTACAGTATATACTATACTCGCATTTTGCCTCTGTCAGGGTCTTCGAAGCAGTGGGGCATCTAGTGTTTTAGGCAGCAGGCAGGAGGAGAGAGTGTCCCTTACTCTGCCTGGTTTTGATGATGACAATGATGAAGACAAAATCTCAGAAACTGAGGTACAGTGCAACCTGAAGACAAGATAATGAAAATAACTGGTTTAGCTGCTTACAGATTCTAAACCTTTATCAAACTGGACCTTGTCTTTTTTTCAGCCGAGTCCTCGTGGTTCAGACAGGCTATTGAAGAACCTCCACCTGGACCTGGATGCTCTTGGAGGAGGCCTACAGTATGAGGTAGAAAGAACAATTTGCTCCCATTAGCACTGACCATTTACTCTATTGTGAAAGGAATCTTATACAGAGAAACAGCTGCTGCAAAATAACATTTTGAGCAAGGCTTGTACTGAAATATTTCAGGCTAGTAATTCTCTTGTATAAAAATAACGATGTTGGCCATTCAACACCTTCTACCTTTGATAAGACTGATATTGATTCAGTTTGTTGGATCACATATTTATTCCAGAAGTGTACACTGCTTTTAGGTATGTTTCTTACTTAATGGTTTATCAGCTCCAGTGTATGTGTGCGCTCTAGGACAGTGAAGACAGTGGTCGAGCTCCACCGGAGGAGAGGACAGAGCCGGAGCTGCAGGACTTGGCCCTGTCTGGAGAACACAGCCCTGAACCACCGTCCCAACAGGTAAAAACACACACACATCCTTTTGTGCTGTAGCTCTCTGCTTTGTTTTGTTGTAACTTGCTCACACTGGTTTCTATTTAAACATTCAAAATATAATCTCTCTGCCATGTCTGTGTTCTGTATGTAACACTTGTTTTTCATCCTGTGAATGGCTGCTTTGTTATAGTTACTGTGGTTACTTGACTTGAATAGCACATGATTTTACAGGATTTTAGAAGAACTACACTGGCATCCAAGGTATATTCATAATTTTGGATGTTAATACTGTATTTCTATCTTTAAACCAGAAATTTTTGTAGAGGACCAGAATATATTCTGAAGAGAAGGGGTTTTCTTTCCTTTCCTTCCTTTCCTCTGGTAGATCTGCAGTCTCTGAGTAGAATTCACACACACACACACACACACACACACACACACACACACACACACACACACACACACACCACTTTTACTTATACTTTATTTAATGACAAGAACAATAATGTTTGGTGTACTGTCGATGCTGATATATACAGTAGTAGGTTTACATATGTTTTTAAGTTGGAGGGAATCTAATTTGTTGTTTTTGTGTGTCATTGCCATTGTGGGCTTTTCTTGTTGTCTCATATAACTGTGATTTCTAAACCATCTGTTATTCCTTCTCTTTCTCTTGTGTGACCTCTTTGACCTTTGACACCTCTCACCTTTGCACCATGACCTGGGATGTGCTCATGTAGCTGCTGTGCTGCTGGGACCTGTCCTATGGGCATGGCTGTTACTGTGTCTTCCTGTTTGTCCTGCTGTCTTCCTACTGTCACTGTTACTGCTTTGCTGTCTGAAACTGAATACCAGGAGCATGTTGTCATCTCCATCAAAAAGACAAATACTAGAATTTCTCTCTGTGTCTTTATCACCACTGGGGTAGACCAGAACAGCTGCCCACTATGGTCATCAGTTCTTGATCATTTAGTCTCTTACCTCTACCCAAAGTCAGTAATACATTTACCCTTTGCTCTAAAATTACACAATGTCCCAGTTATTTAGCAGAGCTAATGCATGTAGATTCACTTTTTTCTTCTCTACGTACATTATGGCATTTTTGGAGGGAAAACACTGAAGCAAGGAAATCACATTTATCAAACAAAGCTGCCACTGTGTGTGTGCCTGTGTTTGTGTGTGAGAGATTCCCAGAACAAGAAAATTTGTATACTTGTCTTTGCATACATACATTTTTTTTTTTTATCGTTTGTCGTCCTAATTAGTTTATTATGTGCGGGTTGTCTAACATGACTAATTTTGTCCCCATAAAATGCACGTGCTGTCTGGTTTGCATGCAGTTGTGTCAAGATCATAACCCCCCCACACACCGTCTTTCAGGGCGGGTAGGGGGACACAATCTTTTTGTCTGCCTCCTTTCCTCACCTTCCCTCCTCCATCCTTTCTCTCCCTTGTGTCTCTGCACGCCTTCCATTGGTCTTCCTATTCCCCTCCACGAAGGACTCTTTGAGGGGCCGCCACCTCCACATGTCCCCACTTACGGGCAGCAAAGACCATGTCAGTGAAGAGGGGGCCAGTCCTGTCAGCCCAGAGCCTGAACACTCTGCTGAACACTCAGCACAGGAGGTAGCAGAAGACTTGAATGAAGTGGAGGAGGAGGAGGAGGAGGAGGAGGAGGAGGGAGGAGGAGAGTTGGAAGATGGAGATGTTCAAGGGGAGAAGGGAGAGGATGAGGGAGGAGGGGAAGTGGAGGAAGGAAATGAGGATGATGATGAAGAAGCTGATGGAAAATGCAAAGAGGAGAAAGATGAGATGGAAGAAGAGCAGGGAGAAAGTAAAGCGGCTGTAGAAAGCAAGAAAGAGGAGGAGGAGATAGTAAGCGACGAGATAGAGGAGGAATGCTGTGAAGGTGAGGATGAAGAGAAAGATGAAGGGGATGGTAGAGTGACAGAAAACAGGAAACACAGTGAGAAGCAGGAGAGTAATGAAGGAGAGGAGGATGACAGCGATGAGAAGGTAGAAAGGTGTGTTGAAAGCCAGGGTGATGAGACAGAAGACAAAGAGGAGAATGTGGAGAGTGATGAGGCTGTGCAGAGTTTAAAGGAGGAGGAAATTGAGATGCAGGGAGACATGCAAGAAGTAGAAGAAGAAGCGGAATTTGAGGAAGATAGCGATGAAGTTGTGGAGAATTGCTTTAAAGGTGATAAAGATGAAGGGAGTGAGGAGGACAAAAATTACAGAGATGAGGTCGAGAGGAGCATGAATGATGAAGAAGCGCAGAATGAAAGTAAGGAGGTGGATGAAAGTAAGGAAGAAGAGGCAGAGGCGAACAGTGAAGGAGAGCTAGAGAAGGAAAAAGAGGGGGAGGATGGTGAGAGTGAGGAGAGACGCTCCCTGAGCCAGAGGAATCTGACGGAGAGTGATGAAGAGATCTTGGAGAGATGTGTGATGAGCGAAGGAGGGGAAACCGAGAGGGAAGGGAAGGATGTGGAGGATGAATCAGTTGCCCAAAAATCCCCCACAGCATCGGAGAGTGAGGAGGAAGTCATGGAGGTTTTCAAGATGGAAACGGCTCAAGTCCAACCAGCCAAGCTTGACCAGGAGGTTAAAACACTTGCCCGAAAGAGAAAAACTCTCGCTGACGAGACGAAGAGTGTGACAAAAAAATACCTCCTTCCTGCAGAGGTAGGGTTCGGTGTTGCCTCTGTGCGTGCTCACCCCCTCCCATCCCTGCCCAACCCCACCCTGCTCCTGCTTGACCTCTTCAAGCATGCACGGATACATGCAGATCCCCAAATCCAACTCCACTGCCTTAGGGGCTGTGTCATCCTCTGTGATTCCCTGTCTGGATCTCATCGCCCACACCCTGGAATATAAATTGGTAAAAGGGTCTAAATCTATTCGAGCCCCTGAGGACTGGATTGGACAGTTCTCAATCTGATCCCTCTTCCCATTAGCAGTTCTTTTACACTGGCGGTTGATTTGGAGCAATTTGACCAGAAACAGGATATCATCTCCTGCCATCGCCTCCTGCATTTTTAGAGTCTGCTTGCTTGACTGTCTGATTGTGCAGTCTGCCTGCCAGCTCACCGGCCTTTGTTGTGTTTGCATGTACACTCTGCTTTTACCTCATGCTGCGTGTGTTTCTGTGTCTCTTTGAAAAGACAGTGTGCTTTGATGTTCTGTGTTGCTTGTGCAATTTTTTTGCTTTGTGTTCATTCAGATCTGTTACCTTGTCATTGAGTGTGTGTGCGTGTGCGTGTGCATGTGTGTGTTTGTGTGTGTTACTGCAGGAGTCTGACACCAGTAAAAACATTGAGGAGGCTTCATCCTCCATAGATGTCAAGGTAGTCATATCATGCAGTGTGACACCCATCCATCACCACCATTCACTCATTCATTCATTCATTTAACTGTTATTGTCGACCGGTCTCTTAATGGTTCTGGTTCTGTATCCTAAAGCTGTCGGAGAAGGTTCTGGACATCAACGAGCTGTCTGGCACTGTCAGTCCACTGGAGAAAGATGACAGACAGGAAACAAAAGAAGAAGAGGAAGAGGAGAATGAAGAGGAGGCAAAGACAAAGGCAAAGGCTGCGGAGCCTACCAAGAGGTTTCTTGTTTTAATATTATTACTACTGTGCTTAGACTAGGCTGCATTATACTTATGAGAATTATCTTTTGAAGAAGTGTGTCCCTGTGTCTTCAGAATAAAATTGTGTCCGATATTAGGATAATTTATTTACCTTGGAACAACTATAACAGTGGTTTTCAAACCTTTTCACATCAAGGACCCCTAAACTGACAAATTAGACCATAGACCCCCATCTGATAAGACCCCTGGGGGTCCCCTGACCCCACTTTGAGGACCACTGTGCTATAATACCCCCCCCCCCCCCCCCTCTCTCCTCAGGCATATGCTGGCTGAAGACAAAGGCAACTGTCTAGACCATAAAGTTGACCGACTCGTCCTGCACCAGTCCAGCCCTTCACCCACCCTCTCGAGCCCCTCCCACTCAGAGCGAGGTGTTGAGCTTCAACCAAAAGCTGAAGGTTTTGGTATTTCTTTGGGGCTCCAGAGGCCTGAAACCGCCAGAGGTCGGCTGGTCCGCACTTCCAAAACCAGACTCGAAGATGCTGAACCCTCCTTAAAAAACCAAGACAACTCACTGGACGAAGAGCCAAGCTGGAGGGTCCGAAAAGACAGAGAGAAGAAAGAGAGGGAGGAAGAGGAGGAGAGGAAGAGGACAGAGAGAGAGGAGAGGAGTCTGAGAGAAAGGAAGGAGGAGGAGAAGGAGAGGGAGAGGAGACAGGCCGAACGGGAGGTGGAGGAGAAGGATAGGGAGAGGCGACAGGCCGATCGGGAGGCGGAGGAGAAGGAGAGGGAGAGGAGACAGGCCGAACGTGAGGTGGAGGAGAAGGAGAGGGAGAGGAGACAGGCCGAACGGGAGGTGGAGGAGAAGGATAGGGAGAGGAGACAGGCCGATCGGGAGGTGGAGGAGAAGAGGAAGCGATTGATGAGGGAGAAAGAGAAGAGAATAAGTCTCCTCCAGGAGGAGCTGAGGCAAGAAGAGGAGGAGGAGGAGAAGAAACTGAAGGAGGAGAGCGAGGAAAGACTGAGGTAAGCATTGAGAGTATAATACTCCAGTCCTCAACAAACCTTTGCTGCTTTATTACATCACACTCACCTATCAAGTCATAAATATACACATTAAAGTGATTCCTTTAATTAGGTTTCACCTAAACACACCTACATTTTACTAAAATGTGTGCATGTAATGTGTCTCCCCAGGGCTCTGCAGCAGCGTCTCCTGTCTAAGAGGAGAGAGGAGGAGGCCAGGCTCACAGAGGAGTCTGACAGGACACTGGAGGAACTCAGAGAGTCTGTCCAGAGCGAGAGGGAGAAGCAGCAGCACAAGCTGAGGTCAGACATGTACATTAACACATAAAACAAAGGTGCACTAGAGCAGTGGGGCTAAACTCCTGCTTTATAGAAAATCCTTTAAATATGCTGATCATAAATGAGTTGCAGTTAATCACCTGTAGTGTAATCCCCAAATTACCATTGTATGTATGTGTGTGTCCTGTGCTCAGGGAGGAGAGTGATGCCATGCTGAAAGAGTTACATATCACTCTAGAGGAAGAACGAGCAGCGGAGTGCGACAGGCTGGAGGCCCAGAGGAGGACGGAGACTGAACGTCTGCAGGCAGAGCTGGAAGAGGAGCTGCAGGCAGAGAGGAGGAGACTCCAGAGAGAGAGGGAAGAGAAGCTGAACTCTATGAAACACGAGGTGAGTGAGGATGATGCTGGTCTGTCTGGGGCCCAGCTCCTCATTTTTTTATTTTATTCTCTTTTTGTTGTTAAAATTTCAGTGTTTAAATGTTGTTTTTACATCTGACATGAGAAGGCTTTTCTGCTTGACTAATGAGGGATGTTTCATTCCAATCAAACTGAAGCAAAGGCTAAACACAAACACTAGCAACAGCAAATAGCTTGATAAACATCTATTAGTCCAGTTGCCTCTTTAGAGGAAATCAATACAACTGAAGTTTAATAAATTTCAAAATTCAAATACTGTCACTGAGTGAAAAACACATGATTCATTGAGCTTCCTGATGTAGGCTAGATCTAGCAGGTTGGCGTATTAACCTGGATCCCTGTTTCCAGGGATTGTGAGTCAGTGATTTGACATAGAAGTTCCTCCTGAAAAGAGTTGAAATGAAAAGCTCACAAAAAGTTTGTGCTACAAAACATTAGGTTATATTTTTAATTTTGTCCATGCTATTTCTATTTTTATTTGTCGTATTATATAAAGGAATATGTTTCATCGAAAAGCAAAAGCATCGTGTTTTGTTTTGGATTTTTTTTTCATTGAGAGAATTGTTTTTTTTCTTTTCTAAGTGGAAGAGTACCAACACTTTTAGCCACATCTGTAGGTGAGTGTGATTAGTCAGCATCATGAAAGGCATTAACTGAATATAAACTTTTAGATTGTTTGAAGGTGTAATATTTATATAAACACCAGACATAACTGGAAACGACACCTGAAGCAAACATTTTTTTGTTTGTGGTATTTTGATGGTACGCTGTGGTACTGGACTTGAGGCACAAAGTTTAATGATCCGTGTAAATGTGTGTCTGCCTCTGTGTTTGCACTGTTTTGTACGTATAAAGGTCAAAAGCATCGAGAGGAGGAGGGAGCTGATGGCGAGTCCACGACCTGAACAGCACCTGGCAGAGTACCACCGAGAGGTTAGATGACACCCACACACACACCCGCACACACACACACACACACATTCTGGACAGGCAGGATTACATCATCACCGTGTGGATTGCTTTCTGAATATATACTAAGGCTTGGAGTTGAAGTATATTTTCATACATTTTAGAGAATATAACTTTTTGTGCTGTAAGCTGAGCGTGTCTTCCACTGCGTAGCTGGCTGATGTGCTCCAGGAAGTGCGGGAGGAAGTGCAGCGCGATCACGAGAGGAAGCTGGAGCAACTGAAGGAGGACCACCGGAGAGAGATGAACAATATCAGAGAAAAATACCTGGATGAGGTCAGAAGGTTTTTAGATTTTACGCTTAGCTGATGGTTTTTTCAACACAGTTAAACTGGAAAAGGACAAGAACCCGGAGCATTGACGCAGCTTGGTTCTCTGTTCGTAGAAGAGCTAATGATAGTAACTACTAAACTAAAAACTGATATGTTCAGTTTTTGACGTGTGTGTGTGTGTGTGTGTGTGTGTGTGTGTGTGTGTGTGTGTGTGTGTGTGTGTGTGTGTTCCAGGAAACCACTCAGAGGGAGCGCTTGCTGTCCACTCTGCAGGAGGACAGAGAGCGTCTCCAGGCCTCCCATGCTGTTCAACTGGAGAAACTCCGGCTACAGCTCGACATGCAGATACAAAAGAAACATCTTACACACACGCGCAAGGTGAGACAGGACAGATGCACCGATTTACCAACGATAAGATAAGATAAGATGTACCTTTATTGATCCCCCGTAGAGGAAATTCTGATTAGTTGTACCTTTGGGACTCCTTTCCACTTGATATCACAGTTTGATACCAAGTGGAAAATTTGTAGAGTGGTTTGTAGATCTAGATATATTTAAGTGGATGGTTTACACTTGTACCAGATAATAGAACACGCTTTCAGTCTAGCCAATGGAAGCCTTTTCTTCTTAACTCTTCATGTCCATCTGTGAAAATTTAGTAGCACAGACACACAAAAACACAAGAGTAAATCTGGCTTGTTTCTTCATAAAGGAGTCAGAACTGCAGGATCTGGCAGATCAGATAGAGCTGAGGGCCAAAGAGCTGAAGAGCCAGGAGGCCATGCTGCAGACCAAGGTCCTGCTTCCCAACCCGTATGTACTATTGATCACCATTACACTAACCTGAACCACATGGACTAATTATTTCTGTGTCTTATCAGGTAGCAGATCTTAAGAGAAGGAGGAAGAAGCTTGGGGAGGAAGAGGGGGAGGTGGACAGACAAATAGAGGTGTGCAGTCCCACTTCTACTCTGACAAGAGATCAAATTCACCCTCGCCTCCAATTGCAGTATCAACCAACTATTTCCCCTCCTGTGTGTGTGTGTGTGTGTGTGTGTGTGTGTGTGTGTGTGTGTGTGTGTGTGTGTGTGTTTAGACCTTACCCCGGCTGATCCAGGAGAGGGACCAGCTGCAGGAGGAGCTGGACAGGATGAGAGAGGAGAAACACCAAGCCCGAGAACTCATCCAGAGAGCCAGGGAAGAGGAGGAGAGGCTGAGAGAGGAGAGAGACAAAGCCAGAGAGGAGTGCAGGAGAGCGAAGGAGGACAAAGAGAGGCTGGAGAGCAAGGTGACGCTGCTGCAGGAGAGATGCGACCGTCTCAGCCGCAGAGTCAGGTACAGTTTACCTACACGGGACACTGACACACCCTAAAAGGAGAAGTTCTCTCCAAAACAAGACGGACACAACAGTCGCAACAAAAAAAGCTGTTGACCATCTTGATTTGATTTATACTTCTGCTTCTCAGTCTTTCATATTTTGTAGGTTAACTGGTAGTAATTATTGGTATGTGACAGAGTATTGTGGAAAAAGTCATCCTCATACTTAAGAGTTTTGTTCACAGCACACTTGTGTAACTGAGGAAACTGCGTACTTTTGTCCATTTTGCTCGTTCAGTGAGTTGGAACAAGGTGAAAGAGCAAGTGTCTCCCCCAGACAAGAACCTAAACATGACAAGAAGGAGGAGAAAACAGAGGTGACGGCGCCCTCCAGTGACAAGAGAGATTCATCACTACATGTAGAAGACCTGGACTCACCAGTCTCCCCTGTGCCTGACAGCCAGAGCAGCATGGACGAGTAAGGACAGACTTAGTTTTAATGTTTCTCTAATGGTTTACTGAAAATTGATAAGAAATTACTGATAGTAGGGAAGGCTAAGGCCTATCTGTCTAAGTATCTAATAAGTGGTCAGTGTTTTAAATGGGAATCTATGAGCACAGGGCACAGTGTATATCTACCTTCAGTCCACATGCCCACACCTCCATGTGTCCAGGTTCCGACACTACATCTCCTCACACGGCGCTTCCATCCAAAAAACCAAACTCTTCCTGGAAAGGGAGAGCAGCCGGCTGATGGAGAGACAGGCAGCTCTGCGGGCGGCCCAGTCCACCTCCTCTCAGGATCCCAACCATGAAGGAGGGGTGACTGAGGAGATGATAAGAAACCTCATGCAGGTAGGGCGGAGTGTCACCCACCTCCTGAAGAATAATAACTGGTGTTACGGCTGGCGAGATGGGGTTGATTTAGAGTAAGCGTCAAGTGGTGGTTGTTTTTTCACTCACTGTCAGGAGGCCAGAAATGTGGCGGAGCTGCAGCAGACAGTTCAGAGGGGGAACTCTCTCCTGCGGAGGAAAGAGGAGCAGCTTCAGCAGCTGGAGAGCTCGATAGCTGAGGAGGTCAGGAGAAAACATCAGACTGGATGTGCAGTGTTTCAGAAAACTTACTTAAAGTGATACTTCACTTCAGTTGAGCATTTTCATCAACACTCATCCCAAAACAGTAAACAAGAAAAGTTATAAACATGCTCAGGTTTAGTAGTTTTCTTTGCTGTCTCTGTGGCAACAGGAATATTTTTTGCTTCTTGTAATTTGTCATCATTTACAAAATGTAATAAAGTTTAACTTAGTTTACTGACGGTATGACCAAGATTTAGTTATACATACAGCAACATCTGATTTTAACTGCGTTCTGTCTTGTTATTTTGTTCGTTCAGCCTCTGTTTGACAATCTGTCTCGGCTGGGGGGAGAAAGGAAGGTGACCTTTGATGTGACTGAGTCAGACCTCAGCAGCACTGTGGATCCACCAGATGGGACAGGTAACACATACTGGTCATTGAGTGTAGAGCACAGTAGAATCAGCTGCTCTTTAAAGTAAAAATAAAATATAATGAACTAACCATACATTTCTTTTAATTTATCTATACTATTTGTATATACTATATACAGATAATACCTAGACAAATACTGTAGGTAAACTATACCTGTTGTCTGTTATCTCATCTCTACACCTCTTCTCTTCTCCACCTTGCTCTTTTATCAGGAGCTCATCCCACAGTCCCAGCCAAAGTCCAGGAGTTAGCAGAGTCCCTGCAGCAGATCTCGGGCCAGCTCAACACCGTCCTGAGTGCACTGGGTTCACTAGCTCAGAGGCAGAGTACTGCGCCTTACACAGCCTTCCCTATGTCTCTGTCTCAGCCTCACTCCACTCCAGCTCCCACCTCTGCCTCCACCTCTTTCCCAGTCATGCCCCAGATGCACAGCCTGGGCCCCAGCTCCTTAGCCCCACCTCCCCCAGTGAGGCTCTCAGAGCCATCTTGGAACTGGGTGCCTCAGGGTAACTCGGCAGCCACCCCTCTCTACAGCACCCCCATCAGCAGTGGGCTGAGGGCCTCTGAGGACCTCATCAACAGCCGATGGAGCCAGATCTTCCCTGGTATGCTGACTTCTGGGTCATTCTGCTTATAAATGAGTGAAGCACCAATAAATGTTAAAAGGGGTTTTATCACCAGTGTTGGTCCTGAACTGTTGCTCTATTCTCCAGGAGCAGGTTTGGACCCAATCACCTCCAGCACCTTGAGGACCTCCTCAGCCTACCCATCATACACTCCTGTTAGGTAAGCTGTAATACAGCATAATTACATTGTACATACACACCCTCACTTTCTCAAATAAACTTAAAACAGTCCAAAAACTCTGTGTGTGTGTGTGTGTGTGTGTGTGTGTCTGTCTGTGTCTGTGTCTGTGTCTGTGTCTGTGTGTGTTGCAGTGAACACAGTCGAGGCCTGCAGTCCATGCAGAAGTCAGTGGAGGCGGACGGCCAGAGACTGCAGGGGCTGATCGACGGCAACAAGAGGTGGCTGGAGATGCGCAAGAAAGACACCAGCATGTATCCTTTTGTCACACACACTTACACACAATAAATGTGTGGTACCACATGAACAGCACACAGAATTCAACCTCATATAGATAGATTAAAATAAAATAGATTAAAACTAAATTAATTTTATTATTTTATTTATCTTTCACAAACTAATTTTATTTTTTCAAAACTGCTTTAATTTCCTGTGTGTGTGTGTGTGTGTGTGTTCCTGTGTGTGTGTGTGTGTGTGTGTGTGTGTGTGTGTGTGTGTGTGTGTGTGTGTGTGTGTGTGTGTGTGTGTGTGTGTAAAATCAATGGAACAATTGTGTGGCTAGCTTAATAGAAGTCCGGCTCTGTTATTTATTGATTTTCAATTATGATTTTGACTTGTCTAATAACCTTTTACGTCTTCATATTATTTCTAAAACACACCATCACATGTCAGACAGTGTTATGACTGTCATTGTCCTTAACTTTTCCAGACCTCTGTTCACTCGCTATCGGGCTCCATCCACTAAGAGCGGCCTTGTCCAGCTGGGACTGGACGATAACAACCAGATCAGAGTCTATCATTACTGAGGACATGACGCACAGTTCAGTCTGGCTGTACAGTGACTGTCACCGAGGACTTTGACTGACTTTAACGACTGTGACAAGTCAGTGCTGTGACGTTTACACGCAGGGCCTCACGTGAGTGCCCTGTGCCCTCTGTGATTCATTCCTTAGGTTTTCAGGGAAAACCCGGCCTCCTCCACTGTGATTGGAGGAAGAGCTGACTGCAGAGGATATGGCAGTTCAGGGGGCCACATGTCACAGAGGGCTGAGGACTTTTATCCTCCACATCAGATACCTTTTAAAGCACTTCCGTGTCATGTTTACAGATATAAGCTCCATGCCAGACTTGGGTCAAACACTTTTTTAATGATTTAGTTCACATTGATGTCAGGTGGCCGTTTGTAGGAGAATCACAGAGAAGCATCTTCATGTCTACTTGGAACACTCCTTTATTACTGAAACCTTTCCATACGTCATCTAATTTGTCTTCTCGTGAACTCCAGACTTAACACTTAAAAACATGCTTTGAAGATGCACAGAGGTCAACTTCCATTACATGATGTTATATTTGTATTTATGCCACTGGTTTTGTAAAGGACTTGTGTGTGAACTTCTTCGATTCTTGTCATTTTAGCCTTTCAGAAACAGATTCAATCACTATTTTTGTAAAGGTTAAGACAGTCCACTTTTATTTTGTATACTTTTCCATATTCTCTCAAACAGAGATGTAGTACAGCAGTTGTCGTTAGCCGTGGCTAGTGTAAAATTTAACATATGCAGTCAGAAAAATGTCCTCTGTGCTTATAAATTTGTGTAAATACTGTATTTTTCTATGAAATATTTTAATAAATCTAATTTTATATATATGTATTCATGAATTTCTTAGGTACTGATCCTGGTTTTTTTTGTGCGTAGTCGGTTGTTGGTGTAAGTTCATGTATCCTGATTATAATTTGTTAATATCTGGTTTACAGCTTGGTGTCATCGTCAGAAAAAGCAGAAAAGAGCAAAACAACGTACAAACACATCTGAAAATGAGACCTTTATTCAGTAACTGCTGATTGCAACATTTGACATTAAAATCCTTTTTTCATACAGTACAGTGCAAAAAATACGTTCGCAGTCGAGACTTGAGGGCAGTCGAGAATTAAATACAATCATCATCGATATTCTCCAATGAGAAGGACGGCTATCTCGAGGAACTGAGCAATCAGCACAGTATGTGACTAACATGATTAGAACATTAAAAGGCCACTGACAGACTGGACAGGATTCATGTTCTCACCTTTATGTCTGTAAACACACACACTCACACACACACACACACAGCATATAAACAGCATACAAACAGTAATTTCAAAATGCATTGTTGACTTGCAGGTCAAATGTAATGCAGACAGTATAAAATAAGTTATTTTGGATGGGTTCTTTTTTTTTTTCAGTGTGTAGATAGTTTTCTTCATTGTCAGCAGTTAGTAAACATCGATTACAACAGTTATATCGACGGTGGCAGCGAGAGGACGAAACACTTCAGCATCACTCAACGTTGATCCAGCTCTTCGTTGGCACATTAGTGTCCATGCAAGTGGAGGGGAGGGGCGGCAGCCCTTCCCTGACTGGCTGATTGGCTACGGAGACGCGCCCATCGACAGCCTGGGGAAAAACAGGCTACTGGCTGTGCTCTTTGAGAATATGAAGGAGATGCAAACGGAGAGGGCGGTAAGGCAGAGAGGAAGAGCAGAGCTCATCACAGAAGATCTGACGAAGCTAGAAGACGTAGATCTTGTCTCTCTGGACGGTGTCGAGGTCGTCGTCCATAGTCAGGAGGACCTGAGAAGGAACAGGAGAGGTGATATGGATGTCCTGCTTGTAGAAACCGATTCCACTGCTGATTGAATGTTAACCAGGTGAGTCAAAACCTCTTTAAATTCAAATTGAACAATCTTTTAACTTGCAGAGGAAAGTAAACTGATGCATGACAGGAAAAAAGCCCAAATCATTGCTTTTCTTAATTGTTACATGAATGTTAAGTTACACAAAAAAAAGAATTAAGTTATGACGATATGAATTAAGTAATACATTATAGCCCTGCCGCAACAAACATGATCATACCAGGAAGGATCCGAACATGGCGATGGAGGAGAGAAAGTGCCAGATGTCATGGTCGTCAAAGAATAAAAGCAGGATACAGTCCCTGTTGTGCTCACGGGACTCTGCTGGTGTTTTCTGTGTAATCCGAGACACACACACACACAATATAAAATGTTGTATAAAGTAGGAATTAAGTTGTTTTTCCTTCTCTGTGACTAAGTGTATGTGTGTGTGAGTTACTGACCTGCCAGGTGCTCAGACCCTGGAAGAAGAAATACAGTGCAAATCCCCACACCACAGCCGTGAAGAGAATACACACCAACGCCAGACACTTGATTCTCTCACCACTCCGCAGCTAAACACACACAGAATAAATAACTTCAGATAAAGAGTACAAAACATGTCTGCTTTTTAATAAATCTAAATGAACTCAAATGCATAGATACACTCAAACACACCTTCATGATGATGTAGAAGGCAAAGTAGAGCAGCAGGTTGCAGATGGCGATGGCCAACAGGTAAGAGGCGAAGTCATTAGGTCTCTCTATGAGGCCATAGGCAGCTCTGTTGAGAGAGAGTGGGAGGAGTGGAAGGTGAACATGAAGAAAAAAAAAAAAGATGTCATCTGTCACTTCTGATTTTCTAAATTTAAATCCATGTTGTAGCCACTCAACTTCCAGATAAACACAATGTTTACTTACAGAGACCAGTTGACTATGTTCCCCATCACAAGCAGAACCATACGATCCTAAAAGACAAACATCGGGACTCAATCACATACTGTACCAACCAGTGTTTAAGATGACTCGGATATTAATAATTGAGGAACTAGATCTGTGTCAACAATGATTAACGCCCCTTAAGAGAATTTATGCTTGATGCCGTGACAACTCTTCAGCTAAATGATACAGAAGCTTCTGGTCATTACTCACGATGTACATAGGTCCACTGCACTGTCTGATGGAATCTGTGTAGATGATGTACACCATCCTGCGCAGGACCCCAGAGTCTGACAAACATATAATAGACAGATATTAGTTCAGTCAAACACTGTGAGAATCAAACCCACAGCACCAGGACAGTATGAGTCATGGGGACACTTTAAAATTACCTTATTCCTATGCAAACACCTTTACATTTACATTAACCTATGAAAAAGCATTAATAATACATTTACAAGAACACACCAAATAATATTCTGTTTGTACAGGAAGTTACATTATAGTGCTACACATTTTAGTGGATTTCAATAAAGCACTTTCAGTGTTTCAACACACTTACAATTCTTTTCTATTGTTATGCTGATTGCAACTATTGTAAAGCATAACGTTATATATTATATTATATTATAAAAATATTCCAGATTCTAAAATGTTGTGGGCACTTTGAACGTTGAATACAACAAAAGGAAATACATAAAATGAGCAGGAATATCTAACAACTAGGACTCCAGCCTGACGAGGCTAAAGCTTGTTTCATGCTGTGATCTTACCCAGCCTCCATCGGCCCATGTAGTAGAGCTGCGTGCTGAGGAGGAGAGTGGCCAGGATGTGGATCACTGAGAAAATGATCCAGAAGACTGTGTTTCCTTTCCCAAACACCTGCAAACAAACCGACACAAATTATGAAATGTGTTTGTTTTGCATGTTAAACATCATGAAGCCCTTGTGTATTTTGTGGTGTGTTATGTGTGTGTACTTACCACTCCCAGCACAGAGAAGAAGATGACTGCAGCCAGGCAGGCGTAGGCAGTGTAAGCACTTGCATTGATGTCTGGGTGTCTCTTCTGATACAGCTTCAACATGCACAGCCCAGCAATCATGTACATGAATGAAGTGTCTACAGAGCAGGAAAAGAACAAACAATAGAAGCATAAGAAGGAAGTCATTGCTGATTGTTATCACTGAGTTACCACTCAAATTTATTGTCTTTATTGCAAATGACCACGACAACAGAAAGCTGTGTGATAGATACCAGTTCACGTCAGATGTTTAGTTACTGCTAGTATTCTGCCATTATACAAAGAAACTACAGAGGACATATGAGGTCCTGCTGGGAACAGAAGCACACTTACCAAACTGGAAGTTGGTGTAGTTTGGACAGACGTGGTAGCAGGCACTGAGCAAGCCCTCCATCATCAGAGCAGTTCCCATGGCATAAAACAGTCCAAAGTGCTTTGGGATACCACATTCCTGGGGGGTGGGGGAGACGAAAACTGAACCAATAATTGAGCAATGCATTTTAATAAATAATAAAGTTGACCACATATTCCAGATTAAGTAATGTATGTTTGTGGATATGCCTGTTTCCTTTTTCCTATTTCTTATTTCTTAATCTAAATTAAGTCTACCTGTTCAGAAGATGTTAGAAGAACAAAGAGGTGTTGTTATGAATATCACAGTATCAGTATCTGCCTGTCTGCTGTACAGCTGTTTGTGTACATGTGCTTTACCAGCGCGTTGAGATCATTGCGGACCATGGCTCGATTATGGACAATATCTCTCTTGAGGACAATAAGGAGAAAGAGGAGTCCCAGCATCACGTAACCAAGGTTACTGAGTATGTTGTTGAATGCACTGTGTAAGACAAAACATTATGAGTGAGTCATAACAGACTTTAAGCCATTGTAAGCCATCCATTTAATAAATCATTCATGCATTTAAACAGCCATGCTAACTACACACCTTAGAGCTCCCAGGGGGTGGGCACACAGGAAGTTGTAGTAGCAAATGTCCTGGTTTCCTGTGACATTGACGACCTGCAGAAGAGAGAGTTAGTTTAGCATCCATCAATGTGTTGATGTTTTAACAACTTAATAACAGTCTATCTCTCACACCGTTTGATAGGTGATGACCAGCTGGATGACTGGCAGGGCGTAGAACACAGCAATGGTAGAAATGTTCCTGGAGAGAAAATAATCATTAGACTTTTTCATAGTTATGATGATAGATATGTTGGAAGGATGTCGTGCTTCATTATTCCACGTCTTTGAAACCAATGAATAACAATAATATAATTTTTATATTCTAAAATACTGTATTTTACTGTCACAACTTACTATCTTAGTTTTACTGCACTATTACTCCACTCTCTTGGAGATGCTGCAATTTCAGGGCATATGTATATAGGAATAATGTCAAAATGGTGACAAAATGCCATAAATTATAATTGGTTAATGTGGATCTATTAGACCTAGACTGGGATGTCAAGGAATCTTTGTTATCAAATGAATCTACTCTTCCATGGTATTTGTCTTTCTCTAACCAGTGACCTCACCAGAAGTAAATTTGGTATTTCTTGCTGAGGACCCTCTTGTCTTTTCGAGCCAGGTCAGACACACACAGAAATTTCTACAATAAGAAAAAGACATCAGGTAAAACAGGCAACCAACATCATGTCATGTCTAATAACTACTGTTACCTACATTACAAGCAGAGCTGACTTGCAAATTGCAAAAAACAAGTGCTGTGTATTAAATTGAAGAAGGGAGGTGCACCTTGGTGCGGACAATGTTTTTGTCTGAGTTGATGTCATCCAGCGTGTCGTAGTCATCCTCCTCCACGGAGCTAAGAGACTCCTGCCTGCTTCGGCCAACACTGTCCAACGATCGCTCTGATGAAGGGAGGGGAGACAGGAGAGGAGGACATGATGGCAAAGAGAAAAGACACTTTGTTAATTGGAGACACAATAAGAGCAATTTGGACGGGTGTTGTTCGAGCACATCACATCTTCTCATTTTTTTTTGTTGCAATTTTTAAATATATTAAACAGAAAATTTGAATGATTCTTGGCACTTTGATTTTTGCAATATTAATATTGCTTTGCTGTTCATTTCAGCATCATCAGATTAGGAATCTGGCCACTTCCTGGCATCAACATCTAACTCTCATTGATGTATGATTCACATAGTGCTGATTGGTTTGGTGCAAATCTCTGAACTGATTCGGCCAATTATGCGGCAGTGTGTCACCGATGCGGACGGCTATGTGGTGAAGGTGATTGAGGATTGGTCGACGTTTGAAAGGCTCCTGTCCTGATGAACAAAGACACACAGAAAACCAGTGAGGGACTGGAGCCGCTTGCAAAGATGCCAACTGCAAACCAAGGCTGTGGAGATATACTGCAGAGTGACAGTGGTGAGCCAAGTGACACAAACTTGTGTGCATGTTTGTCCATACCCATGTATCCGTAGTTGTTGTCAGTTGAGGTGGCACTGTCAGTGATGGCCTCAGAGCTCAGAGTGCTGCCGTTGTCAGCTGGAGAGGACGAGGAGAGAAAAAAATTATTTAATTAAATCTCCAGATCAACAAAGACTTAAACAAAACCACAACAGTCCAAAACTCACCAAAGGAGCCATATTCATACGGTGAGGCTGGAGTCTTGCCTGTGGAAACATGACCATGCATTTAAACTCCCAGCTGAGTACATGTTGATGAAATGCACAAACAAGCACCACTACAGCCAATATTTGTTAGTACCTTGCTGCTGCATACTAAAACACCACTACAGCTAAACTGTTAGTACATCAACACAGGGAGCTGAGGAAGGCATCAATACATGCAGGGATAAAGTCAAAGATTTGAGGCCCAACATTTTTTTCAGGGCTCAAAATACTTTACAAAAAAACAAACAAATGTGGGTGCCAAGAGATGGTGCAGAGGCTGATTTGTTGTAGGGAGAGGTAACTGCTGCAGTGGGAGTGAATTCCAACACACTGCAGTGATGAAGACACAGATACACACTGAGAGGGATTCTTGAGCTGAAGAAACACATCGGTGTACACATCTATCTCAATGATTATCTCTAACACTTTTTCATGGAGCAGCTTCTTTTGTTGGTCTATCATATTGTTAACATTGTTGACTTAAATGTATACACATAATACATTATGTGTTTCTTCAGTCGACAAACTGCACAGCTGTGAGGAGAAGTAGAAGGAAAACATTGTGATGAAAATGGTGAAGAACAGGATGGTGAGAATACTTTGCAGTTAGTTCTACCTGAGAAGTATCCGCATTAGTCATCACATGTTTCTGTATCTCTATGATGTGAGCCATAAAAGCTCCACCTTTATGATACTACACGGTCCACAAAGCACTATAGTATTATATTACTCTATCTTCTTTTCCATAAATGCTGTTTCTATGGCAAGAGAGTTATAGTGTATGCGCTAATGCATGCAGAGCATCTGCAGACAAGCAACACAGTGTGAGAAAAGGCAGCAAGCACACAAAAGGAGGAACTGTGTCGTTATACCATCTCCGTTCTTCCCAAGCAGAGAGGCTGAACCACACAGCATGAGGGAGAGAGAGTGAAAGACACATTCAGTACACACAGATGTTAAATTCTACATAAAACGCTGAAGAGCTAAATGGTTTAGCATCATATACACTGTATTACAAACATCTACTCTACAGTGTGTTTATGACTTTAAAAACAATGGTATGCTCCACACACTCTAATAGGCCAGTCCATCATAGCTAGTTGTTGGGTTTACCTGTCTCAGCAGGCGACATGTCCGCAGGATTCGGAAACAGCTCCCTTTTCTTATTCACTCTGCAGAAACAGAGAGGAAATGATGCAAATGAACATAATTTGCATTCCTCATAGTGCTGCTCTGGTAAAGCAGCTAAATGAAGTCTTCGATCACAGTTTTTTAAACTTCTGGGTTAAACTGAGACTGAGATTTATAAGTCTCAACAGTTTTAAACCAAAGGCCTTTTTCAATTTAATGAGGGTTGTTCGTGGCAGAGGCACGAGGGAAGAAACGAGACACGACTCCAGAGAGATAAATACAAATACCTCAGCAATGAAGAGAGGCTGTGCATATGAAGTGGATGCAGTACCTAACAGTTGTTTTGGTTACAGAGAAAAGTGCAGAATCTTACCGCTTGTTGTCCAGACAGGCCACCAGGAAGGTGAGCAGGTAGAAGGAGAAGAAGATACCCAGACAGAACAGCATGCCCATCACATACACCTTTGCTGTGGAGTGTAGAGGAAAAAAACATTTACGCCCATTCACACGCTAAGACTGCATGACCTTGAGTGAACTGCATAATGCAACAATACTACCAACAGCTCCTGGAAAGAAGCTTGTTTTCCTGCAGTGGTGTGGAATATATTACTGGCATACCCAAAAGGATTTTCTAACACAATGAAACTGATAATTTACATCAAAGACTGTGATTTGAGGCACTGTCCTTTTTGCATCCTGCCAAGCACTGCAGAAAAATTAAGCAAACAGTGCCTGATCAGACATGTTAGCTTTTTAACTGTGGATGTTTTAAAAATGCATTTTTAGTCCAGTTCTCTTGGCGCATGTTTTATGGTATGCAAGTCTGAAAAGTTTATATCTATATGTGACTTACAGTTAATAGCAGGGGTGACTACCACATCAAGAATCTTGCTGCGGTTGCCGGCATCAATCAGCTCATCAGGTCGCAGAGGGTAGAAGCGCAGTGGACCGCCACATGCCTCATCCTCTGTTTTTACCACCACTACCACATAGAAACTGTTGCTGGGAAAATCTTTCCTCTGGAAAGAGACAGGAAGACAGGAAGAGACATGAGAAGACATAACATGGCTCTGTTCATGAAGTAATGGCATCTAAACTCTAGCTATGTCACAAAGGCTTCCAATGTGTTCTGTATTTCAGGACAGTGAAACACTACCTGCACAGTGATGGCACCTTTTTTGGTCATCGTCTGGTACATCCCAATGAAGGCCACATTGTTGTCAAGGTCATAGACAGGGCACTGAAAAGAGACACGGAGGAAAAATGAAATGAGAACGATGAAGCATTGAAAGATTAAAGGCAAGAGGGAACAAGTGATTAACACATTACACATAACATCTACAATGTTTGCACCGCATTGCACTCATATTGTTGGAATAAACTCAATAATGCCTTCATGTGGCCCAAGAGTGCTACTACATGTTGACCACAATGACTGGGGCCACCTGAGGACAGCTGCTGTCTGGTTTGAGGTGACAAGGATGGGAAGTAATTGTACCTGGATGTCCTGAATAGACATCACGGAGCAGGGGAAATTCATGTCTGAGTTGACCTTCACGATCACAGTGTCCACCCCGTCTGGAAAGACATACTTGAAGTACTGAGAGAAAGGAGAAGGAAAAAAAACAGAGACAGGAAGGGTATAATTAGAGGGGGTAGGATTATCAAACATAAGTGTTGTATTTGCTGAGGATATGGATTACTTTGATTTCACAGGTTAAAACAAGATCAACCCTTTTTCTGTTTCCTGTCTTTCTTCACTATCTATTATACTGTATGAAGGAGGATGTGATAATCTCGATGACAACACACGAATGATGAATCAAATCACGACTGACTTGATGGATTATTTAGTTTTTGAAAGGCCAAGAGGAAAACATGAGTTAGTTTTCTCTTACATGTGTTGAAAAGCAGAATTTATCAGACAAATACTGAGAGAAAGATGATCACTACAAGCTGAATGGTTCTGTAAAATCAGGAATTCCCTTCATTCATAGCGACCTCTTTTAATTGCTTACTTTCCTCAGCTTCTCTCATGTTTCATCAGCATCTCCCACACTTTTAACCCCTGCTATCTACATTATTGTGACTGAACTTCTTTGTTGCAAAGTAGCACTTAATATAAAGTCACAAAGCTATGGTATCAAGCTGTTTACCTGAGGTTGGGATGGTGATGCGGTGAAGCTGAATTTCTTGTCTGTCCTGTAATCAAATAGCAAATATTATGTCAGACATACCCAACAAGTCACTTGTTGTTTGCTACAAAAGCCAGACAGATGGCACAAGCTGAGAGATCAGGTAGCTATTACACAGTGTGTTTGTGTATCAAATATACATATAATATACAATATACATAATATGAAATATCACTCACTGAAGGGTGAAGCTTTCAACGCGGCTGACCCTGAGCTGGTAGTTCGTACCCTGGCTTGACAAGGTAGACACATCCACAAAAAAGTACTGGGTTTCAGATAAAGCCCGGGTCGGAGGCTGGCACAATGTGCGGCCCACATGATTGTAAGGGTACTTCCTCTGGTAGCTGGAAACAGGGAAGCAGAGAGAGATAGAGGCTGTCAAACAGAGAAAGAAAGAACAACATAGTTTCCGTGCAAAAGAGAGTTTAGCACTTAACAAGACTTTAAATTTGTATTTACTGAAAATGGGTTGTAATCAATTATTTATTGAGAGCTATTTTCCATTGCACAGAATGGGTAGACACTTTAAATGAGGTTATGGGTGATTGTGTAAACAAAAAAAATCAGAACATAGAAACTGATTTTTTACAAAATGAATGATGGTTTTTCTATTAGATTCTTTAATATTATATGAATTAACTAAATTCCCAAGGGCTGCTGTTTAAGAATCAGATGAGCCAACTAGATAATGCATCTACAGTACTCTCTGAGCAAAATCAATAAAACCTAGCTCTAGAAAATGTTGGAAAAAGCACATAGCATAGCTCAAAACATGTAAATAGAAAGCATGTGACCGTGGCTTCGTGAGACAGAAGTAACTTCACACAGATGACTCTGAGATTGTTCATTTACAGTAAACCTGGCTCCACAGTTCTGCACTGCTGGATCTCAGAAGGGGAAGTGAAAGTCCAAGTTTTTTAGAGACCTGCTAAAACATGCCTGTCCACGGGACTATAAGCAAGATTGTGGTGAGGCCATTCTTTTGTTGCACAACCACAGAAAGTACCTCAGACTGTGGGAGACACATCACAACTGGGCTATTGGCCAATGGCTAATAAACACCTGAACTTCCAACCTGTTATGAATCCAGATTACAAAGGCTGTGTGTCCTATAACTACTGAGGTACAATCCTGGACATTTTGACTACTGAGAGGATTTTGCTATTTCTTTGCTACCAAGAAGATTGACTAGTGTTATTACTACTGAAAAGAAATAATGATTGCAATTCTAACCAAAGCTAAACCATAACATCTCCCTATCACACCTACAAGGGATTCTACAACAAGCACAGCATTTAGCATTTACACATTTACTTCTCTTACAAGGTTATTAAGTCCACACACAGCTCTCTGCACCCAACAAGGTTCATCGCATGTTATAAATGTTTGCTGTCTAAGGGATAACAGCCAGACACTCCCAAGGAGGAACCTTGGACTATTACTTTATGTATAGTCTCTGTGTGCGCAGTAAATTACAAGAACAAACATAAAGGCCTAGTTTAAAACTAAGTTGGAGGGACACAAGCCTATTCAGTGTTGTAGGGAATTAGTCCACTTACAATTGATTTGGACAGTTTATGCACTGTGACAAAATGTTATGACTAATTATAAATATAGCTAATTTGTACTGATGACTATTGTGTTCCCGTTGCTTTCTCTAAGCAGGGTGTGCAGTTCAAATTCCATTTGAATTCCAGCAGCTGAACATGTCATTGCTCAATTTGACATACATAAACCACTGAACATGACTCATTAGTGTATCTTATATAAAGACACATATATAGTATACAGTATATAACCCACAAAGCAACATATTACTGGAAAATGTTGTGCTACAAGCAGCTGACACATACTGTATATAATTTCCAAATTTACCTACATACCGTCATACTGGGGCTAATCTCGGCCCTGCTCTACAATTTATAGAATATTATTTACTGAGATTTAGACTCATAGGCTGTTACTATCACAAGCAGATAGCGGTGAAGCATTTAAGCGATAGTCTCAGGTAACAAAACAGAAATGTTGTTGGACTGTTAGGAGTTCATTAATGTTTCACTGGATGTTGTTGAACTTGAGAAAGCTGAGTAAGTTGCAATATAAAAGGGTTGGTTTAAAGAAGTGAGGGAACATAACACAATCTTCTTGAGTTTCTTTAAGCTGATTTTGAGAGATTTTTGTAAAGTGGGAATACTCACAGGCCTCTTAGGATGAGTGGGACTTGGAATGACAGCACAGCTTGCTTCTGCCTTACCACAAACAGGATAGGACTCTCAAAACCCTGTGACAACACATCCACAGACACACGCACTCCCTCTGTCTGAAACCCAAAGAAAGGGGAAAAAAAGATCATGTTACACTCCATATTACTTGGTATAATTAAATGAGAAACAAGTCTACTAACTGATAATGTAAACTCACCCTATTCCTGGAGACTGTGTGATTGAAAGCATAGATGGTCTGGTTTTCACTTGTAACCGTGTCATTATAGGTGACATCAAACTCTGCATCTTTCTGGACCACACTTTTGGTCTCCCCCACCGCACCACTGCCGCAACCTAACTGGGTCACACATAACCAGAGCAGGGCTGCCAATCCGGGTTGAATCCAACAAGGTCCAGAGCTGTTTTTATGTCGAGATTTCCAGCAACTCCTCAACAACATTTTGTCTGCCACCGTCTTCCTGAACTGACAACTAATTCCTCACGTTATTCTAGCCTGTGCGGCAATACTAATAAAAACTCCACCCCATTCAGCAACAAATACTCGGATAGCAAGCTGGCTAGCTTAACGGTGCCACTACTAGTAGTGACAAACAATAACAGCAGCTGCTAGCTGACAGGCTAAAGAGACAGTGGGATGTTTACATTAAATGAAGACTCGTTCCTCGTCCAATTGACATCCGTGACAAATGCCAAGCTGTCAGTAATGCAACCAATAACACGGGTATCAAGACAACAAGATGACAGCAACACTCAGTTCCGCTTCATTTCAAACACCAAAGCCTTGTAGGGTGCTAGCTAGTGCTAAGGTTAGCATTGTTGGTTTGAACGCTGGTAAGGCAGCTCCATGTTTTGATATCCGAGTTCAGATCATGCGTCGCGGACTGTGTCAAAAATAAAACAGCAGCAAGTGTTTTTCAAGTCTGTCTAATATGAACGGTTGTCACGGCCGGTTGTCGCAGCATTGTGTGGACAGTTCTCGTGCGGAGGGTGAAGAGATTCAGAGTGTTTACAGTGTGAAAAATCTGTACCACTAGCGCCCCCACCACGCTAACACAGTAAACAAACCGAGGTCGACGTCATGACGTCATGTGGCTGCCCTCTACTACTCAAATGATCAGTGCAGGAGGTGATATGAAGAGATATAAGAGTTTATCAACAGGAAAATTAATAATGCGTAGGTTTATATAATTTATATGATCTTTTATCATGTGGTTTATGGGGTGGAATTCCTCCGTAATTCATCCTGGTACATAGTTTGGACCGTGTTTTTTGTGTATGACACACCTCGTTGTTGTGAATAAAGACATTAAAAAATGTCACTGAAAAGATAACTCAAATCCAGCTCAGTTCACAGGTACTTTTAAACAGTCATTCTTTATTAAAATTGAAACCATTTGGGGTGTGTCTATGTCATCTTATTGAGAAGATGACAAAGCCCTAATTAAAAAGAACTACAGTTGTAGTTGCTGTCAATACATTTTGGTATAGACCAGTAATAATCACATAGGGAAGAATGCAGCAGTTGAATGAGCCATTTAAACAACTAATAAGGTCACAATACAGTCATAATTATGTATTTGAATTGGAGCTGTCTTTAAGCATCACTTTTCAATTGACAGTTTGATGTTGACATTGGATATTAACTTGATAAAAACATTTTCATATTCAGACTATGGGTCTGTCTGTAATCTCTGTATATAACCTAATACTAATTGGGTAAATAAGATGTTGGGCCCTATTGACCCCCCTGCCTTTGACTCCATGTATTATGTATGTGGCAGTTCATTTGTTGAAACACATTTATCTGGGAATATGAACCACATTTCCTCAAAACTAGATTTTTGGCACAGGCCCGATCTATAAACCAGGGTTCAGAGTTTAGGTAATAATGCAGGACCTGCATTTAGACACAAATCCTTTCACCTGACATAGTTATTTAATAGGGCATAACTATAACAAAACAAGTCTGCAATTAATCAAATTACCAAAAACCAACAGACATATTGTGAACCTGGTTCTTTCTGGGGGTCTGGGTGTCTGGCACTCAGAGAAGCTACTTATTGTGCTCAGTTGGTAATCCAGGAGTAACAGGATGCAGGAACGCCTCTCCAACATGGAGTGGTGCTGTCTACAATCTGGTGAGAGGGATATAGAATAGAATAGAATAGAATAGAATAGAATAGAATAGAATAGAATCAGTTTTCCACACACCAAAGCCCATTTAGAGGACAGCCTATTCTACAGCATGTCTGCAGTGCAGGTTACAATAAACTGCTGCATGATATGAAATCACCCCTATTATTTTTTGTTAATCATTTTTGTATCCATTATTTGAGTTTCTGATTTTTAAGAAATATATGTTTGTAGGTTTTCAACCCATATGTATTACATATTTATTGCTAATGTTTGTTTTGATCTTTTTGTCCTTTTAACATTTATTCAAAATTTTCTGTTCTAATGGATAACTTCAGAAAACTTCAGCAAGTACTATTTGCTTTTATTTTCCTGCAGGGCACACTTGCAAAGTTACACCCTTATAAATAAATATTTAAATTGTGAATTATGAACACAGAGGAGAACGTTTATTCTGCGCGTGCTCGTGTGTGCTTGCGTGTGTATTGGGGAGTGGGAGTGGGGGGTAGGAGCAATGATGATCATCTCAAGCTGCAATCTTCTCTTTGTAAAGACTGTAGAATCAGAGAATTTAATTACAGTGGAAATGCAGTCGCTGCTTTTAGTGTTCATTAAGAGATCTTCTCAGAGTCTAGTATCCTCAGAAGGTCAGGGCCATTTCTCAGCACACTAGTGACATTTGCCTATACAGCGAATCTAAAATAGTACAAGGCTAAATAATTTGAAAACAGAATATTATAAACAGATATCGTTTCATTTAGCTTTGAATCTTATTACAGTATATGGCACAAACAGTAGGCCCATTAATTGCCAAGATCTGCAGACTCGACCACTAAAAACTGTGTACATTTCTTTGTGTAAAAAATAATAATGGCATGTGTATTCGAGTTCTATGATCGAGTAAAATAGATAGATAGATACTTTATTCATGTAAAATTCATGTAAATTTCGAATTTCGAATGTCTATTTTGCTCAACTAGATTATTTGAATCTCTCATTGTAATATTAGAGCTGCGTATACCTTTAAAGCCTCATGAGCCCGTCTGATCATACATAGTGCAGCAGTTTGCAAGGAATCACTGAATCATGGGAACCAGAGTGATAATGCGCACTTCTTTGTCGTCAAGGCAACCACAATACGTTTTTGTGGATGAAGTCATTTGTTACGCTGATCGTTACCATGGTTACAACCTAGAGAGGGCGCTGCGGAGGAGCGTTCCACGTAAAATGACGCAGGGCGGGGGCGTGCCCGCGATGCGCGCTGCGCAAGGCTGCTTGTTGTTCCCGCAGAGAGGCGAGAAGATGGCGGCCGTGTCAAGCGGAGGTGCTGCTGGGTCCGCTGCGGCCGGGATTACGCACTCTGCCCGACCGACCCACGCAGTAATGGGCTCCCAGAACCGAGCCCAGCCATCCTCCGGGATCAGCCACTCCAGTCGTACCAGCACGGCCACTGGGTGCATCACCAATCCTGGCCACACTTCGGCCAACAGGCCCCCCCCAGCCCGAGTGGGCCACTATGAAATCGAGCGGACCATTGGCAAGGGAAATTTCGCGGTTGTTAAACTAGCCACACACATCATTACCAAAGCAAAGGTAAGACGACTGATGTCCGCGCGTTTGAGGTTAACAAGTAAAAGTTGTCATTGTTTAATTTCAAGCTTATTCGACCATGTATTCAGGATGACGCTGGGGCCTTCAGGCTCCGGAGACACAACGGCCAGCCCGCTTTGGTGACACCGCTGCTTGGTGTTGGGGGGGTCCGTTCGACACGGGGCATCACCTCTTACTACTGGATACAAACACGTTTACCACAAAATATGTCTGATATCACACATTAAGTAGTGGTATTTTTAAAGAAAGACAGAAAGGCCCGAGGTTAATGTGTGGCAAAGCGCAGAGGACGGAGAGAAGGGTATTGACGAAGATGAAAAAGAGGAGACACAGAATGTTCCGACTGGAGTAGCTAGCTTAGCTTCCTAGCTAATTAGCTGTTTGGCTAGATAGAGATATCTATTCAGACAGGCACAAAGTTAAAAGTTTGCAGTGCTGTACTGGATAACTTTAAATTAACTAAGCATTTGCAATGTTGTTACGTGTATGTTGCCCAAGTATTGAAAGCTCTCTGAAATTCATCCGTAAAAGTATCACCGAAAACTGGTTAAAGCCAACTATGGCAGAGCCAGAGACTGCCTTCGCTTTTTAATTTTTACGCTAACTAGCTTGAAAGAAAATTGTTATTCGCGTTGCTTTTGTAATTGCGTGTTAGGAAATCTTACTAATGAAACACAGCCATGTTGTCACAGTTAAACTTAACCGTGTTGTTGAAACGGTGTTTTTGATTCGTTTACTAGTTTTGTGGTATGTAGACATTTCAGTCAACAGTAATATGACATTTTCATTAAGACGGACATGAAAACATTGTCAGGGCAAAATAAGTGGTTTCCTAACTACCATCACACACTTTGAGCCTACGTAGATGCCTTTGCATAGAGTTGGGAGCCAGTTAGCAGCATACTAGATGATTGACACACACTATTATCAGCAAATGATATTCATGCAAAACTCTATCATTCTTGATGAATAGATGCATTACATAGGGCTTTGCCAGAAGTCAGTCCTCAGTTGTTAATTTCTAACTCTGATTATTGACACTTAAGATTACACCCAAGCTTTTTGAGATGGGCCTTTTAGTGTTTTTGGCAAGCAGAAGGCTTGGACCTTGATAATAGGTAGGGGAAGTTTGGGGCATTAAAAGAAGGAAGGCATTGCTCAAATACTCCAAGTAGTGTCTTTATTTTGTGCTGACCTATTGGATCAGGAGCCTCACTGTCTCAAGGCTTTATTTGCTTTTAAGTTGTCTATTGTGACTCCAAATATGTTGGCTACCACCCCAGCCAGGAAGACTCCTGGCTGGTAGCATCAGCCTACAAGGACCAAAACAAACTTATCAGAAAGCTTCACTTGGAACATGTGACAACAGCAGTATCAGTACAATTTCTGCTAATAACCACTTTCATTTCCAGCCTGTTGGAGAGCTTCTGCTCAGGACCATACTTTTAAGTATGGTGACTCCAGAAGCCTTTCTCTAATGATATGACTATTGTCATCATGAACATTCCTTACGCTTGGTGCTTGGTTGAACACTCAAATAGGGGTAGCTGAAGCCTACACTTAAAGTCAACTTCTGCAATATAATTGTTTTTTTTTTCTACATGATGAAGAGCCCTTAATTCTAATGGTACAAATAAAGGTGTGTCAAGTCAGCTGAGAGTGCAGCTTTACCTCTATGCCCTTGTTGACATACACACAGACAGGCAGACATGGGTCATTTATCTGCTTTGCGCCACATAGCCTAGGGAACCTTCCATTTAGTTTCATGAGGCCAAAATAAACTTGGATAAGTGAGTGCCATGGAATGATTTCCAACACTGCAGAAGACATTTCTTGAAGGGCTTTAAATATGTTCATCAGACGACAATATAATTTAAAGTCTAATAGGTATGGGAGCAGTGTGTTCAATCTCTTTGTAAGAGCAATACAAAGACAGTAGCAACGTAATAATGAGAGATTGATGAGCTGGTTATGAAGCTTTATTCCTTGTGTGTGAGCCTGTTTATGCTTGTCTGGATATGCATGTGTCTGTGTCTGGCTGTCTAACTGAGAGTGAGAGACAAGCAGAGGACAAAATTACAGTGGAAAATGGACTGACAGAATGAAAGAGAGGCCTTGTTTGTTGTCTGTTGATGGTGGTCTCAGACGGACCAGTCAGTTCATCATTTTCATCAACTAGTGTAGAGGTTTCAGAGTCCCCAGTTGCTCATGAATATCAGAAGAATAGGAGTGTGCTTTCACATGCCTGTGGATATCATGAATATGGATATGATGATCAGTCATCAGATGAAATGCGCTTTGGAGCCTTGTTTTATGGTCTAGGTTTTATAACAATCCAATGAGATATGCTGACTAGTCAAAAATAGCCTAACAACTCTCTCAGTTGTTAGATGGAGCTGGATGATACCCTGCAGTGCAGTCACACTGAAGAGGACCTGACTATTTATACTTGGTAGATCTAGAAGCCCAGAGAGAGATGGTCCCTTTATATGTCTCATTTGCTCTCTGTTGCTTTTAAACCTAAAACATTCAACAGGCAATATGTTTCAGGTTTATTTTACCAACACACACTATCATTTTAACCATGTATTTTCCTAATACTTGTGGCACAGGTATTTTTGCTAACACAGAGGCAGTCACACAACACAAACCTTCAGTGGCAGATAGCTAGTGTGCTGCACCTGGATGTTGTAATAGTGAAAGTTCATTTCCTCCAGACAAAGGTCAGCGAGTGAAGTGGAAGTCAAAACAGGAGTTTTTATGCTTTCACACAGATGCTATGCTAGAGGCCTATGGGCCACGCTTTGCTGTTGTCTTGATAAATGTTGGTTTCATTGTTCAGTCTCTCCATAAACTTTATTGCTGGTCACGACCCTTCAACAAGGGACATGAGTTTTCTATTAGCTCAGGGTGACACAATAAATGACTTACTTCAGGTGTAGCTCTGACCAAACTATCATTGCTTTTGATATTTATGATTGTTTTCGATTACTGCAGCAGCACCAACAGCCAGTGTGTTCTCTCTGATTTTCATTTTTGATTTTTCTAAAATGAGGTAGGAGCCTGGGTCAACTTTCAGAAATAGCTGAATTTTAGTTGCTGCCAAGCACTGTGAAATAAAGATTTAAACTAATTGACATGCAAAATAAATTGTCATTTATGAATAACAATTCAATTTTACAAAGTTCGCAGATGATGATAAATAATGTAACTGGTAACCTTTTTATCTCTTTTTATGTTTATTTTTTAATTTAATCAATTACTTGTTTAGTCTGTATAACTTCAGAATTTCCCAAAGCCTGAGGTGACACCTTTATGTAGCTTTCTTTGTATGACCAACAGACCAAGGCAAATATTTTTAATAATTATATAATAATGATATAAACTGAGATCAACAGTAAATCGTTGCTTAATAAATCACAAATATATTACTAAAATTGTTCGGACAAATTTTGTGCTAATAAACTGTTTACATTAGAAAATATCCCAACTGAATTCCATGACCGTGTCCATTGTTTGATGTAACCAGTCAAAGCCAGTACTCACTGATGTGTCATGATTTTCTAGTACATCTTCATTTCAGGCAAAGTCCTTTAAAATATTCTCAAATGTTATGGAAACTTTAAACATGATGTAGGACTTGTACAGAGACTAAATGTTCACAGTATATGCACATTGCTTCTTGGGTATGATAGAAAGATAGCTAAATTGAAGGAATTATTTTTGATGACTGAGATTATGGAACCAATCATCCCGCACCATAATTTGATAGCCTATTAATTAGGCCTGTAGTCGCCTTTAGTTTCAATGCACTTTACTTGAGATGATATTTCACATCCTGACCACTTTAACAGGTGGCAAATTTGCACATTATTTTGCATATCCTTTTAACAGCCACTGTCAGCTATTGTATGGAATTGTTTTTTTATGCACAGTAAATTAATTAGTCAATGAAGTCCTTTCATCATTCATTATCTTTCTGGCCCTGAAAGTTTTAGAAAAGGTCCATTGCTACCACTCAGGTATAATAAATCATCTTCAGTCCTGGCTGGCCTTTCTATGGTGAGTGCTAATTTTCAGTGATAATGATGACACAAGGACATGTGATGCAACCAGAGTGTTGCAGAACATACTTGTAATGTTATTTTTCAGGGCAGCATAATTTTTTCCACTACTGATGAATAATTATACATTTATTTGCTGAAAATGTATAAATAATAATTGGTGATTACCATCAATGTTCTGTCATGTAACTGACAAGTTGTGTTCGCCTTGGTAATCTGCCATCAAAATATGTGCAGCTTTTTGTCTTAAGTAAGGTACCTGTATGACAGCAATGTACCAGATTTAAGTAGCTATTTTAGCACAAGCTTTTACTTGTGTTTGTCATGTTTGATAAACCCACTAAAATACAGTGAATGTTTGTGTATGTGCATACTTGTGAAACAAAGGTGGTATGGTCTTTGTATGAACCCGACTAATGATCAAGTAAAGAAAAGCCCTCTGTCTTTTTGTGCCCACAGCATGGTGAGCGCGATTGGTAAAAGATGGCACTGTGCTGCGTGTCCTGACCTGCCTCTCTGTGGGGAAGCAGTTTTTTTCCTCGTTCTTTTTCCTGTCTTCTCCCCTTTACTCTCGAGTGTTTTTTAGGCAAGAAAAGGATGAGCAGGAGGAAGAGGGCAGGCAGGATGGCAAGCGTTAGGTAACAGGCCTAATGTACTGTGTAACAATTTCACTCACTCCCTCAGTCACACTCGCACACACTCGCGCACAGCTCTATTAACATACATCATCCCCTCTGTTTCTCAAAAACACACATAGTCACATTCAAATATGATTTAATTTAGGTAAATAATATGACAGAGGCGGCATTTCTGCTTGACTTATCTTCTTGGCCTCTAGTCATCTGCTGCTGCATCCTCAGTTGTGTGAATCTGCAGCCAGCCAGCTTCAAAAGGGGAAGAACACAGTCCAGACTCTGTGGGTCTCTCTGTTACATGACAGAGGATGTTGTGGGCCTGACCAATATTATCCTGTTGTGCACCTTTGCTTGTGCCCTGTAACCATGTACAAACAGTAAATGGCAGCGCACACTGTGGCAGTTAAAAATCACAACCATGAGCCATCATCATCCACAGCACTGCCTGTTGTTAGAGGCGACTGTGTGTTGCCAAGGCTCCTAGTTGGGGAAAGGTCGTTCCATTGAAGTGTTGCTGGTTTCCATAGCGATGGTGATGTTTCCAGACCCCAACTACCAATTCTGAATGGAACTGACTTGCCATTGGCTGAGCTTTTTGTCTGTCATGAAGACTGTGTATTATTATGATGTGTGTTTTTTATTCACCAAAGCAGCAAGCTGGGTGCAACAGAATTTGTCCAATGAGCTTGGGTTTCCCACCTTAGTGCTTTAGACAGGCCGGGTCCTTGACTTCTTTCCTATTGAATTGATTGCTTAGTGAAGATGTTTGTAGCTCTGCTGATGCACTTCTTCCAGCCAGAAGAATTGTTGCGATAGACAAGAGCTTAGGTGTTTGGTTGATGCTACTGCTTTACAAAAAGCTATCCATCCAACATTTTATGTGCACCAAGTGTGGGCAATATGATTAAAATTAAATAAATTTTCTGAATAATCAGGTGAAATTGTGTTATTGAAATCCAATAATGTCAGTTCTGCTCATTAATTTACAACATTGCACACAATGGAAAAGATAAGGCAAGGTTGCAGTACATATAGTCCCTTTACCCACCATTACTGTGACCCAGGCCTTCAACTGATGTTTATTTCACTATAGAATAACCTGATCATCATTTTGTCCATTAATTGTTTAGTCTATGAAATATCTTCAAGAAGAGTTTGTTCCTGTGGAGATCTGTTTGTCATATTGTAAACCCAGTGCAAAACTGGAACAGCTGGTTCTTCTTTGTAGGCACCAATCGCCATTGCCAAAATGGGAATTAGGACCATGCGGACTCAGTCAGTTGGTCATGTGGCAGCTGCAGTTTTAGGCTTTTGCCCCATTGCTGTCACTGAGAAATGGATTTTTAATTTGCAAAAATATTGTAAATGCCCTATGATACCATATTAAAGATGGTATTGAAGTTCTGGTCACACTCGCACTAATGCAACTAATTGTCACATGTGTGTTGCCCTATGCAACTGGCTGTTGTGATGTATGAGTTCATCAAAACCAGTTAACAAATACTGGTCATGATCAGGTCTTCTCTGCATGTAAAAATTTATGCTGCTATGCAAGAAGGAAAAAAAAAGTGTAAATGGCAGATTAATGTGATGTCCAGTTTTTCCACACTGTAGCATGTCCCCAGTCTTGTACTTTCAGCTTGACACATTTCACTGAGTCATTTCCACACATAAATTCATACATGCGTAGCACACAAGTAGAACGTCTCTGAAAGGCATTGTGCTGACTCATACTGTATTTGTGCGTGGATATTACAGGCATAAAGTGGTGGAACGTGTGCTGACCAGCTGTGACCATATCTTGTGTGTGTGTGATGTTTTTTGTGACTTTACGCAACACGCACACTAGAAACAATTTTAACTTCGTACCAAGAAGCTTCTTGTAAGCTATTGTAAACAGCAGGTTTACAGATGGCCATTATGCCATGTTTTTCACCTGAACAGGGATGTGTGTGTTTTTTAACTCTGACATGCTTGTATGGGTTAAGTCTGGACATTACACCTCCTGTGTGTGTTGTAATCTGTGTCACCTCTTGATGAAGGTTAACCTCATACATTATGTCACCACACCACTGTGTGTGTGTGTGTATGTGTGTAAACACACATGAACATGTAACATGCACTTGTCCCACTTCCAACTGTAGACGGTACACCGTTGTGACAGTGGATGTTGTTCCAGACATTTGACTTATTCAACATCTTGCTGGTGTTGGAATTTGTAAACCTGATTTAATCGTAACACCACATAACAAAATGTAACTTCCTGAATGCACTGTTAATGTTTATACAGGAGGACATTTGGCTCTTCTTTAAGTGTTGCTGTGTCATAAGCATCTAACAAGCTCCCAGTAATCTCAGTCTTACTGGCCTTCATATGGTAGTTGAATTGTTGTTCTACATTTGAATTAAAGCTGGCAATCCCCTGAAATCTTGTGGTATGTGCAATAATAGATTGTTTGCTAGGTCTGCAAATGTTTTATTTTGACCTGTTTTGTTGCCATCGCATACATTTATTTCTTGTGTACTGTGAAGCTGGAATTGGCGTGTGTGTGTTGTAGTAATGTACAGTACATGGTCCAGACTCCTCTGCTGGGCACCAGCTGCACTGGCATGGTGCTATGTTGAGGTCACAGTCTTGTGATCGGAGGGGCTATGTGACACTTCATCTCATTACAGCAGGCCTCTCAGGAGTGTGTGTGTGTGTATATGTACCCACCCAGATCTTTTGATAGAAAATTCCATGGTCATGGAAGCTAGCGCAAAGCAGATTGAAGACCCCAAGGCTACCAAGGTACACACTCTCAGCCACAACACATTTACTGTGCCTTGGCTGCTGCCAATGCTGGATGACCAACCTTTGAGATAGACACTGGTCACATGGTTGTTTGGACAGTTCAGCATACCAGCTAGCATTGCCACTGGTCTAGCTCGGCCTGTGCCTGTTACAATCATCCAGTTTGTGTGGTAAGAGAAGCAGCAGTTGAGTGACCAGTATGTAAAGCCTGAGAGTCAACAGTGTCAGTTTAACTCCCAGTTGTGCCATTGTGTCCATCTTCGACATGTAGTCATCGAGCAATATCCCTGGCACAAGGTTTTATATTTAGACACGCATCAAGCCTCTGTACAATTGCAGCATTTAGCCAGAGTAGCTCTGTATCCTCATTTTCAAAAGGACTCGATGTCCTTAAAATGAGCATAATATGTATGTGTAGATGCCGGCATATGTTTGAGTGTGTGTGTGTGATGTCCTATTGTTACCCTCCAGAAGACGCAGAGGGGAGTGATTACATCAACAAAACTGGATGACTGCCAATGCCAAGAATAGATTCCTGGAGCTTAAAATACCTCATATACACTTAAACATACATGACAGGGATTGTTTTTATGCCATCGCGCCGGTGACAGTTGTTCTTGTGAATGCGATATCTCATGAAGGCCTCAAGGGAGTTTTTCAGATTTGGCACAAACGTTCACCTGGAATCAAGGATGAACGAAGGTCAAAGATCAAAGTCGGTTTTCACATTTGGTTGTATATTGAATAGGTGACACTAATCTTGGGCAATTATATTGATCTTCTGTGTTGCCGGGTTGAAGATATGGTATGTCAAGCACCCATGTTTTAGAATTTGTAGCTTCTTTGCATATTTGAAGCCTTGTCGGCTGTCGTGGCTAGAAGTTTGTGCTCTTGATCAGCTTGGCCATCAACTTTATTGGCCAAGCTTGTGATGTGCGTGATTAGCGAGGGTAGCAACGTTCAATTATTTAGTTGACTAGTCTTCACCAGGAATACTAGCCGATTAAAGTGTTTTATTCGTTTTTTATTATTGTACAACACCTGTTAACTATTGCACATGAGATGTTATGCAGCCCCCCTCTCATCCCGCTAACGCCTGAATGATGTAAACAAGCATACTGGAAAGTGGGGCAGATGATATCTAGTAAAACCAGCATTGTTTGGCAGTGTTTTGATCTACAAAAATTAAAATAAGATTATTTGTAGGCTGTGTCAGGCATGTAATCACCTGATGTGGACGTTAACCTGCAAAGAAAGAAGACTGCTGGCGCTACTGTTGCTAACTTGCGCTACACTCTGCTAACCAATTTTACATCGTTAACCAGCAGACACTGTCATCCTGGTTAAATTGTGCTCAAATTTGACTGTTTTCTGATTGTTTTCTTACTCTAAACTAGTCGAGTAGTACATTTAAATTTCTATTTAATTGACAGAGAAATTAGTCATTAGGGATATCCCTAGAACACATAGAAGGAATATGTGGAGAAAAACAAAGCTTAACAAAGTCAAGTCAGATCAAGCTTATTTATATATCACTATAATAATCACAAATAACACATTTTATATCCTATATTAAATTCATGCAAAGTCTTCACTACATACTGTATATTATGAATCTGGACAGACGGATGTTCTTTAAATAAAACTTAACAATACTATTTTTGCTGATGTTCTGTGTTTTTATAAATGGCTGTTTTTAAGATTTCAGAAGCAATATGTATTGTGTTTGGTGGGTTAGAAGCATCTAAAAGCTTCTGACACCGTACTCTTTACTGTTCAAGTTCAGTTTTATCGTCATTCTCACTCAATTCAATGTCAACATAAAGGAAAATTAAATGTTGTTCCTCCTGGACCACAGTGCAATGTAGGTCAGACATTTCAGGACAAGAAGTGCAACGAACATAGTAAAAAAGCATAACAGGTACAAACACCACAGTTTTAAGAGAAAGAGCACTCTTACATTTTAACAACAAAGAAACACACGATGCATCATCGCCTATTTAAATGAAGAACTCATCCACAAAAACGCTTAATTTGATAATCAAATAAACTGCACTTGAACTCTACTTTGGTCAACCGACATCAGTCTTTGTAAATGACTACATTTAGAGGGAACATTAACTCTACCAATACACAAGTTTTCCACAACTGTTTAATGCTCCTGAAGGGAAACTACACAGAGACACACACTGATCTGGATTAATGCCACTTTTAAATGTGGCTCTGTGCTCTCAGAAGCCCCCTCTTGGCTCTCCTTCACTTCCCCTTCCTGTCTGCAGCAGGAAGTCAGCCTTGTCGGGCTTCAGATGGACTCATCTTCATGTCTGTTATCAGGAAAAGGGGAACTCGGGATGGCACTCGGCTGTGTTGGGGTGTGTGTTGACGCTGGACACATGCTTTTCATTTTTTCACACAGCCTACTCACTCATCTATTTTTGGCAGGAGCTGTGTTTTGGGGCACTCCCATTAGCTGCGCTTGATTAAGTCATTAAAGTCGTCTACCCATTCCTAAGTGGCAGAGCAAAGCTCCTGTCACACACCATCACCGTCCACACTGCCGGAGCCATTGTCGAGGGCTCAGCAGTTACGCAAGAGTCGTGCTCGCAGTGGAAGGTCATGGTGTAGGTCAGGTTACCCAAACAAGCTGGAATACAAAGAAAGCACGATGTTTGGCAACACATAATTTGGCCGTTCGTCTTTAAGAAGTACAAGCAATCGTGCGTCTAATTATAGTATCTTCTTGTTGTTATTTTTCTGGTCGTATTTATCATGTTTTTTTGTTAATAGGTTTGCTGTGCCAGGTCATGTTGGATTGAGTCTGTCTGACTCACACTTTCCTCTTACCTTCTTTGCTGGTTATTTTCTTGGCACTTTGCTCTTCTATGATTATTGTGTCATCACAGCAATATTGCAGGGGCATGGGGGCCATGCCCTGGAATTGTTGCCTGTAATTTAATACCATTTATGTGAACTGTATTATCTGTATTTAGATAACTCAAGATCTAGTAAACACATTGCATGCTTTAAGATGAAATCTTTCTTGTTTTGTTCACTCTCCTTCACTTCTTTCTGTCTTGAACACCTCCTCCTTCACTCACTGTTTCCTTCTTAATCTTGCCCTCTCTCTTCACCACGTCATTCATCCTTATCTCTCCCTCTGTCCCTTTCTTGTTTCTCTGTCTCCAGGTGGCTATAAAAATAGTGGATAAGACCCAGCTGGACGATGAGAACCTGAAAAAGATCTTCAGAGAGGTGCAAATCATGAAGTTGCTGAAGCACCCCCACATCATCCGCCTCTACCAGGTACACACTCACCCACAAAGCAAACAAGGTGCCCTGCTCAGATCTTACACCTGAGACTCATGGCCCAATAGGGAAAGAACAAAATGCAAAATGTGTTGCTTTTGCACGATCTGGTGTTATCTGTCATTGTTTTTTTGACTGATTTGTGCAAAAATACTGCCTGTACCTGGAAAATTATTGCAGTTTTTAACCAGGGAAAGTTCTTTTCCACATTCATCGGTGTACAGCTGGGGGGCTGCCCAGTACAACCACAACCCTCTCACTATGAACTTTGCTTTGGTGAGACTCAGTAGAGGAAAGAAAGAGTTTCCTGTTTGTTTTCCTCACCCAGACTTTTCCAGCTGTATGGGGATTGTAACACCAAACCAACCTGTCACATGCCAACTTGTCCAGCATCTTGTATGAAACGGATCCCAGTGTTTTAAACACAATTCAGTCTAAATTGCCACTTACTCACAAGAATGTGCCATCATTAAGATTTATATACTTAATGTTGAAGTTAAATCCATACACATACATATGTTGAACACGACGCAGGCAGTTTTCTGTTCTATATAAATCCTACTGTTTGTATGCCAAACACTGCTTACTCATTCTGTTGCGTAACGGGTGAACCGCCCATCACTAGATGTTGGTCTGTCTGAGGGTTTGTAGGTCCTGGTTGTTATCACTTGTTTATGTCTTTAGGTGATGGAGACGGAGAGGATGATCTATCTGGTCACAGAGTACGCTAGCGGTGGAGAGATATTCGGTAAGGGATGTGCTTGTTGTGGATTCCCCTTTTATTACTGCCTCTGCCTTTTAGCTTGTGTTTCTGGTTCCTGTTGAGTTTAAACTGGTGTAAAAATATGCAAAATCCAATTAAAACTTTTCTTCAAAATTTTTTTGAGGACACTCATCTTTAAAATGTCTCAATGTTACTAAATAAATAATCTAAATCTGAGTTTTGGTTATAAGAGACTTTACACTGTATGTTCAATCTTATATTACAATACACAGAGTTTAACCAGTGTTATGCTGTAATAAGCACCCCTGCCATGAAAAGCCCCCAGTAAAGTTTAGGGTTAGGCATGAACAGTGAGGGTTGGTTAGGATTAAACCTACACCAAATGTACATGGGGTTGTATTTCGCAGCAGGGGTGTTTATTACGGCACAACAACGGGACTGGGCTCACTGGCCAATCACAATAAGTAATTATTACATCCCTGCTTGTAGACCACCTGGTGGCTCACGGGCGTATGGCAGAGAAGGACGCCAGAAAGAAGTTCAAGCAGATTGTGGCAGCAGTCCATTTCTGTCACTGTCGCAACATCGTCCACAGAGACTTAAAGGCTGAGAATCTGCTCCTGGACCACAACCTCAACATCAAAATCGCAGGTGTGTGTGTGTGTTTGCACTTAAGAGTGTATGGGAGGGTAACTTAATTTAGTGTATTTGAGCTCTCTTGGTGAGTGGTTGCAGGCAAGTGTCAGCATGTGCCTTTGGAGCATTTTTCCTCAATTGATTGAATTTACTCATTTAAGCTGTTGAGGAAAGTGATAAGATTGAATAAACTTCTCCTCTCCCCCTGTCAGATTTTGGCTTCAGTAACCTGTTTTCTCGAGGCCAGCTGTTGAAGACATGGTGTGGCAGCCCTCCCTATGCTGCACCAGAACTCTTTGAGGGCAAGGAGTATGACGGACCGAAAGTAGATATATGGGTGAGTAGACTTTTAGGTATGCACTAGGCCCCGATGGACTGCAACACAGCTAGAAAGAAACAAGAATCCTGAAGGAGCCTAGAACAAGTTTTTGTCTCAAAATAAGATACCCAACTCTGTCTAATAACCGTGTACTCATAGTTTGTTTCTGCTGTATTTTCTATAGAGCTTAGGTGTGGTGTTGTATGTGTTGGTGTGCGGCGCCCTGCCTTTTGATGGCAGCACTCTACAAAATTTGCGGGCACGTGTCCTCAGCGGCAAGTTCCGTATCCCCTTCTTCATGTCCACAGGTAGGACTTCTGTCAACTAGGACTCCCTTTGTCTGATGTCTCACCACCTTCTCCTCTAGCCCACACCTTAACTGGTGCAATATCTCACTAGCTTCGTTTACATCAAAGGGCCAAGAAATTTCAGAGGAATACTCCGCCAAGATTTATTACGTTAACATCAAGCACTCTCTTAAAAAGTGGCAGTTCACAGTGGCATGAATTTATGTTACATTTGATTCCAACAGTTTCAAGATTTCACATTGGAAAAAGAATAAAAACATTAATTGAAACCCCTCCTGCAAAATGGAAACGATGCAATGAACTGAACAAGCAGATAGGCAGTGGGTTAAGAAAAAATTTTAGTGAAAGTTGAGATTTATTTATGCCATTAAATGATTCATTTTAAAATCATGATTAGTTGTAACTAGCAGCAACAACTCTGTACTCTGTACTTTTCTCTGCTACCATTTTTTTTAAGTTAGCATTTGAATCTACAAGGAGTGAGCATCTGATTAAAAGATCATGGGTTGAGTATCACTTGAAGTGACCTTTTGAAATGTCATAAGAAATGCAGACTACTTACAGTATGTTTTCATTATTGTTCCACAAAAGCTGACCGAACTACCATAATCAAGAAAACTATGTGGGAATAAATGTCTGTTTTTCAAACTATTAACACTATTGTTGGTCATTTTTACAGTTTCTTTGCAAGTAATTCTTAATATACTATATATTCAATACATTACATTTCAAGTGGTGTTGTCTTATGTGAGAATGCATGTATATGTTTGTGTGTTACTGCAGACTGTGAGTACTTGATCAGACACATGTTAGTTCTGGAGCCCAGCAGACGGTTAACCATGGAGCAGATCTGTAAGAACAAGTGGATGAGACAAGGAGACCCAGATCCAGACTTCGACAGGGTGAGACCCCTCTAGACGTATTCAGCAGTAGATATCTTGACTCCTGGGTAGCGTCATGCACTGACCATTAACCTAAAGCAAAATAATTCTTTACTTGCTGAATTTTCCTTTTCAGTGTGGTGTAATTGTATCCCTCCCATGCTGTCCGTTGCATATCTTTTTGCCACTGTTAGTAGAGTTAGATGATAGTGACTTCTTGACAGCCTTTCGTGAGCAAATATCACTTATACTGTATGTGTTACATTTACAAAATATTATTTCTGGAAAATAATTTTAAAGCAAAAGTTGGACATTTTGAGAAATTCACTCAAATTCTGGCAGAGAGTTGGATGAGAAGATTGGTACCACTTCCATCTGTCCATTTAAATATATGTAAAGTTATAGGCAACTGCCAGGTAGCTTAGCATAAAGACTGGAACCATGGGATTTCAGCTAGCCTGGTTCTGTTCACTTACCAGCACCTCTTAAGCTCACAAATTAAAGTGCTGTTTTTCATTTGACATTATGGCAGTTTGCCACCACCCCCCCTTCATCTCTTCTCCCCATTTCTTCTCCCTTGCAGTTGATAGCAGAATGTGAGCAGGTGAAGACAGAGAGAGACACAGAGCTCATCAATGAGCAGGTGCTGATAGCCATGTCTGAGATGGGCCTGGACCGAGAACGCACGCTTCAGGTTGGACCAGACGCAGCTGATTTGCACTGATGTATTTAAGCACTGCCTTTTCGTCAAAACGTCATCTCAACAACTTATTTTTATCCTCTTTCTTCATCCACTCTAGTCCCTACAAACAGATGCATATGATCACTACAGTGCCATCTACAGTCTACTGGCTGACCGCCTCAAGAAACACAAGACCCTGCGTGTTGCCCAGCCCACGCCGCGCTCCATTTATCCCCTTAATGCTGTACAGGTGAGTCATTGTTCTTTGGTATTGTTATTATATATATATATATATATATATATATATATAGAGGCTTTTCCAGCTGCTGTGTCCATTTTGACACATTGATAGTTGTGTGGAGAGTTTGTCTTATTCTGTGACAAGTTTTAAATAACTGTAAACAAGGTTCCTAGAGCCAGTGGGTCACAGCACTGTCTTAACACTCCGTGCAGTCACTGTCACCGGTGTCACAACATGGATTTTGCAATACAGCCATTACTGTGATAAACACACACTTTTTGGTTTTAGCACACACACGAAGGAGATGTCCTTCCCACAACACCTGATGGACTATGTCACATCCACAGGTTACACACAGGCAGTAGGCTCATTCAACTTAATGCAAGGCTGCACAGCGCTGACTTAACATGATGCATGCTGGACTTAAAGCAATGCATGTTGGTTAGAAATTGCCACCTGCGCTGCGGAACGTCACCATGTCACATGACATTAAAACCTGAGTCAGACGCTGCAGTTGCTCTCTTCCAGCTGGGAATCACCTCTGTGACAACAGAACTTTGCCCTAATAGGCTTAAGGCTTCACTGACAGGCATGACGTGTGGTACGTTTTTATTCTGTAGTTATCTCTTCCAAATGGGATACAAATCCTTCTGGCAGCTCATCTCGTACATTTGGGCACACGCACTAGTTCACATAGTTTTAATTTAAAGCAGCACTGCAGCAGTAACAGTATAATGTACAACTTGAAGTTGTATTTTTCTTGCTTGACAATCACATTAAGCATTTTTCTGTTTAATTACTAATATAGTGTGTAGGACAGTTAATGGTATTTTTCTACTCCTTTTGAACTCAGATGGTTTCAAATTGTGTAATCTAGAGACCAAGATTTGTACTCAGAGTGTTGTGTTCAGGAGTCATTTTGAGTAACTTTCTTCATGTGGGTTATGATGTCAAAGGTTAAGTCAGCTTCCGGTTTCTTCTAAGATGGAAATCCTTGTAAGTGTTATTCCCAATTTGGCTGGTATATTTGTGGTCTGTTGGATCACAAATGATGTGGAACATTCATTTCAGAGGGGAAAAAGGTTGTATTGCTCACACCTGTTTAGGGTCAAATGTCACTATATTTAGAGCTTCTTCATTGGCATAAAGGTAAAAGTTGATTGTAAGCTTGAGGAACAATAGATTTGTTGAAAGCACCTTTGGGAATCGTTGCTACTCTGTAAATAATATTATAAAGAGAAGGACTGGACCTCCTCTTTTTGAAAAGTGCTTTGAGATAACCTCTGTTGTGAATTGGCGCTATACAAGTAAAATTAACTTGACTTGACTTTTGACTGATTTCTTCTCTCTTTTTTTATTAAAGAAGCATTGGGCTTTTTCTTTGATGATCTCCACTGAAGAGTGGAGTGTTTCATGTGACTGTTTGATCAGTCGAACCTAGAGTACTCATCATGTCTATCCACTGAATGGAGTTGATTGGCTTTAACCCACATCTGCCAATCCCACTGCACTAAGAAGATTGTTTCAAAATCAGTGCAATCCTCACATGACCTGTTTGACCTGTGTATGTGCATGTTTCTATGTGTGTATGTGTTTGTGTTTGGGTGTGTGGCCAGCAGACAGATCCACAGGGTAATCCTGTTAGCATGACCGTTCCCCATGTCCAGCTCATCAACCCAGAGAACCAGATTGTTGAGGTGAGTCAAGTAGGGCGTCCACCTGGTTGCGTCAGCCTGGCAGTATGTAGCCAACAGTGATCATGTCTGATGAGCACTCTAGGATCAGTTTGTTCAAGTTGAAATCCCAACCATGGCTTTAACATAAACTGCTTCAAACTGGTAAACATTGCTGCAACACTTCTTTGCAACACAATTCAGTCAGTAACATTTGGTCTTCATATATTTGATGATTTGCATCGGTCACTGGCTGCCGGCCCATTATTTAAGGTCTACTAGTACAGTTTACAACTGTTAGTATAACCTGGTATTGACCAGGCACACGCAGTCACACATACATGTACACACAGAGAGCCTTGAAGCTGACTCACAAACACTGTGAAACACAAGAATGCGTCAGATCACTGCATTGCAGTAGGGATTTTAATAGAAGACCTGGATTTTGAAGCATCTACATTAGAAATGAAATACTTTAAAAATGTGTACCCTCTTTAGACTAATCGCCCGCAACACATACTTCCAAAGGCCATCACTAATGACCATATATGTGTGTGTATTTGTTGTTTAGCCGGATGGCAGCATGGCACTGGACAGTGATGAAGGAGAGGAGCCGTCTCCTGAGGCCATGGCTCGCTACCTTTCAATGAGGCGGCACACTGTGGGGGTACCAGACCAAAGGTAACACATAAACACACAACACTCCAATCTACAATGAGCGATGTTTCTGTTGTCGCATTAGTTGCATTAGCACTTTTGCATTAGTTGCATTTTTTTCGGCTGTGAGCACAGAGAGTAGGAGAGAAGCAAACACACCAGCTGACCTTAGGTATGTTGATAGTGGAGTGTGGGTTATTTAAGGTGCATTTAAATAATCTATGCCAAATAAGGCATTAACTAATGTTGACGAATAGATTCTAGCACATAACCAAAACCATTGACTGTTTCCGTTACTGTTGTCGTTCTTTCTCCTCCCACAACAGGACAGAGATGCAGGAGGACCTCCAGAAACTGCCACCGGGTTTCCCACGCGGTGCAGTGCCCCAGCCTCCTTTCCCCCCACTGGCCCCCACTATGGGCCAAATGCACACTCTCATGCCCACACAGAGCCTGCAGCCCACACAGCAGCTGGAGTACAAGGTACAGTGAGTTGGTTTAGATTGGGGGTGGGTTCTTTCAGTTGGCATTAGTAGGGTCTAAATATCAATTTTATTGATTTTCCTCTCCAATCTGACCACTTGTGTCTGCTGATGCTCCAGGAGCAGTCGTTGCTGCAGCCACCTACTCTGCAACTGCTCAATGGCATGGGGCCTCTGGGTCGAAGAGCTTCCGACGGTGGGGCTAACATTCAACTACACGCTCAGCTCCTCAAGAGGCCCCGGGGGCCCTCACCACTTGTCGCCAGCCCAGTGAGTATAGATGTTATTCCCAAGGCTTTCTGTAAGTGTGCAATTTGTTTATTCTCCCACCATGTAAAATGTAGGAGTGCTGATCAGTAAACTTTCTGCCCCTCTCAGCACCCGATCCCTGCAGTAGCTCCGGTGGATGAGGAGGGTTCGGATGGAGAGCCAGACCAAGAGGCGGTACAGAGGTAACCCACGGTGATGGTTTTTGGTGATGGGATATACTATACAGAGGTGCTGCCTAAACTGGATGCTCTGGAAGGCCCTTAACCTGTGACTGTAGAACAGTGGGTTCTCTATGAATGTTGAGTTAAGGAAGGACACACTAGATTTTTTTTATACCAGAAGCTTAGTGTGCAAATTTTAGAGTAGGGGAGATGTGTTAATAAAAAAAACAAAAAAAACAACAAAGCATAAAAACTATCACAATAAACAGCAGAACTGTGCACTTTTTGAGATAAAGATATGCAAGAATTTAGAAAATTTTCCAAAGTAAGAGCTTTGATAGAATGAGCAGAATATGTATCAGGCTTAGTGTGACAGATTAGGCAGAACCAGTGTAAAACTAGTCACAGGTTTGGTATATGGAGATGTGGTTTTGGGTTCAGAAGTCCAGGTTAGGGTTTCCCAGTTGGTCCTCTTCAGACAGCAGCCTCTGTAGACTTCGCTGGTGTCCTGGGTTGCTGGGAGTGAGTGCCTTGAGGCTGCTCTGCTTTTTCCCACGGGAGGTGGCCACTCTGCTGTGGTGCTTATCCCATCTCTCCTCCTTTCTCCATCGCGCAAGTGCCTTCTGCCACAATTCCAAACTGAATCTGCCAAATCCAGCCCTCCTATCTCTCAAACTCTTTGGCCAAGAGCTTCTTTATCTCTCTCATTTCAGTAAGTGCCAAATTATCCTCCCGACTTTCTCACTCTTTCTCACACAGCTTTGCTAACTCTGAAGCTTGCAAAACCAGTGATTACAAATGGCAACCAGTCCAGTCCTTAAATTGGAAGCTGGGGGCTGTGGGATACCCATAAGCTTTAACATCCATCTGTGGTGTAATTTTACTTTGTTTTTCTGATTGGCTAAGATGATATGAATGATGGCACCCATTGGCAGAGGTGGGAAGGGGTGGGCCTCCCCCCCCTGTCTCCATTAGCCAATGAGGACAGAGAGCTGACCAGCGCTGCTTCCTGTCTCCCACCCTCACCCCCGTCCTCCCCCCTCCCTGCGGCCCAGGTACCTGGCGAACCGCTCCAAGCGGCACACGACGCACGCGCTAATGAGCACATCGCATGGCGAGCCCTCGGCAGAGTCACAGCGGCCCCAGGGCCCCCGCCAGAGGGGGGGCTGGGCCCCCGACATACACACCCGGTGAGGGGACACGCCCGCTCCGAGCTGTATACGCACAAACACACACAAACACACAGACGCACACATTAAATGAGGGGGATACCAAGCATAACCCTCTGTTTCTCTCTCTCACACAAATACACACAGCTGATCTCACACACACACACACACACACGCACACACACACTGCTGATGAAGTACTTGCACCAGCTGAAGGTTGTGCACCTTCCAAAGAGGAAGGATATTTTTTGTCAATAGTGGCGTCGGAGGTGGAGGGTGTGGCACAGGGCAGACATCCCTCCACATCACCAGTAAACTGATTCAAAATAACTTTCTTCCCCACAAACCTGGAAAGAGCAGGTATGTGACAGGTTCACGCCAAAGATTTAGCAGAACCCCTTAAAGCTAATTTATTATCTCTGTGTATATTCTCTCCATAGTAGCCATATTTCTTTGTGTTTTTTGTGTTGTCCATGTTCTAATTCCAGCTGTTGTCCCCCGTTAGTATCATCTTCATTCGACTCAGTTTAGAAGCTTGGTGTTCTTTTTTATTTAGATGCAGTGGTAGGCAGGACCTGTTTTCTAAAATAGGGCTTGAGATGAGTAAACTTGTGCCAGTTGTTAAAGAAGGCATGCTCTTTTGAGGTAGAATCGATGTGTAAAGCTAGAGGTTCGATCTTTCTTCATGGAGCACTTTTTGGAGATGGTGTTATAACTGGACTCATTTTTTGATGAAAAATGTCATTCTTGTGACTGGTGTGATGACGATGCCAGCTGTCAGCTATGCGTCTTGTCCAGTAATTTAGTTTTCTATGAAGCATGCCAACATGCAGTAGTTGTTTATTCAGCCTTTACTGAGCAATGAAAACTCTGAAGCATCACACAGAGTCTGTCATCAATGGTAAGTTGAGGAAAGAGCTTATCTGTAGAAAAATTTCTCAAGAAGAATTCTTTAGACGAACTTCCATTAACAATGGTATGTATTTAATGTCACTTACCTTAAACTGATCATCATTTTGTCATGATTGAGAGCACAGATGAAATTATGCATGGATTCAGTTCATATAAGTTGTGTGAATTTTGAGGTCCTTACGTTTCCTACACATTAAATGTTTCACTGTCAGATACTTAAACTTGTAATGTTTTGTGTAAGTTTGAGGAGCTCATGCTTGTCATGTGTTTGTGTCTCATGTGTGTCTGTGTTATGTCACTGTGTGTGTGTGTGTGTGTGTGTGTGTGTGTGTGCGTGTGCGTGCATGCGTGTGTGTGTATTTGTGTACACACGTGTTTGTGTCTGCTCCCTGTGGTCCCCTCCTCAGATCCAGCTATAAGGACTGTAACACCCTTCATCTCCCCATGGAGCGCTTCTCACCTGTCAGACGGTTCTCTGACGGCGCCGCCACCATCCAGGCCTTCAAGGCTCATCTAGAGAACAGCAGCCTCATTAAGCAACTCAAGCAGGTACATCACTCTACTCAGTATCAAAGCATACCAGGGGAAAACATCAACAAGTTTTTGGGTAATCAAACAGCTGGTAGTAATGAAACAGGAAGAAAATTAATTTGTCCTCACGAATCACCAGAGAACACCGGCTTCACATTGACATTTCATTCCTGACCTTGGTTGTGCTAGTGTTAGATGTATTTGGTATGTTCAGAATTTTATGCCTGCATATCTTTAGGTTTGGAAAAATAAATGTAGATCATCTGGCAGTGAAATAATGTGAAATTCTCATTTTCTCCTAGAAATCTTTTTAGGGGATTTTAATATTATAACAACAATAAATATGCATTTTTTTCTTCTTTTCTTTTTATGAGAAATTACAGTATTCATTTTCCTTCAGTGTCCATATGAGAAAATAAAGCATTATTCTATGGAGGGATAAGGTTATTGATCAATACCAATGACTGAACAATTACCTCACCAAGTGCAGAGATTTCAGAAATATCTCTCTGGACTGTACTCTGCTTCTCTATAACCCCTATGCCTTTTTTAACTGCTCACAGAAGTACGACTTCCAAACAGTGATGCAACACATTCGGCTCTGGAGGCAAAAAGTGATACACTGCAGCTATTCTGATGCAATTCTGACTCTCTTGGGAATACAAACCAAGATCCCCAGCACTGCAAATCTGTGCTTTATGAGAGGAGTTAAACTCTGTAATGCAGCAGATAGTTTTAATAGCCTAGCCTAACGTGGGCCACTGTGATAAGATTCCCACTGGCTGACTGACTGTTGCATTCTGCCTCATCATGCTCTCTCCTCTGGTCTCTGCTGCCATTTCAGTGCAGAGCAGAAGCAGACAAGCTACAATAAAAAGCTATTGATGGAAAACCCTGAACAGGATTGGTGAACTTTCCATCATGACATGCATAAATCTCATACTTGTCAATTCTGATTAATTTGAGGTTTTCAAATAACCCACTAACCAAGCAATACCCTGGATGTATTTTGCTGAGACAATGTTGAATTTAAAGTAGTAAAAAAAAAAAAGAAGAAAAATTTTAGCTACACAGACACAGATTTAACAGAGCTGGGATATTTTTCTCACAGTTTGAGCCTTGTTATTAAAATGCTGACACAATTTAGACTCACTGTAATCTTGACGCACAGTGAAGAGAATTTCTTCAGGTGAGGTCAAGCAAAGTCTTTCACCTGAGAAAACCTCAAGATGCTTCTTGAGACATCACATCATTCGCAGTGACACTGCAATGAGATTACCTCACCCAGTAGGAGGCGTAGGTAGGGAGCGAGATAATCATCATGTTCGCAGTGGGGGCTTCACCTTAGTCATGCACTGACATGCTGGGATTATCTTTACTCTCCAGTGTTAAGAGGGTTAACAAGGCTAGAGGAGAGGTTAACACATATGACCTACACCCAGGTAAAGGCCCCTGAAGAGATGGGGAAGAAACTCGACGTTAACAAGTTCATTGACAATTATATGACCATGGAGTTTATTATATGTGTTGTAGCTGATCAGACAAGCTGACATGCCTGTAGTTTTCCTAAATCTGAACTTCACAAAGTGCTTAAAGATAGTAGGTGTCCAAATCTCACTTGTATGTAGCAGGAATGCTGTGAAAAGATGTGCTTTTAGCATTTGCAGCACAGTTAGTTGTATTAACTCAATGTGATTATGTATCATTAGACAAAGCATTAGCTTAATTGTACGTGTGCACCTGTGTTGTTCATGCCGTTCGAGCAGCATTAGCCTAACAATCAGCCAGGCGATGACGCAAGGTGTTAAACTTTGGTTGCACTGGGAGATTTAAAGTAGATGAAAGTGCTGCCTCTGAACACTAAACATCATGAACTAATTACACAAAGCAAAACGGTTAGTGCTGAGATTTGCTGCAGCAGGATTTGCTAGCAAGATGGGGATTGCTTACAATAGTATGCAATAGGTTACATATTACCACTTACTGCTAATGAATTGATTGTTTTCTGTCAATAAATTACCAGCAAGTTAAGAATAATAAATCAAATTTTGAAGCCCAGTATTTATTTTTTTTCATCAGATATCCTTGATGAGGTTTGAAAAACTCAACTGCATCCTTTGTTGAATCACTTTTTTAAAGTGTAGGATGCTTTTCTGGATCCAACACACTGCCCTCCAATTTTTTTTTATTTACTTTTTTAGGTATTTCAAATGACTTCCCGTGTTAGCTAGCAAATATTAGATTTTAAATATTTGATATTTAAAATTTGCTGTCCACATCTGTGATCCAATAGGAGTGTGAGCAGCTCCAGAAAATGTACGCTGCCCAGCAGGATGAGCGACTCCTGGAGCACACCCAGCAGCAGCATATCCTCTACCAGCAAGAGCAACAAATCCTCCACCAGCAAATCCAGGTATATGAAGCTGACAAAGAGGTGTCATGTCATAAATATGTTATTACAAGCAAAACTATGCTGACCACAGAAAGAACCATGATGTTTGTAACAGTTTATGCAGGATGGATTGGGTTGTGTTACTTGGCCTTTTAAAGCATTGTTATCATCCTTGCATTGCATCATGAAAGCTTAAGCAACTTATATGTTACTTATATTATGCATGTATTATATTGTACTATGCTGTAATCTATCAAGCACAGGTATAAGCTTCATAGAAAGTGCTATTGATTTGGTTCACCTGAGGCTTGGATATCCTCCACTGGGCCCTTATTTGTCTCCTCAGCTGAGTCCTGTCTTTAGGACACACACACTTAATATTTGCGCATGTATCAACTGCTGCAGTCAGCCTAACACAGTCATAACCACATTAACATCATGTTATATTGAAGCTTGTAGTCTAATTTAATTTTTCTGTACCTGCAGGGTCTGTCTTTAGGCCATGGAGAGAGCCAGCCTAGTCACCTAACCCACCAGCTCCAGAGGTGAACACACGCATGCACAAACACACATTACTCATCAGCTATTGAACAGTGAACAATGAACTTGATACTGTGGTGCAGCGCTATCGACTGAAGTGTTACATCATTGTCGTATCTCTCTCTTCTCCTCTCCTACTCTGTCCTGTCCTCCCTCAGGTTGCGTATCCAGCCCTCCAGCCCTCCGCCAACACATCCCAGCAACCACCTCTTCAGACAGCCCAATCAGAGCCCTCCGCCTGGCTCTGCAGGCATAATGCAAGGGCATGGTTAGTAATACCATCGCTTGAGTGCTTAAATACTTAGATTGTAACTGGTGTAGGTGTATTTAACTGCTCAGTCATACATTTGTTTTGTTTTTCATGGTTAATTGCCACTGATTACATTTTTATTTACTTACTTATGTAATTTTTTAAAGCGGCTTCAGGATTCAGAATATCTGGTTGTACAGTTTAGTGTTTTGAAAGTGTCTGACTCTTGATTACTCACTGGCTTTTGTCGTCTGTACACAAACATTGACGTCTGACAGACGTTAATTTTTTGACATTGTGTTATGAATAACAAACCAGAAGGTGTAGTTTAAGCTGAATCAATGAATATGTTTTTTTAAGTGAAAACAGGGGCAGCAGGTGAGTAAACACGTCCGTCATCAAGAACACAATAACTTGTAATTACTACGTGGAGATAAAAACGGATTTTATTGTACTGGTACCATTACTTATGTTGCCAGTTGAGACCAAGCCTAACCATGACTGAAAAGTAGTAATAGAAATTTAGTCTGTACCTCTCCAAGCCTAAATAGATAGATTGAAGACCAGCTAAACTATGGAAACTTGGAAAGAAAAATGAGCAACAGTTCATGACTCAATCTATGCTTTGAACTTTGAAGATTTTGAACTTGATCTGGTTAAATCTTCATGAAAATTTATTCTCATTACCAGAGGGAAACGTTGGCCATAGTTTTAACTCCGCTCCTCCTCTCCTCTCCTAGGAGGTCCATCACCAGTGCAGTACCAGCACGGTGCTCCAGCGCTCTACCAGGGCCAGAGTGGCAGCCCACCTCCCACAGCCCTGCCTCGAGTCACTCTACCGACAAATCAACAAGCACCATCTGCCCGCCCCACTGTCCCATTGGCACAGGCGGTACCTCAACAACAGCAGGTGACTACAAGCAGCCAATTTAAGTCAATTGTGTCTCGGCTGCTGATTACATGTGTTGTTTTAATTTATTCCCTAAAGTATTCATAAGTGATCCTCAATAATGGATATCAACGTTGACTGTTTGTCCAGGTGACCATTCAGGTGCAAGAAGTCGAGCTGGGAGGTGGGGCACAGAGACAGGGCAGCTTTCTGTCCACGCCAGGGGGACACAGGGTCCTCGGGAAGCAGCTGAGCGCAGACAACGCCGAGATGCACAGGTGACCCCACCCATCCTGTCACCACGTCCCCTGATGGCTGCCAAACCTTCCCAACAATACCACTGGACTGTTTCTGTGTCATCTCCTTCCATCTTCTTGTTTTTAATTTTGTTTTATTACTTTCCATGACCTTGCCACCCTGAATAGACACCTGCATGCTATTTGGTGTATTTCTGTGTATGATTGTATGTTTCTCACTGTTACATTTCTGCCATGTGCACATTTTTTTTCTTATAAACTGTATTTTGAAGCTTCAGACAGTAATACTGTTGCTCAGGCCAGAGATTTTATGTATAAGGGGGCAGACAATAAGGACATTATTTGTTACCAGTATTGAAAATTAACAAAATTCCTACATCGACTTTGCCTGAGATGACATCCTCAACAAATTCTCCGCCTCAGAGTAGCTGGGTGAGTGGTTGGATGTGTTTTAGAAGTACAGTATATGTAGAGGTCCCACCTGTTGGAATAGGTCATCAGTCATCCTGTGACCCCTGATATAATCATCCCATGAACAGTCCCCTGTAACCAGGACCGCCTTCACTGAGAGAACATGTAGCAATCTTCAATTACACAATAATCAAAATTTATCCTTTGGAAGTGTCCTTACCTGGACCCAACCCGAATGGTTGCTAAGCTTTGTGCAGTGACTTGATGAAGTCCTCTTGTAGATTGTTGAAAGCTCAGTGATGTACTTGCATCTTAAAGAGGACTGGGAGCTTGTTGCTGTTCGACAACAGGCAGCTAACTATCCTCTGCATTCCCTCTTCCTATCCAGTCGCAGCCTTGGCCGCTTCACATCGGGCTACGACCAGGCCCATTTCAATCCCCACCTCTTCTCTGGCGACGCAGCTGCCTCTCGGGGCGCTTCCGGGGTGGTTGGCTCTTTTAGTCCCTACCTGCAGGGAGCCTCTCTCAAAGTCCCCAGCCTGGAGGGTTACCAGAGCGGGGCGGTGGGGACTGGCAGCTATGGCACCCCCTCTACACTACAGCAGGCCCTGCTCTCCCCAACTCCTTTGGACTACCGCCCCCCACAACAGCACGTCACTCCCACCCTGCAGGGCCTCCTGTCCCCCCGCCACTCTTTAACAGGCCATGCTGATCCCAGGCTGCCCCCCCAAGACCTGGCTGCCCTGCTGAAGAGGCAGAGCCCCCGCCCATGTCCAGCACCCCCCACACCACCCAGCGGTCCACCCCAAGAGTATGGAGAGATGCTGCTTCTCCACCAGCTGAGCCAGGGTGAGAGCTTGGAGCCACCGGCGCCACAAGGTGCCTCCGGAGGCCAGCACTACCTCCACCTACTCCAGATTCGAACCCCGGAGGTCCAGCCTCAGCAGCACCCAGCCCAGGCACCTTGCTCCAGCTTACCTCACTCGGAGAGCATGGAGGAGGATGAGGTGCCGGCTGGCTACCACCACCCACACGAGGGCTTGCTGGCCAAGGCGGCAGAAGGTCATGAGCTCCTGGGGCCTCCCCGAGGAGGCACCCCACCCTACAGCTCCCCTACACACAGGCATGGCGGCTACATAAGGAGTGCTCAAGCAACTAGAGGTGAGACCTGTTAACAGGGCTGTTTCAAAACTCACTATAGAGATTTAGAGTCCAGTGTCCTGTATCCTGACCGACTGAAATATTTTTTGTTTACCATCACCTTTGTGTTGCTGGCTTGCATTAAAAGAACTCAGACATTAAGATAAGACAAAAAAATTGAATACACAGTGTGAACCTACGTTTTCTATCAGAACCTGAGCATGTGGAGTGCAGGCCCCCGGGGCAGGCCATGGAGGTGCCTGATCATAATGGTGTGGGCTATTCACGAGGTCCCCAGGGTGACGCCTATAGGTCCCGTGGACAGCTACAGCGCCACCACACCATCCAGACCTGTGATGATGCCTATGTGAGTGAAAGCCTGCTGATAATTCACTTAGACCAGATTGACCACATTCTGTTATGAGCAGCTGTAGTAAGTCTGCAGCATGAAAAAAGCTAATCAAAGTGCTTTTCAGTGTAATTTAAGTGTGATAGCATGCAAAAGCATTGGCAGAAACAATCTAACATTTGTATGGCATGTTAATATTTGTTGGGTATGAGAATCTGCTTATTCTCCAATATTGCCATTACCAGTGTAGTGTTGGAGCGAGCTCATTTAGTGGGATGATAGCTGAAGGAAGAAATAAAATGTTTGCATGACTGAATGAACCAAGAAGTCACATTCAGTTAGATGTTTTTTGGAGGCATCAATACACTATAAGCATATCCAATCATCCAAACAAAGTTCTGAGTCATCATGGCTGCTAGAAGCTGTTCATTAAATTTCATTCTAAATCTGTTATTCACTTTCTGCTCAGGACCAGGCAGAGCCCATGTCTGGGATGAGCCTTTTGGCTGGAAAGGCATTAAGCTCCGCTCGCATGTCAGACATCCTCAGCCAGACGTCACTGACAGGAAGCCAGCAGCTGCACCAGCGGGAAGAGTCAGGTCAGTAGGAGACATGAAAATATCTGAAACAATGTGTGGATTTTCTTTGTCCAGATCACTAAAAGATGCGTGCGTTTCTCATGCAGTGTGTGATGTCGAAGGGGACCTCCACGCGGCAGCCTGCTACCCCTCCTCCTGCACCAGTGACATGCTCCTCAGCTACAAGCCCCCTGACCTGCAGTACAGCATGGAGCAGGCTGGGGTCTAGCACAGGTACACACACAAACATAGCAAAGGTTTGTTAGTAAGAGATTATCTTCTTTTTATACAAGAACAACTTTGACAACTGCATATACATTAATAGCAACATGTACAGTTGCAAACTCAGACGGTTTTCTCCCCTGTGTGTGGCCTCAAGCTGTATCAGGACTGCAGGACCGCAGCCAAAACTTATCAGGCAGGCTCCTTTTGGTGCCACACCACCCTATAAATTACTTTGTAAAACTTATTTTTAATAGAGTTGAATCGCTTACTAAGTGCTTTTGACCTTGATTTTATGGTAAACTTGACATTTATTACCTGGCTTTCACTTCATCTGCCCATTTGATCTGTTTATGTCACTCCTTTGCAGATTTCTTTATGTGCCTGTAAACAGTTTTAACCCTCTGTTTCTTGTTTTGTTTTTACATCACTCAATCCCAGTGGCTTTTTGGCATCAAACCAAAACCAGCAAGAATACAACCCAAAGACTCTCAAATATTAAAGTGGCAACAAATTAATCCACTTGCTAACTGGGTGCTGATTTGTTTACAATGTATCTTTATCCATGAGATATAGGTTTTACAGAAATCTAGACCTCAGACATACAGACATATTTAACTTAAATAATGTGTCACTCTGGTTGGACAGAGGTGATGTGTTGTCCAGTTATTACCTGCAGTCAGTTTTGCTGTAGTAAAGGGAGGGATTATTTCTGCAATCTGTTATTTTTTGTTTTATCTGTTTGTTCTTCATTTTCTTTATCAGTTAGTAAATTGTTTTATTTCATCAGGTGTCAAAAATCCTCAATATTATACATCCACTGTGATTTAGTTGCATAAAACAAAACATAATGAAGTCCAAGGGGGTGAAAACTGTACAGTAGTTCACTATAATTTTTTTAACTTCTATAAAGTCAAGGGCCTCATAAGAGACAGATTAGAAAAGCGGATAGTCAAAATCAAAGCAGCAAAGGCTTAGATATCCTGAGTTGTAACTTCACATCCTGTTTGTTACAGAAACCTTCTGTTAAAAATTTGTAGTCTCAGAGTCTAAGCTGAGACAACACTGATGATATCATCAGCTTCCTTGCCTGCCGATGCCACAGAAAGCATTATACAGCTGTCCTCAGAGGCTAGTAGTACTGCTGCTGACAAGTAGACTGATCTTCAGGTGTAAAATTAGTGGAGTGCCCCCTTAAAGATCGATGACCCAGTCCAATCCAGATTTTTAAGAGTTATTTTAATACTAGTATAACATGTAAGCATGTTAGACATGCAGTGAAAATCTTTGTTGTGATATTGTGAACAAGATAAATGGACTGATATTATGGGTAATTTTTTATTGAGCCTTTGATCTAAGATGATAAGAAAAATCAAATAGTAGAAGCAAAACTATATTGTTAATAATAATATTGTTTCGTCTCTCCCTGTGTCTTTCTGTAGGAAAGTGTGTATCCTGTGTACAGCGGTCCATATCAGCCATCCTGAGTTGTGTTGACTTGAGTTGAGCAGCATCACGCCAAACCACCGTCGTTTGCCCAAACAGGGGGCACTCTACGTCCATCTGTCTGTCTCCATCTGTCCGTGGGAGGGCAGTCTGCGTGAGAGAGGGGGAGTGTGGGTGGGTGTAGACATCAGAGGGGTGGGGGGGTCACAGGTGGGGCGTCAGGGTTCAAAGGTCAAAGTGCCAGCATTTTCTGCACAGACATCCAGCATTCATTGTCGCAGTTTGTCTGCTCTTTTTCACTCCCCATCGTGGGTAGATTGGGTTTCCACTCCTCTCCTCTTTCGACTCGACCCCCTCACCTCCTCCCCTTACAAACCTAGCCCACCCCACCCCCGTCCCACACCCACCCGCTGCCCTGACCTAAACCTCCCCTTTCATCCTTCGTACTCTTAACTGTTGGCATACTTCATTATGTGCCTCATTGGCCAATGAATTGATACAGTCACACTCGCAAGACCATGGAGTCCAACATACACAGTGCTGCCACAAACCCAAAGTATTCACATTAGGTGTGATTGTGTGTGTGATTGTGTGTGTGATTGTGTGTGTGATTGTGTGTGTGTGTGTGTGTGTGTGAGTGAGAGTGTGAGAGCGAGAGAGAGCATGACTGAGAAGAAGGGGTGAGCATAGGGGAAAGGTATCCATGAGGTTCAGTCTGCTCCACCCTCTCTCCCCCCTCCTGCTGACCTGCAGCAGATCATTCCGGAGCGGGCTGAAATCTCGGCGGCGGTCACTTTTTGGCCGGGTGGCGGGTGTTTTGGGTCAGGCTCCAATTGGGCAACAAAAACGCTCTCTCCAAAGATGGAGCTCAGTGACATCGCACAGGACAAACCAGCTCTCATTGTTTTTTTTGGGTTTTTTTTTTTTGTTGTTGTTGTTGTTCTGGCATTCATTTTCTTTTTTTATTTTATTTTAAAATTAATTTTTACGGCTAATGTCCATGAAGGCATTATGGTCAATATTGTTACTCTTATTGTTATTACTGTTTTCTGTAAAAGAAGTTTTATTATAATGGATATTATTACTATTATTATTATTATTATTATTGTTATTATTAAAGGAAAAACAGTTCTGTGTTGCAAGGAAGACAACATTGTTCTTTGATTACTTAAGTAATTCTGCACTTTCGGTTCAAGCTATCCTCTCTCTCTCTCTGTCTGTTTCCACCCCTCTCCACAGTCCCTCGCTCTCTGTCATGCTGTTACCCCGCTTTTCAATTCCACTAGCCCCACCCCTTCCGACCCTAACTTTCCCCACCTTGTGTTCCCCCTTTTCTCCATCCCTCTTCCTCCTTACCCATGTCAGTGACAGTGTATTGCATTGTGGGTAGTTTTACCAGACATTTGCTCCTTTCCTTGTACAGTGATGCCATGTATAGAACGCTATTGCAATTTCTGTTTTTTTGTTACTTTTTTGTTTTTAGATGTTGTTGGGGAGGCTTTTTTATATTGGTCTTGTTTATCATTTGTATTTTTGGATGTCTTCAAAGTGTTTTTCTTTTTGTTTTATGAATCTTTGAGATTTCTAGCCAAAAGAGGACAGAGAGAAGAGAGACAGTGCTCTTTCTGTCTCGTAAAAAAAGATTGTTCTTATTTGTTTTAATATTATTATATCGAGACACTTGAATAAGAGGAGAGTAATTATTTTGTGTTGCTCTTAAAAGTATCATTTCAGTCGTTGATGTTGTTGTGACTGTCATTCTTGTTGATGTTGGGCCTGTTTTCTGTTAATGGGGTAGTTGCGGCAGGCTATACAGGGTCAGGCTTTGGGCTTTGTCTGGGTTGGTTCGGGTGCTACAGAGACTTGACACTCTAAAAAAGAGAAGAAAAAAAAGACAAAAAACGAGGGAATAACTTGTAAAATAGCTGACATATCATCCTAAACATCACAAGTGTGGAGACGGACAAACCCTCTTCTTTCTCTCTCTTACTGCCCTTACCTGTCTGCTGTGATCCGCCCACCACCTTTTATTACATCGGCTTCTGATCAGACGAAGCATTACGGACATGGCCCCCTCCTTCCAAGCTAACCTTGTTACTATGGCAACCAAGGAGGAATCTACAACTACTATTACTCAACCGCCCTCTCCCCTCTTTTGCTTTTCTTTAACTTATGTCGTTTCAGCGCTCCTTGCTTTGCCCCTCTCCTCCTCCTACTCCTCACCCCCCAAACCTCCCAAGCCTGTAAGGGATGATCGGAGGAAGCAACGTTTCATGAATGGTTAATGGATCCTGTCTTAGTTGGATACACCTGGACACACCTCCAAACCATAAAAGGGAAACATTTCCAGGAGGTGACCATAGGAAGGAATCGTTTAAATTCTTCCACGGCAGAGGAATACAAGGTTGTGGTCAGAGCAGGGCAAGGTGCGCCCACCTTAAACATGTCTACCATGGTCTGTGCACCCTTAGCCGAATGAGGCTAAAGCACAGCCAGATGGAGGCTGCAGCACACTGGGGACCACAGCAGAGGATTGAAACCCTCCCCCTGTTTCTTTTAGATTTTTTTTTTTTTTTAAGTTTTATTATTTTCTCTCTATTTATCCTCCCATATACTCTACCCCTGCATATTGAGTCTATAATTGTCCAGCAACAGACTGGTGCAAAGAATATAGCTCCACTTGTATGTGTTTATACTGGCCAGATTTCACAGTACCTGGCTGCATGGTTGACATATTGTTTGCTATATGCATCTGAGAGCTGTAGGTGCTGTCATGCAGCACCTGTGGTTTCCATTCACATCATGTCACTTCCTGTTTACCAGCATTCGCTCTTACTCAGATGTGATGTAATTAGCTTCTAAACAAGAGTGCATACAGGAGTAAACGGTGGAGTGGGACAGATTCATGAAATTAACTGGATCTGATGCATTTTCTGTTTCTTCCCAAAAGTCAGTTGATGTCTCATTGGGCAGAAGAAGCTTTTCCTCATTTCATCAAACTTTCCCCTCCAGCTCATTTGTTCCTCTTTCAGATCTTTCCTCTCGTTTTCTCTCATTGTTTACACCAAGCCAAAACAGATCTGGAAGAGAATGAATTGAGTACTTTGTAGGGTTTTTTGGGGAGGAAATGGCTGGAATGGAAGACATTGCATGACTCTTGTCCCATGACAGGATAGAAACACTAAAATTAAGACCAGAGGCTCCACTTCGTCTGATACCGTGACCAGTACCAGAACTGTTGTTTCAGATCCTTGTGAGGGGGGAAAGAGCAGAGGCACACAGGAAGGGACAGCTCGAGTGAATGGAAAGCACAGCACCAGATTCAGAGGTAATGGGGAGGAGAGAGCTGCCTCACACACATCTCCCTGATCAGACTGACCCATCTCCTCCCCTTTTTCTTTTCCTGTCTTAACTCTACCATCCCTGACTTCTATCGTTTTGCTCCACCCCGGCCTCCCTTCTCAGCAAGCCAGCTCTCTGCTCCACTCCTGTTTTAGGTTCATTCTGTTTTCTATTGGTTCATTTTGTCAATTTTTTTTTCTTTTCTTTTTTTCTTTTTTGTTTTGTTTTTATGTTCATTTCTGTTGAGTACAAAAATACTAAAGTGCAACAACAATGATTAAAAAGAATATCAACCAAACTGAGATGAATAAATAAATATATATAAATAAAGAAATAATTTAAAAAGGTCATGACTTGTATGTCTTTGTGATGCCAGCTACATGCCTGATACAGAAATGAAAGCTTTTGTATTACTGTTGACTGTGATGCCACAACCGGCTTCCAGACTAGTTGTGATGATTTAAATCTGACAGTCCAACCGATACTGGACTTTTGGGGGCGGTACTGATATTAATATGTGAAAATACTAACAAATGTTTGTTTTTGTTTTTTTGTTTGTTTATTTTACATAATCTTGTAAAGATTCCTGAAATTTGTTTATTTTAAAAAGTTGTGATGGAGACACAAGCTGATATTTTTACAGTGGCGAAATCTTGTCTGTGCAGTTTGTAAAGCCCCTTTTACACAGGTCAAAAGACCCGCTGGCATCGAGTTTATGTCATCAATGGAAAAGGGTACAATCATCATTCACCTGGGTCAACTGACTATGCAGTAGCTCCGGCTCCAATTGGCAGCTCTTGCACAACACGGTGCTGTTGAACCAGAAACACTCTTGCTGCACTGCACTCGGGGATGAAAAGAGTGAGCGCAGCACAATCACCAATTAAAGCGTCTCACACGAACGCTCTGACACTTACAGGAGCATCAAGTCCAGGATGAGACGTGACGGGTCCATTTCACCAGTTTGCATGGCAGCTAACAGCTCACTCTTTCTGCCTTGTGTGTGTGTGTGTGTTTTCTTTGTTAGAAATATTTGGAGTTTCATCCAGAAGGTTTAAAGACAGGTGTTACCTGACTGTCTAGCACCAACCGGTCCTGTCAATAGTGAGTGAAGAGATGTGCTGTGCAGTATCAATTTACACAGCTATCCGTTTACATTTACTGATGCAATACTGGGTTTAAAATGCCTTTAATATGCAATATTGTTTCATCAGCTCATGAAGTCTAGGTGCTTCCTAACCCTCTGTTGACCTTGTTCCAAAGATGATTGGTGATATACATAAGATCAAAATGCTTTTTCTTCAAGGATCCCAAACAAAAGATTTTTTTATTATTAGTTAATGAGACAAAAACTAATGAAGGCAGTGTTTCCTTGAGAGTAATGTAATCTCTCTGTAAGTCACAATTTGGCATGTTCCCATGGAAATACACCTTTACTCTGAGCTTGTTTCTTTTGTCTGCCTTTTGGCTGCAGTGCTCTGCATGCTGCTGCTCTGGTCTGTACAGCTGCACTGCAGAGGCTTTCCAGTCTGAAGTAACTGAGCTCAGACAATGTGGTGTGTCAGCCTCTGTATATCAGCGGTGACTTTAACATGCCTGGTGATGGACAGGAATCGTGGATGAGTTTATCCCCCTGAACTGACAGTTTACTCTCTTCTATCCACCACAAGCTACGTTCAATCCCCGGGTAGATCGTTAAAGATTGATGTTTTGCACAGAGCTCCTCTTTTCTTCTCTCCTCTCTTCTCTCCTCTCCTCTCCTCTTGTCTCCTCTCCTCTCCTCTTGTCTTCTCTACTCTCCTCTCCTCTTGTCTTCTCTCCCCTCTTCTCCCACATCTCTTTTATTTCCCTCACGACTCTGTGCCCGCCCTCTCCTTCTCTCTCTACGTCCTCTGTTCATTTAACCTGCCTTCACCCTCTTCTCTTTCCTCAGCTGCCCCCCCCCTCCCTTCCCACTCTCTTGGAGTGGCGACAGCGTGACTGCCTGCGTCAGCCAGCCCTGCCATCTAGTGAACGCTGCTACTGGAGCTGCCGTATACCCTGCAGAGAGCTGTGTGTGTATATGTGTGTGTGTTTAAGTGCATGAGTGTATGCAGATGGGAAAGCAACTGAGTCAGGGAGGGCTGCCTCTCATCTCTCTGCTGTTATCACCATCCTTCACTCTCCCTTCTCTCCTCTGCTGCCATGGAGCTCCAGCAGGCTGAATCACAACAGCGTCTGCAGAAAGGGCCGAGGTAATACTGTGTGTGTGTATTATATAGGGTCTCATTTCTGTATTTAAGTGCACACATCTGTAGTGAAATGCCTGCATGCAGCCTTGCAAAGCGCAGTGTGTGTGTGTGTGTGTGTGTGTGTGTGTGTGTGTGTGTGTGTGTGTGTGTGTGTGTGTGTGTGTGCGTGTGTGTGTGTTGTGTGTGTGTGTGTGTGTGTGTGTGTGTGTGTTGTGTGTGGTGTGTGTGTGTGGTGTGTGTGTGTGTGTGTGTGTGTGTGTGGTATGTGTATGTGTATGTGTATGTGTAGACCTACACTGAAATACATAGCCCCTTGCTGCCTATTAAATTGCCCTGAATGTCAGTGCAATTCTAGTATCCTCAGCCTGAATGCACAGAGCTGCAACACCTTCCATGATGTGTGTGCATGTGTTAAAGATCATTTTCTTCATTGTCCCCTTATGTGTAGAATTATGTGTAGTTTCCTTGTCGGCTCAGTTCCTGCTTTCGTCTGAGGTGCTCACACTGATCACATGACCCAGATTGCAAGCAAGCACTAGACATGACCATGGACCTGACTCATTCCTTGCACTTACTGTATGAATGTGTGTGTGTGTGTGCATATTCACCACTGATCCAAACAAGCCTGTGAATGTTTTATATTGTTGTAATGAGGTAAGTCTGCAAATCAAAGCTGGACAGGCAGTGAATGATTTAAAAATGAGAGTCTCGGCATGTCACGGTCTGTTGTTTTTGTCTTTATTGCATTGATTGGGTAATTTTCATTTTAGTAGCTCTGTCTGCGTCTCATTTTCAACCATCAGAGTCTAAGTGAAAGGTGAGTTCTATTGAATCACAAACTGAAGCCTACAGCCTCATGCTCCCACAGTGGAATTGAGTCATTGTTTATGTTTTGCAATATCCATCTCTGAGATTGCTGCAGGTGGTTCCTTGGGATAATCCATAGACCTTATTTATGGAGTTTCAATGTTGCAATGAAAGCTGTCCACAGTGAGGTCTGTGGTCTGCCCAGAATAAGAAGGTCATTAAAAGCTCTCCATTGTGTAAGCATTGCATCACTATAGCCTTTTTTTAGACTCATGATATACAGTTTAAAAAAGTTTCAGAATCAGTGCATCAGAAATGTCATCTGCTTTATTTCACAGATTCTTTTTTCTTGTCAAAACCTGGTGCCTACATTACCCACAATCCCATTCAAATGCTGACAGTTTGGTCAGTGATTTGTAGTTTTCAGATCCAAATATCTCCACCGGTAGGCGTTATGGTTATGTTTCTTTTTTTTTGGTTGAAGTGAACCTTTAACATTTTGCTGTTGTAGTTGTTTCCAGTTATGAAGAATGATTTTCTTTACAGTAACATTTGTAATTTCCTCTGCATGCAGGTAGATGTGCGTGTGAATGCGGTGCTCCATTGGGCCAGTATGGAGCGTGTGTGTCTGAGGAGGTGGGCATCGGGCTCTGCTGTCGTGTTCCTTCACACACTGGCCTTATCCTGGACAGGTGAGGTACACAACTATACTGTCATTATACAGGACCTGTTTCTTTTGTTCAACAGAATTCAGCCAGAACTGATGTCGAGGTTGTCATTAATCTTGAAACTTGCATTGAAGAAGTACTTCAGTGATGTGGTTTCACAAGGGCTGGAAACGGGGGGCGGGGTGTCAGCTTGAGTCTGACACTTCACATAAAGTCACACATCTAGAGAAGTTTGTCTTTGCTACCTTTACAGTCAGGTTAGATAAAAATTGAAATGATTTATTTTGTCATATTTTGCTCCTAACAGTCCAATTATATAATTATTATTTAACCACAGGTGCAATTGAGCCCGCCCCCAAAATTGATGGATGGCATCGGGGAGCATTGACAATGCATGAGAACACAACACACCGGTTTAACTGCCAATCAGATGGCTGGGATCCTCACGCCCCTCCAATGCTGACCTGGTACCTGAACGGGGTGCCGCAGGGAGAGCCATCACCCAACCGTGGGCGCCTGGTGATGACATCGCAGGAAGATTCTGAGGTCATGAGACCAGGGACCAATCACAACAGCACCTTCTCTCTGCAGGCCAGAAAGTGGGACAGGGAGCTAGTGTGTGTGGCCTCAAATCCCCGGACAGGAGAGAGCTACAACGCCACAGTCACACTCAACGTCCAGTGTGAGTCTGTGTGAAATGTTTCAGGATTATATGTGGACGCAGTTATTTTCTGTTGATACACTGATTAAAGTGCTGAGTTATCCCTCTGCTCTGTCTCCCAGTCCAGCCAGAGATCCTCAGGGTGAACGCCCACTACAGTGAAACCTCAGACCCAGGCCTCTCCCTGGTCCTCTTCGCCTTGGTACGGTCCAACCCGCCTGCCACCATCACCTTCGTGGACCAGTCTGGCCAGTTGGTAGCTAACACCTCTGACTTCCTCATCCTGGACTCACGAAGCTACCCCTGGCTGACCAATCACACGCTGAGGGTGACGCTCAGTAGCCTATCAGGGAATGTCTCGCTGAACGCCAGCAACAGTGTGGGAACGGTGCAGAGCAACCTCACGTTAGCAGGTCAGGGATGGTAAAAGGCAAAGGGAAACCAATAAGGCCTCTATTATGTTACGCGGTCTCCTGGCTGTAGCTTCATATTTACCGTACAGATATAAAAGTGTTATCAATCTTCTTATCGAACTCTGTCAAGACAGGGAATAAGCATAGTTCCCAAAATGTCAAATTACTCCTTTATTTCACTCTCTCCATTTCTCCCCAGAGTTCCTGCAGTCTCGTGTGGAGGTGCCCATGCTGGGAATAGTGACTGGGGGAGCCATGGCCTTCATGGCCCTCCTCATCCTCAGTCTGATAGTTCTCTGCCTCATGCAAAAAAACAAAAGCAAGACCATTGGTGAGACTGCAGTGTGTTTGTGTGCAGTCAGCAAGTCGCCTAGAAAAACCTGTAATATATATACATCTCTTTGTATTATGTTACAGACGAGCCAGTGGAGATTCTGATGACCAAGAAAAGGTAAACAAAGTAATCAGACTTCTGCCATTAGATTTTAAGAAGAAGCAAAGTAGTCCAACAGTCAGATGATTCTGGATAAAGACTGTTTTGTAATTGTAGACAGAAAGCTAGCATCATCTTTTAACCAGAAAGTGGTGATTCTTTACGTACTAAAGTGTAAGGAGGTAAGAAGTAATAAGCAAGTCAATACCACTGTCATTACTGTGTGTTAAATATGTAGACACCCATAGCTGCCGGTTAGCTTAGCAAAAGTTACCAAGGAATAATGTTGTCACAGTGAGGTTGCTAGGCAACCACCAGAGACCCCAGGAAGTGATTGCACAAAGCCAAAAAGTAAGGGAGCCGGTAAGTGGATTTTGGTACTGTTGGACATGGCCAGGCGCTAGCTGTTACCCATTTCCCATATGTCTTTATGCTAAGCTAAACTAACCATCTGCTGGCAGTGGCTATCAGCAAGAAAGTGCATACGTTTATTTCCCCAAAATGTCCTATTCCTTTAACGTGTCACATGTTCTGTCATGGTTTCAGCACCTCACACATATTGTACTGTGAAGACCGGACAGTGTCCTGCAGACTATACTGAAGACACCAGGCCTCAGCCTCAAAACCCAGCCTTACACATAATCACATTATTCATAATCACACATGTCTTTGGTATTGAAAAAGTGAGCTATAATGTTAAGTAATTATTAAGAAGTGGATATCCCCAATCTCCCTTTTCCCAGAGCCACTTTCTTTGAATTGACACCACTTTGACAGATATATCACTAATAACTTCCATCTCAGCACATCAGTGGACTGGAAGGAAAACACTGATGAAGGCATTTTTGTTCTCTTATGAATACCTCATGTCCGAGTTTGATATCTCTGCTCCATATTTCCTGTACAGTGACTCTGTCAATCTGAAGACAGAGAAAGCTGATATGAACATCATCCCCAGAGAGAACATGTCTCTGCCTTCCAACATGCAGCTCAATGACCTCAGCACTTTGAGAAAAGGTAAGAGTTTCCCACAATAGGATGCTCTGCGTGCTGGAATTTGATGCGAATGACCACACAAAAGTTTCCAACAAACTTCCATCTGGGTGTAAAATGCGATCCAAGTTCTTGCTACAAACAATCAGTGAGTTATTCAGTCCATAAATCCTACAGGTGATCCTAGATCCTACCTGTGGGTCCCAGACTCGCAGGGTGTTTTGTTTCTGTAGTATCTGGAGATTTGTTAAATCATTAATTTGTAATATGCACCATGTGTTATTATTTACATGCATATTCCCAAATAAATTTACTAATAATATCCTTAGAAGAACTGATATGTAGATGTAACGTCATAGAGGGTGTCAGCATCAGCTTCTTTAAAAAGACATACAGTATAGAGATCCTAGAAGAGTACTTGTCTGTGATGGATGCATCTGAAAGTGAGTTGAAAAACAATAACAAATGGGACCCCTCAAGATTCAGTGAAAAATGATGTACCAAGTCCAAACAGCACTATTGTCTCATTCTAAACATGACCACATACCGTATCCTTCCTCACATGGAGGTGAAGAGGGTCACATGAGAATGGCATCACTCTCCTAATCAAACAAACAAACAAACAAATAAATAAATAGATAAAAGTGAGTTTATTTCCTAAAAGCTATCCCTTCAGAATCATTGTTTCTCTTGCATCCTCCTGTGTCCTCCATCTTTCCTGCATCTCTTCTCGTAGCCCGAGAGGCTGCCCAGCAGAACAGTGTGGGAGAGAAGAAGGAAGAGGAGGAGGAAGATCTGTCTTTAGCCTACGCTGCCAGAGGTCAGGGAAATACATTTGGATACTGCTGCATTTTTTATTATTTATACTTAAACTTTCTCCCCAATGATTCCCAGGTTTCGCCAGGTATCCGATGGTTGGCTACATCTATAAGGTGAACAGCACAAGCAGTGAGGAGATCTGGCTCTGACTTACCTCAAAGTTAGCACACAGACTGTACATGCATGCATAACTGCTTCCAACAGTGCAGCTGTCCAAGAGGAAACCCAGAACAACTGCCAGTCAGTCATTCAACCACTCATCCGTCACCTTCTAGCTGGACAGCGGATGACCAGCAACCACAGGCTATGTTGTTGTGGAGCTCTTATCAGTTTCTGGACCAGATAACAGAATCAACACGCTCAATGTGAGTATCATGTCTGCGAAACAAAACTGTCCATGTTCTTGTCTCTCTGAATCGAGCGCTCGGGTATTTACACTGCTAATGTGTTGTCTCAACAATGCAAAGTATGATTTCTACATAAAAATGCTCATATTCTGAGATGTTTTGACATGATTTCCTCCTGTAACCACCATCCTCATAACGTCGTCGTCCCTGTTGCATTATTGGAATGCATTAAATGTTCTATGCTAACACCAGAATGTCCAGGATAATGTACTGTATGTGAAATTTTACATTTTTGACCGCTAATACCTAAATAAAGTGGTCCATAATTATAGAGTATGTATTTGTATATGGACATGTAACATGTCATGTACTGTATATTTGTATGCATATGCATATGTGTATAAAAGAGGACATCTAATAAAGATAATATTGAAATTGTATGTAAGTAAATGCTGGACTTGCTGTAGTTTTATTGGTACTCACCAGAGGGCACCTTTGAGTTGATTTATAAACTGGGAAATATGGAGGATTTTCTGTTAGTCATGAAGGTGATGTGTATTTTACGCATGGTGCTGAGGATGAGTGTGTGTTGTGTGATGGTGAAAGCATCGTTGCATGTTTTTTTTTTTTTTTTTTACTGGGAATGATACAGTAGCAGGTGCAGAAGAGAATAATTTATGTTTGTGTGTGTGGGTGTGTGCGTGCGTGCGTGCGTGCGTGCGTGCGTGCGTGCGTGTGTGCCAGGTGTTAGCTCTAGGTCACAGGGTATTGTGGCTTTTCTTCAAACAGGAAGCAGAATTTGTGGCAGCATCTCCTTTCTTTCTTTCTTTCTCTCTCTCTGCTGCTTCTGTGCTAACCAGGGAATGTAGTCTGCAGTCACACACAGCGGGACAAACATTTAAACATGCAGGAAATTAAAATATTTATCTGAACACACATGGTTGTGTTCATGTCTTTGTTTTACCAGATGGAGCTGCTCCACGCGTCTCATAAAGCAACTAGACAGTCAGTGTTAACAGACTGATCAGTCAGTTCAGCTTATATCAAGCTGGTAGTGAGTTCATTTCCCGTTCTTTTTTATTTTGAATCACAGATTCTGTTTGTGTGTTTTGGAAAATGTGAAAGCTGCTATGACAAAATGAATAATGGCATGTGGGTGAAATTTCCAGGTTCAACTGTCTGGGTACATTTTAAATCTGTGAATATCTGCATCATGAAAATGAAGTACTAGACAGTGAATGAATGAACAATTGACTGTTGCAAATACAGTTTATATTACATACCCAGTCTCATTGAATTGCACTTACAGTGTATCCTAACATTAGCAGGAAGTATTTAGATCCTTTAATGAACTAACTGACTTAAAACTTCGATGTACCACACCAAGTATGCAAGTATTACTAGCAAAATGCATTCAAGTAACAAAAGTAAATCTCTGGCTCCAGTGAGGTCAGTGTACTATTATATGTATATTATATTACTACATTATTGATGCTGTTGCAAAAATGTATAAGTGGCACCTCACTTTTGCAGTAAGTCAGTAATTTGAACTATTTCATATAGTATTTGAGTAGTTTATAACAAAGCATCATATTTTATAGGCTTATCATATGTTTTACTTGTCAAATCGTAATTTGTGAGCTGTCAAATAAAGGGCGTTGAGGGAAAAAGTGCACGTTTTCTCTCTCAACTGTAGTGGAGCAGAAGTTTAAAGCAGCGTGAAGTTAAATGCACATGGTGTCTAACATATGGTGTCATTTGCTGGAAGTCACAGAGACACTAAGTCCTCCAGATGAAGCTATCAACAGAGCCTGCTGAGAGGGAAAAATAAACCAATCACACTCACTTCCTATGCACACACACACACACACACACACACACATACAGAGACACTTTGACAAACTCGGACTGGATCTAGACGCTCTTACAACAGAGACACTGCAGCTCTTCTTATTTTGAGGTCAGTACATTTATTTTAAAATTTGCTGTGGATATCAGGTTGTATTTGTCTTTCATCATCAGTTATCTGTTACACTAAGTGGAATAAAATGGTCGACTGGCAGCAGAAAATGGCGCCCTTCCTGTTTTCTGTTGTATTCTCGCTTTTTTCCTGACAGTGATCTGAAATATCTCCGTCTGTCTTCAGCAGAACTCAGAGGAGTAAACACATAATGAAAAATCACTTAGTCTTGCCTGGCTGTTTGCTGCTGCTTTGGACGCTGACAGGTAGGCCTCTGTCAAAATTTTAGTTTTTAATGACATGACATGAAATCAGAATGAGGACTGTCATTTATATCAGTTTAATTTTAAGAAACAAATTTCTGAATTATGTTAATGGTACCAAATTGTTTAACAGTTTCAATAAAGTAAATGTTTTCTTTCTTTCCTAATTTCTCCCACAGCCTTTGTCAGTTCTCAAAAAGGTAAGAACACTGCTTTAACAGTTAAATGTCATTGCATGATAGTAACTGCATGTGTGAAATTATGTTTACATTTGTCCTGATGAAAGAATGCTTGTGGGGAATTTGCAGGAAGCAGTTCAATAATCAGCACATGGTGCAGGTTTAATGTCTTAAATTTGAATGTTTCTCTTTTCTAGAAGCCCAGAAAACAGAGGTGACAGTGACAGTGACAACAGTATCAGATGGGATTAAGTTGTCTTGTGGAGACAAATTTGTAGTAAAAGATAAAGATAATGAAGAATTGGGAGGAGGGCATTTGCTCTACAGCGATGACAATTCAGGGGAGTACGCTTGCTCCAAGAAACCAGAGAAACAAGGAGACACCGAGCCATCATCTGATGAATTACCAAAAATCTATGTGAAATTTCGGAGTAAGTTCTGCAGCAAAGTGTGTGTCTTGTATTATGTCATGAAAGCACTCATGTATTTTGTATGTTTTTATGGTATTTGTATGTACTTTACTACATTTATGACTTGAATTTATACTGTATTATAATGTTTACAATGTGTATACAGACTTTCTTAACAGTAATCACACTTAAAAAAATGTCAGATTCTCAAGACGCTGTGTGTGTGTGTGTGTGTGTGCGCGTGTGTCTCTCTCTCTCTCTGTCTGTCTGTCTGTCTGTCTGTGACCAGGCTGTGACAACTGCATAGAGCTGGACCTGACCTCCTTGATGGGCATAGTAATAGGAGATGTGGTGGCTACGATTGGGATAGGAGTGGGTATCTATCTCATCGCGGGTCATGCTCAGACCGGTCCAGTCCAGTCCACTTCTCACAAGAAAAGTATCTATCCATCTATCTATCTATCTATCTATCTATCTATCTATCTATATATATATCTATTTATGTCTATATATATCTGTAAAATGGTCATTTTAAAAATGTTTTCATGTTTTGAGGTTCTAGGAATTACTTTCTGTGTTTTGAATATACAATAAATAAAAATAAAATAAAATATAAAAAGTCAGCTACTATGTTAGCACTCACCATGGTATACACTTAAGTGGTGCTCCACTTTATGTTATGTGAATTTGCGATCATTTCATTTACGTTCATGTCTGTATGGTAAATGTGAAGCTTCCGCAAGCAGCCAGTTAGCTTAGCTTAGCACGAAGCTTAGAAACGGGGAAATGATGGAGCCCCCATAAGGCCACGATGGATTTTTTATCTATTGTTTGTTCCTTCACAATAAGTTTTGCATTCCCTAAAATACTTTTTGCGTTCTTCCTGGTCTATAGGAACAGCTAACTGTGCTTATAATAATAATCAAAATAGTAATAATCAGATTAGCCTCTTTGCATCTTGATGCTCTTAGTTGTTCTACTAATATTATCCATACATCTATCCTCAGGTTCTGATAGACAGCATCTCGTTCCAGTGGAAGCAGGCAGATCCCGGGATGACCATTACCAGGTAAGTTCCAACCATCATCATTTTGAAATGAAATATTTCATTATTATATATATTAATCTTAATATTTAATTTTTTATTCTAATATTTAATCCTTCCTCCCTCAGCGTCTGAGACACAAAGGTCAGAAAGACACATATGATGTAATCAAAAACAAAAAACCCTGAAACAAGAGGAGGAATGCTTTTTGCTGTGTAGCTTGGCGACGGGTGTTTTTCAGCCTTAGTGTAATTTGCTCTGTATGATACTGCTTTGGATCTTTTGTCACTTATTTTCAATACACCTGTAAGATGAAGCTGTGACTTCACCACTTACATAGTGAGTAACTTGTTAACATGTTGCTGTATGTCATAGTTCAGTATCAGTTAGCTTTATTTTGGTAGCAATGTGATCGACAAATGTGGCATTTTCATTGAATACCCTTTTTCCTCTTTATACACATAATGGCTTAAAAATGTTTATTATAAAAGTGTTGACATTACTGTGCTGCAAAATAAAAAAATTTAATAAAGATTGCGTTGTCTCGTGATGTCTGCAGCAAGTGGCAGTGATGGGAAGTAACTAAACATTTACTCAAGGATTGAAGTACTTGTACTTCACTTATTTCCATTTCATGCTAATTTATGACTGGTACTCGCTACATTTCAGAGGCAAATATTGTAGGGGAGACCGTTGACAGTTGCAACACTTTTTGTATTTCTCTCAGTTACCCTAGCGACTATTTAGACTAGACCAGCCAAACTTTTATATAATAAACTTACATCTGTCCGCTAATTACATAAACCATTTAAAGATGATTACATCTGACATATCATTCACAATTTTTATTTGAATGGGAGAATTCAGGTGTTGCAACTGACCCCAACCCAAGTAATATTATGATATTGTTCTATAAGTAAATAATACTATAATATTATTGTTAAACAATGCATATTTTCAGAAATATATGCTTATTTAGACAACAAGCAAAAGTTGATTAGTGAAATTGAATGTATTTTTAATATGTTGCAACAGTCCCTGATCTGTTTGTGTCTGCGTTGGGGTCAGTTGCAACATCTGAATTCTTCCATTCAAATAAATATCGAGAATGATATATGATATGTAATCCTCTTTAAATGCCATGGGTAATTAGCAGACAGATGTAAGATAAGAGAAATGGAAGCCTCCTCTACTGTACTTCTTACGACTTTTACTTGTAATGGAGTATTTTTTTACTTTACTGTATTGTTGTACTTTAAGGAGCTGAATGCTTCTTCCACCAGTTGCTTCTGGCTTTCAGATGTGTGTTTGAGTCTGTTGCACAAAAGGTAAAGATACAGGAAAACAGAATGAGAGAAAAGTGATTAGTAGAATTACACAACAAGGCTAAAGAGAAGCGCAGACAGGAAGGTTAAAAAAAACAGGTTAAAATAGCAACAAAGAAGAGGAGGAGGCAAAGGAGAAGAGGAGGAGATGAGAAACCCTAGGTGACTTTAGAGGAGGCCTCCCCATGTCATACAATCTAATAACTTAAATTCTTTCATCACTGCTCGGAGTCTTTCGCCTTCCTCTTGACACGTCTGTGACAAAGCTACAAACTGCAGTTTTCTGCCGGAGCTGAAGAAGAGAAGAAAGATCAAGCACCACAGCTTAGACAGCTCGTTTCAGAAACACAACCCTGATCAACCCACGCACACACACACACACACACACACACACACACACACACACACACACACACACACAAAAAACAACCTCTGACTCAAATGCATGTGCACACACTTTCATGCACTCATGACCACACACACTCGTCAGGCAGATGTAGGTCTGTGTGTGGGAACGGTTTGACTTAAGACACTCAGATAGAGGAGCACATCGTATACAACCTTTCATCCCCTTCCCCTTTACCTCTTTGTTTCTTCGTCAGACAAACACACAGCAGATGCAGATGAAGATAACTGAGCAGTAAGTGTGGGAGTGTTTCCACTAAACGCTACACCTCTGAACTACTTACAGTATAATTTATCAATCATTAGCTTTATGCATGAAGAAGAAATACATCTATCAGTGCTGCTGTGCTCCATTGCTGCTGGTAAAAAACACAGAGGTACAAACTGAATGCCAAAACATGACACAACATTTCCATTGTGTCAAACTGTATGAAATATATGTGTAAGCATTGTGTCATGTTTCAGAGATACGTCAGATATTTCCAAACACAGAATAACATATTATTAATAGAAATGAGACCTGACTGATGAAGATGTATTGATGGTAACTGTGTTTGTGGGTGTGCTACGGATATGAGCTGCGGTCACCTCATGAACTTATATCTGTAGAAGCACCGCAGTATTGTTTCCAACTGTGAGCACAGAGGTGACAAATGAGACCAATGTTGACTGTGTTATATTTATTAGTGACACATCTTGTGCCCGTTGCAGTAAAAAAAAAAACACAGCTGAGAATAAAAAAGCAAAATAAGTTTGGACAGACACATTTTTACATGATTGATAAAAAAAACATTTTTACAGTGTAATAAATCAGAACATACAATGACATAAAAATGTACATATAATCATTGTGGAGGATCTAATCTGTGCTGTGCTGGCTACTTCGCATTATACCGACAGGTGTTTCTGTTATTTAACCAACCTTCACTTATGTAAATGGGTTGGACAAAATAATAGAAACACCTGCAACGCAATACAGGTCAACCGTCCCACAAATGGCAGCCTACAAAATGACCATAAGGTTGAAGTGACATTATAACCTCCTTGAAAGAGGCATTTATTGCAGGACTGTTGGATTAGACTGCATTAGTTTCGGCTAGGTGTTCCTAATAAACTGTCAACTGAGTGTATGTACAGAAAACATATATATCTCTCTATTCAAAATGACATGCGACAAATGAAAAAGTTATGATTTCTACAGTACTATCTGCCAACATTTAATATTAAAGGGTCAGTACACTCAAAGCACAAAAAATAATCTATGCCTCTAATAATCTGTACGCTAATAGAGACACATGAAAAAAAAAACAGAACACAATTGGAATCATAACATTAGACTTTAAGGTAGAGCAGATGCATTGGTTTGCATTAGACTGTACAGCTGAACCTAATAAAGTAAACACTGAGTGTATATGAAAACACACCTGTCGCTGAAGTTTCTGCCTCCACGCCAATACAATAGACATGAGCAGCACATGAGTGTTGCTCACAGCATTCAAAGATTACATTCAAATCAATCCGCTGCAGTAGCTCTCAACCTTTTTCTGACATACCCTGCACAGCCCCTTTAGATGGGCTCCAGTACCCCTGCCCTTTGACAGCTATGGATGTGATGCCTTTAAGGAATCGTTCAGTTGCATCTCACGGCAAAGAAACCAGTGGACACAATGATCCCGTAGCTGCCGTGTTACGTTTAGCTTTTTATCTGCATTTTGTTTACTAGTTTTCATGCACTCTCGATCGCAGCACTTCATGTCAAGTTATTACAACTGATTCAATAGAAAACTGTCAGACTACGATAGATTATTGTTACAATAAATACACTGAAGACTGACATCACACCAATTTGTAATAATACAGTATTTGCACATTTATTTTCCTTCCTAAACAAAAATATCTGGATATACAATATTATATTATATTATGAAATCATGATTTCTATGTTTTCAAATTAGCTGAGCTACACAGTATTTCTTGGTAACTGCAGACGTGCCTCTAGTTTGGGAATTACTGATCTACAGCAACATAACATATACAACTCAATAGTTTTCATAGATGAGTAGATTTTCAATGTAATTTTTAAATACTGTGAGCACAACAAACTAATTTCCATTCACCACTGTTGTACTGGGGTGGTGGCAGAATACCTGCACAGTTGAAACCTAAACTACTTCACCTGGTGAGGTAATACCAGGGCTAAGTGGGAAAATTCTTCTTTTTGCCATTTTTGCGAACTCTTCAAATCCTTGGAACCAAAAGCCAGTGTTTGGATGCTACAGGGAGCGTGATGTTTGCTCTTGTGTGGCTTTTGTGAATGTTTGCCTTTGTCCCTGCAGCCTGTAAACCAGTGATGTGGCGCGGTCAGCTGACTTGACTCTATCCCGTCCTGTTCACTATAGAGTAAGTGTCATGGGAGCGAGTGCGAGGGTTCAGTTGCTGTCAAAACACAACATAAGCAGTGTTAGGTGGATCATAAAGGTCAGCAGATTTATACAAAAAGCACTGAACCAAACTTGCACCAAACTTTCTGGAAGGATAGGGATAGGAAGAGCCCCTAAACGATCTGGATCATTTGCTATGAACTTAATTTTTTTTCTCTGAAGTCTCTGTATGTTGTTTGACACTGGCCCTAACGGAGGTCTGCGCTCTCCAAGTGGCCTGCTAGTTTTACAGATGGCTAGATAACAATACCCAAAAATCAGCTTCCAGAGGCGTGAGGAAACTTGCTGATTGTCCAAATAAACTTTGTCAGGAAGAATGTAAAAAAAATCCTCAAAAGAATTCCTCAAAAAATAAAATAGTTTTACTCACAATGAGCAAATTATTTACTGTAGGTCTGGCGCTAAGCTAGCCAACTGCTGGGATGGGCTACAGCCCCCCCGCGACCCTCTTTGGACACGCAGTAAAGCTAATGGATGGATGGATGGATAAACAAGTAGTGTGACATTTTGGGAAATATGATTTTGACTTTTTCGCTGAGAGTTAGATGAGAAGATTTTATCTTGTATGAGTGTTTATGTTACACACTGCACTATTTCTCAGCTGGGCACAGAGACTTCCTGGAGTTTTAAAAACTTGCTGCTTTTACACTAAATATTTTTTAGGGCTTAAGCAACCAAAATAAAACATGTTAATCACTGAGCTTTAGGCGTGCAGTCATTGACAGTGCTTGTCTTACATTTGGCCCGAGCCAGGCTAGCTGCGTCTACTCTTTAGCGAAGCTAAGCTAACCCGCTGTAGCTTGATATTTATCTAATCATCGAACTCAGTGTATTTCCCACTATGTCGAACAATTCTTTCAAAATTAAAAACAAAAAGAGGAAGAAAAGAATCAATAAAAAGCACATTTTCTCATCTTAGCTCTATCTATCACAACAAGTGGCGTTGCAATGAATAAGTAAGATTTCATTACAACTAAGAGAAGCGGACTTCTTTGCCGCATGGATTCTGCTACCTTATATGTTTAAGTAGCCCCATTGTAGCATACAGTAATTCCGGGTACAGAATGAAACTAAAGTAATTCCAGAAATGCAATATACCTATACATCTCACTATACATATAGTACATGTAGCTAACAAGCGCTAGTTGACCCTATTTTCTGCATTTGGTTATTTGCAATTTTAGCATAATTTATGATCACATTTTTAAGTTGAACTTTTTTGGCTGAAAACAATACATGTATGACGCAGCAGAAAATGAAGCTCGTACTCGTTGCAAAATCTCGTTTTTAATAACAATACCTACCTCATAGTCTTGAGGTGGGACAGGTGGACCCTGGCCTCCTGGACGAGCAGGTGCTAGAACAGAGTGAGAGAAATAATGTGACCAAGCACTTGTGCCATCAGACTCAGTATTTACAGTATATAAGGTATATAAGGGATGCTATGTGGCTCTTTGTGCATGCATATAGGCAAACTCTTTTTCAGGATAGATGAATCATTTTATTGTCAAGACGGTTCCTTAAATTACTTTAAGAGTAAAATCAAATCTATGTGATGAGTCCACAGCCATCAGAGTCAGGTTAAGGCTTTAGATAGTTTGAAATAACTGAAATAAATTTGCTTCGGGTGCATCGGCTGCGTGAGTGAACGTACAATCCTATTTATCAGCTGCAAATAACTCACTGAAGTATCAGCACGTGTCAGTGCTAAAACATGCATTATACACTATATACTTCAGTCCAAGGGACATGAGGTAAATTTTTACTGAACCAAGATATACAACCTGATATAAAGATGTTTTTTTTGTGATTTGCTCAAGTAATTTTTTTTTTTTACCTTTAGAAGAGTGCGTGGGTCCACCTGGGCTTTTTCTCTTGTTGTAAGTGTAGATTATGATCATCACAAATACTGTCCCGACCACGTCCACAATGATGACCAGCCCAAACAGAGTCGCGTCCAGCTCAAAACAATTTGCACATACTGGAGAACAAAGAACAGCAGTTGAAGTCGTGTGTTAGCTCGGTAAGGAGAACTGACTCTGATGGCACATCATGAGAAATCAAAAAGTTTGTAACTCACCCTTTCCTTTCACGTAGAAATAATATTTTTTGGGGGAGGTGTTGGAGTCGGTGGTGATGTCGGGGTCTTCGACGTTAAATAGACAGTAGTATAAGCCTTTGTTATCACTATTATACTCGATGCTGTATGTAGTTGACTCTGCCAGACTCTGAGCTGGGGTTTTGTCACCACTATGCTTGAACCATGTCCCGTTTCCTGGACAGGTCATTGTGAATTTTTCCCTCCAGAATTCAACTGAAAAAAATGAAAAACACATTGAGAGATGTTTAGTTTCTGGTTTAGTCTGTCACTTCATCAACATCTCTCTTCCTCATTACTTTTCAGAGGAAAACGGAGGACGATCTAACAGCTGAAGTGGGTTCCCAAGGCTAAACTATTAAATCCTCTTAAGTACGTCTGAATCTGATCATTTCTCCCTGTCTTACTGTGTATTACACCATGCTGATGTCTTGCACATGCACAGAGACTGCAATGTATCACATAACAGCCAAGAATAAATAACAAAAATACAATTATTGATCATCAAAATAAAATGTTTCCATACACTACAGCAAAGAGTAAAGTATATCAAAACATCAGAGAGAGAGAAGAGCAGTTCAGTGGGGTGAATTCCAACACAGCAGTTAGAGCAGTTAAGGCGCATAAGCAAAATACAGGAAGTTAGAGAAGTTTCTTTGAAGATGCTCGTAAATGTCAATTTTTTTTTATCAGAGTTTATGTTGTTCTGAATCCAGACAAGTGAATTTAAACTTTATTACTTTAAAATGTGAAATAAAATAAAACAACAACAACAACAACAACAACAACAACAACAACTGCAGAGCAATTAGATATTTACTCACCTTTACCTTCCTCAGCTTTCACAGTAGCTACGAGCAGGAGGAGGATGGAGAGCACAGACTGAACACCCATAATGTTCATTTTCTTAAGACGACCTCTGAATCTTATTATTATATAGATCAGATTCGTGAATGTCTCCTCCACAGGATACAAATAACATCAAGATGTCTGCTCAGTAAGACCGAAAGATTAAATGATGTAGACGTGATGATTCTCTCTCTAACCCTCTCTCTCTCTCTCTCTCTCCCTCATTCTCTCTCTCTCAGACACACACACCCCACAGGAAGTGTTTTTTTTCAATACAAATTCACAGTTAAACCTCAGAATGAAGTAAAGCCGAATGAGTATAGTATATACTCTCATTTATTAGCCTACTATTGATTTAGAATTTGATTCCTAATCGATTCCTGATCAAAAAGAGAAGCTACAACTGCAGTGTCAATTATACTGAATAGATCATGTTATCGTTTCACACTGAGATCACTTTTTCAGAACTGTTCAGACAGTTCATCTCACATCCAAAATGCACTAATGCGACCGAAACACTCAGGACTTTGTCACTCAGAACAACCTAAAAAAACACTAACAACAGGTGGCTTTACAATGTGTATCACTGTTGTCTATGAAGTAGTTCTTATTTTTGTTGTTTAGCATAAACCAAGACTTCACCACTAAAAGAAGGGAACTTCTTTACTGCACTGAAAAGAATCCGAAATGCTGCAATATTGCATTTGTTTTTTTTTTTATCATGGAGTAATTTGAAGTGTTCAAAATAAAACAAATGTAATTCATATACCCTATACATTCTTGTCTAGGATAGCTACAAATTGATATACAACAGTGTTAGTCAGCCCTGTTTTGTCAATATCTTCTTCAATACACCTGAGAAAGAATATTTGTTTTTGCAGCCTGATCCATCCCTGACAGTCTTCTGCAGATATGACCTGACATCCATCATTTGTTGTGTCCGTGAGGGACGTCTGGTCATAAAGTTTTCACCTGAACAAGCAGAAGAGTTCCTCAGTGGGGCCGAGGAATGGAGGGCAAGGTAATTTTGGACACGTAATTAATTTACTGTTTGCTGTATATGTTAATGATTGTTAATGAACGCGATCATACTAACACATACTGAAAAACAAGAGCAGGAAATAACCTCTACCTCTATTTGCAAACATGGTCTTTGATGATAACCATTAACTCTTGTTAGTTGTGTTTTCATGATTTTATATGCACTTCCTCGTTTCTCTCCACAGTAGTAGACAGCAGAGCTGAGCTTTACAGAGCATACAACACAGTCTGATAGAACAGATCTTTAGCTTCGTACAGGAAACCAATCAATCTTCATAGTTTCCCTTAGTTAAACTGGTATTAAAATACCATAATAATAAAAGGTGACATATATTAACAATTCTCTATAGATTAGTTATAAGCCATTAATAAGAAAACTTTTGCGTTGCCATTTGTGAAAAACCTTTTTGGCTGTTAAGTCATTAATAAATTTGTTATCTATCCCTGTCTCTCTCCCCCCTTATTTCCTGTCCTCCCTCTACAGTCAGCTCTCTAATAAAGGCAGAATAAATAATAAAGTCATTGCTAAAGGGTCAAGAAGTCCTCACCTCTGAACGTGGGGCATCTATAATTATGATCGTAAATGTTAATAAGGGGCTCTCACAGTAATCCACTGAGTCTACAGTTGTAAGTGTTAATAAGTTGATAAGAAATTTGGTTTGATAAGAATATGGATTTTGGTCCAGATGCTCTGTAGCTGCTCTCCAGAAGGTCAGAGGTCAGTCCACTGGAGGAGTCCATGGTGAACTGAAGAGCTCATTAAATTAAGCCAGTGTCACGCTGGAGGAGGATAAGTTCCGGACACAACCTGGCAACCAAAAACCTTATCTTATATATGGCTTATATTTGAATTCGAAAGGATCATTAAATTACATATGAACCATCAATTAAGCTGCTGGTTACAACCTATGAACCCTATAGTGGTACTAGTTCATATTTGAAAATGTCAAACATCTATATGAGCTGCAGTTAAAGTTGTAAAAGATTGAGTCTTGTTTAGGTTGAGACACCTTTCTGAAGCTAATGTAATTATAAATGCTCTTGTCATTCTATAGCTTATTGTTTTACTCAGTAGGATTTCACCTGTAAATTCAATAAACCATGTCGGACATAGAAAGCTAGGAGGTGAATTCTAGCCTGTTTCTGTCAGATTGGAATCACAGAGCTGATGTACATCAAAGTGCTTCTCTGCCCCCAAGTGGTTAAAACCAGTAACCAGAGAGTTTCATAGAGTGAATAAACCATAGTGCAGCCTTCTGTTGATCTCCCATAACTGGAAAAGCAAGAGCCATCACATCAACATCTCATAACGAGTTCTTACCTTAAAGATCCTTAAATTTGTTAAATCACCTCTCAGCTCTTTGGTCTTGTTAACATTCAGATATCCACTGAGTTATGTGCATTTGTGGTAAATGGTAAAATGGAGTTCTCCATTTAAAACTGTGACTAATTTGACTTAATAAACAGAATTTTACTTTTTAAATTTAATTTGATTATTAAAATAAAACATTTCAATAAATACAACTTAATCTAGGATGGTTTAATCTCACAGTGATTGTACATTAATCACGTCAAAGCTATATAATAATATGAAGCCATGTAATGTCACATTTTAAAGCAGTCATGCTTTTTTATTGCTACATCAGATCATATGCCTTTAGATCATGACTGAAATATGCGTGGTATCTAAATACAGTAATAGCCTACTGATTAACCTGTCTGCACGTGTTTGCGCAACAGCTGTGGTATGACATGTAAATGTGTTTTACACAGCAGCAGAACAGGTTGGGTGACAATCAGGAATTTGCCGGCTTTGAGTTTAAAATCTGGGAGAGAGGTAAGAAGGCAGCGAGGAGAGTGGATGACTTTGTTACTCCGCCCGAAAATGTGGTGGGAGGGTGCTGAAATGAAATGTATGAGGGCTGCAGCGAGTTGGGACGCGTCTTTGGAGAGACAGAGGACTCACCGTAACTTCATGGTTTCACCCCTCTCGAAAGTGGATCCAAGGTTTCGTCGGTTGGGTTTCCTGCCTCTGTGAGTCGGCGGAGGAGTCTCAAGTAGGTTTGCTGACTCCCGGTCTGTTGTTTCATCGGACAGCCCGCCGTCCATCCAATGTGCGTAAAAGGGCTCTATTTCTTCACCGTCCTGTCTGGACTGGCAGCTTCAGGTGAGACCCTGGTGTGCTGTGAGTGGATAAACTGAATGAAAAGATTATATTTGATTTTTTGGGGGGCCCGCTGTTCTAGACTATTTGTTTTGGAATTATATGTTTAGTGTTTGGTGATTTATCAAAGTTTCTATTCTGAGATTTTAAACCTCAACCAATGACAGATCGTTTTGATTCCTTACATTCACCAGGACATAATAGCCTATAAATAAACAAAAAATAAATCCATAAATAGCAATAGTATCCTATCATAGGAAAAAGTAGGCTATGGATTCGCCTGTATCTGCTTGGCCGTGTATTTTTGGATCTGTTTTTTTTTTAACAGTTTCCAATTTCCAACACTTTACGATCTCCAATTTTTTCACATCCCAAGAGTAATCTTAAAACATAACAGGATGACCCTGTAGATACGCTCCCGACAATCGAGGTTCAAAGCAACAGAGAAAACCATGATTGTGTGTCCATTAGTGAAAGCTCCACAGGGACCTCTAACCTCAATCTCTGAGCGCCCGTCGTGCGTCATTGGGAAGTGGAGAACTTGGCACAGTGGCACCGGGTGGGTCGCTGAAGCAGCCACAGCGGGGACCACTTCTCCCAACATAATGACTTTTACAGTAATTGCCGGTAACAAATCCTGGCCGCATTGTGTTTTGGTTTTATGCAAACTCGCTCCTTTCCTGCCCATTAATGTGCATCCGTGCTTACGTTCACAGGCACTGTGAAGTGGCCCGCTGGACTCAGATAAGTCCACCTGCTTCCCGTGCAAAAGGCGTCCAGGATATGTCAGTTGGGTCGTAACAACTTGTCAAATACACACAACCATGTAAATAAACACTAATAGATCACATCCGTTTGTTACAGCTGTCCCCATTGAAATACTGTAGGCTAATGGTACGGCAAATGGAGCAGGTTTTAATATCGTGATTTGGCGTACAGCCTATCAATGGCTATTCATTCAGCAGACACCAGGTTGTTTAACCTTGAAGTAATCGGTGTCCATCCCAGTTAAGTGGATTATATTGATTGAACGTGTCCATCCACTGCAAAAGCACCATGCAGGGAATCACTACAGTAGCAAGATGCTTATGTTTACAAGGAGCATGTGCTTGCAGATCAGTCACAACAGAACAGTCACAGCCTGATACAGACTGAGCAGGAGGATGATTAAATATACAGAGTGGATATAGAGGGATAGATGATCGCATGACAGCATGAAGAAGAGCATGTTGGAACTGATTACAGCTCAGCAGCACCTCAGTTCTCGCCTGTTATTCTATAATCATCATTGCCTTTGGCTTTATTGTGTTGGCAAAATGTCACTGCATGATGAAACAAACCAGCAGAGTCATCATCTCAGCTTCATGAAACATGCATGCTATATAATATGTGCAAAATAATATTTGCTCATTTCTCTCATAGATAATAAGATGACATTAAAACAGCACACAGCTAACACATTTACCCATCAGCCTCTGCCATTTTGACGTGCATTGCACTGATCAAAGACAGCATTCATCTGAAGGAGCTTCTTTTTAAGGATATATGATACAGACCAAACAGAATAATAATCTCCCTTTTCCTGTCGCTGCTGTAAACATAATCACAGCAATTGTTGCAGTGTTAAAAATCCTTCATCGTCCTGAAAGATAAATGCCCCACTCTCTGTTCTGTAAAGAGTGTTTAAGGTGCATTTGAAAAAAAAAAGAAGAAAGAAATACTATCAATCGTAATTTGTGTGAGGGTTCTTCTGGAGCAGTGTTTTTCCTTTCACTACACCAGAGGGAATTTGCTTTTTAGAACAGACATGACCAGATTTGGTCTTATTTTTTTACAGAACCATTTGTGTGTTGTGATAGATGCTGGATCAGAGGCAGGTTCTTATGTTTCATGTAGAGGCACAGCACAGTAGTCAGAATGAAAACAGAACATTCAAGTCACTCCATAAACATGTCCTGCAAGATGTTTCCTGCATAGTTTTACACAAGAACGGGTTCATTTCTTCCTAAGATGCCCAGTCCAAATATTATTTTACTTTTTAAATCTTTATTGGGATGCTGGGTCCCTATTGAGGCCGCTCCCACCCTTTGTGCTTTGTGTTTGTACCCTGCCCCCCCAGGCTCCCATTAAGTACAGTCCACACAAAGACCCAAAGACCATTGGTCATTATTATTGCACTGGAATAAAACAATTAGCCCCAAGTTTTCTGTGTGGTCAGATTCAGGCAATCTAATTTAAAACAATCAAGCCTTGATCGAAACACATACAGTGATAGTTTTGTGATTGGTCCACAATCTCCCAGAACTTACATTGTTCTCATGTTTTGTGCTGTTGAAAAGTTTAAAAGGAGTCAGTGATGTTTGAACTGTAAGCAGTAATCTCACAACAGCCAGACCTCCCTTACAAAATCATTTTTTTAAGAAAATACCACAGATTACATTTAAACCTAGTCTTTCCTCTGTTTTACCAGTTGGGTTCAAAACTGGCAAAATAACAGTTCAACTGATTGACTAATGAGGAAGGGAAACACACTGAAAACACTAGATTAGTTCTAACAATTTATACCAGATTACTCTCACAGACAGGAGATTAAAAGTCTGAACATCTCTTCATCCTCTGCTGCTGACGATAAATCTGGTATTTGTTTCTGTGCTTTAGTTTAATTCCTTTTGTCTTCCTCTAACATTTTCGTCAACCAGAAGGATGAAATGTTCACAGGCTGACGTGTGCAAACCTGTCCTGACTTACAGGTTTAACACACACACATGAACAAATGGCCAGTGTTGACTGCAGCATACCAGATTTCACGTTGGTTGTTTAGACTTCCGTTTAACTCCGTCATGGTTTACAGTAGAGGAGCACCTTCTTGTTTCTGTTTACTGGGATGTAACAGTTATCCACGGCGTCTCTAATCTCGGCACAATGACAAAGCATGGCTGTGGTTTTTGACATGCTGTACTCTACACACTATGCTGTGTGTTGACACACCTTGTAGGACGTCTGGCCTTTGTGTCAGGTTCATGGGATTGCCTTGGGGTGTGTAGAGTTGACAGTGACGCGTTCATATGCCAGAACACACCAATCCCCAACACAGAGGGCTTAAGGCGCATCTGTGAAGTGCCGAAGTACGAAGGTTAGGCTCTCCTTGTGCAATGTTTAAATCATAAGACTGCGCTCCGCTCCAAATGTAAACAGGGTTTCCAAATACATTTCTCACTGAATAGGAAGTGTTTGTGTTTGCAGGTTCATCTGACGTTTGAGTGATTGTGCACATAAACACACACGCACATTTGTGAGCATGGGTTTTCTGTTTGTGTAGTCACATTTTTACATAGTCCCTGTTGGCTGGTCACTCATTCTCAAAACTATTTAGAGTTACGGTAAACAGTTGATCTTCCACTGAACGCAAAACTTCCACAGGGTTAATGGCATGTGGATTAAATCAGCAGTTTCCAAAGAATACCAGCAGATCTTTCTGACTCGTATGATCTGCAGAGCCAAGGAATTTCATCATCCGTTGCCATTTGCTGCATAATTTGTGATCAAACACCTGGGAGCCATGATGATAGAATTCCCCAGACTGAGAGAGTCACTCTGTCAGACTACAGTCTTTTATTTGTACTCCAGTACATCCAGCCATTGTTGTTTAAAACGCTGACTATTGAAATGAACTCTACAGCAGACTGAAAGAGTAGCAGAGGCAGCTACTTATCCGGTTTTGCTCTCTAATTATCTGACACTGTACTCAGCTATTTAAGTGAATAAGAGTGTAAGCTGAGGAGAGGAGGGGAGGGGTTAGTGGGTGGGGCAGGTGAACGACAGACTGGAAGGGTTTGGTCACACTTGTACACTTGAAAGAGAGGCCACCCTCGTTAATTTCTATGACGCCCATGTCATGACATATACAAGAGTGCTTTTTAAGCTACCTCTGGAACGCTTGTCCAATGTCCAGCCAGTTTCTATTCTTGCTTATATCCAGTAGCTACATGGGGGAGGAATACTTCTTTAAAAAGCCCTTTGCTTTACAAAGTCTTCCTTTAAAAACTCCTGTAAAAACATAGCTACAACTGTTTTCACAAGCTGAGTGGAACGTTTCATGAGAACTAAACTGATCTTCATTTGTAACATGGGCGACATGCCCCTTTAAGCAAAGAGCAGAGGTCTGTGCCTCCTCAACAGTGTTGTTTCTGATCTGTGTATATATTGTCATTCGCTGATTTACTCATCTGCTCAGGAGCAGAGGTGGAAGTCTCAGTAGGACTGGATTCACTCTGACTCATACCACTGCAGGACACCAAACACACAGCCGGTCTAGCTTCATATTAAATATGTGAAACTAAGGCTGTCTTTTGAGGGTTGGATTCTCCGTCCAACAGAAGCCCTGTGGGCTTAGAGTGAGTCGGATCGAAGCATATGCATTGGACCCCCCCCAAGGAGTTTGTAATCCCGGGGAGAAGTTGTTGAGTCAGCTGCGAGGTGGGAGTGGAAGAGGTTTGATGGATTAAACTCTTATCCTCACTCACCCACTACTTGTTTCCTCTGGACGCCGCTGCCTGATGAATTACAATTGGCCTGGAGGAAGCAGGTGGAGGGAGAAAGAAGGAGAGGAAGAAAGAGTTCAAAAAAAGAGATCGATACTTGGTTTGTTTGCACTGACCTTTAGAGTGTTTTCAGACACTCTTTTGTAGTTGTCTGTAGTTCAGTTCATACTTTTATATAGGGTAGAAAGCAGAGCAAAAACCTGCCATTTTGACAGGAGTGTGTAGACTGTATGTGTTCTTTTCTCAAAGAGTGAATCCAGGCTTTTAGATTTGCTGTTCCATACAGCTGGTGTTTGGTTTGTCTCTCAGGCTGTTATACAATTTATACTTCAGCTTTGTTTGGAGTAAAAGGCATGAGTAAGGAAAGTCAACGCAGATGAAAGAGTTTGACTTTCTGCAGTGCCACCTGCAAAGTCAAGTCCTGCCCACTCTATTTGATTGACAAGTGATCTGTGGGTAGTGTGCGCAGAAGCAGAGAGGTTAGCACCAATAATAATAATCAAATACAAATAAAAAAGCAGAACTTTTACAGATAAGTACTGAATATTACGTTGAAGGGAAAGCGAGGTAGTCCTTATGTTATGGTATGTGTTCACTTTTATCATTCCATATATGGCCAAAAGTATGTGGATGGCTGAGACTTACACCTTTGTGTGATAATTGCACATGTCATCCAAAACCATGGGCATAAATCTGCTGCTTTAACACCCGTCGCTCTTCTGGGAAGACTTTTCACAAGATTTTTCGAACCTGGCTGCAGGTATTTTCTCCCATTCAGCCACAAGCTCATTAAAAAGGTAGGCTACTGATGTCGGGCTATAAAGCCTGACCTGTAGTCACCGCTCACATCCATCCCGAAGATGGTGGCTGGGATTGAGGTGGCAGTTTTTCCACCGCAGACTCAGAAAACTATTTCTTTACAAACATGTCCTTGTGCACGGGGTTAGAGTTCGGATGAAACTCGGACCTTCTACAAACTTTTGCCGCAAAGTTGCATGCAGAATGTCATCTAAAATATCACTGTGTGCTGCATCATTGAGATTTCCCTTCGCTGGAACAAAGGGGCCCAAACTATGAAAAACAGCCCCAGAACAAAAGCACACAAAAGTACAGTATATAAGCACTTACCTTTGAGTGTATAGTGTATTTGCTTGTTTTGGCACAACTGCATGTTCATGACTTTGTGGAATGAATGGAAGCTCTTACAGAGAAAATATACAGCTCAGTATGATGCACACAGTTGTGTGCATCTCAGGGGTTCCCTCCCATCACACCACTCAACACTCACCCTCTCCCTCAACTCTGTGTCCTCCTCCTCTGCGAACAAACTGTTACCTGAACCTGCTATTCCCAGCCCTCAGTCCAGGCCTGCATGAAAGACAGCCGTTGTTAAAAAAAAGACTAACCTAGGAAAAACTAACCTGGGCTTATGAAACCTCTCACAAAGAGGAGAAGAGGCTCTTTGTAGTCCACTGAGCGCTTTGTGTGTTTGGTCCTCTCCTAAGTGTTTCCTCCAAAACCGGTGCAACAGAAAATCAGGTTTCCTCTGGTGGTCCCTTTGTTTGTGAGCCATAATGAAGAGAGGAAAGGCACAAACACACACCATCTAGGAAATAATGTAATGAAACCAATTTCCTGATTCAGAGGGTCGGTCCGGCTCCTGCAGTGTTTCCTCCCCTCTCTTAAAGCCCTTAGGAGGACTTAATACTTTGCAAATGGAAAGACCAGGTCTACAGTGTATACTGTAAAAGAAACACCTCTTAAACAGTGATTGGTAACTGTGTGGTATCCCCATGACATCCTTGGATATCAGGCTGTAGGCCTACTATCTGATCATGAATATTATCATACTCTTTTACTAAAATCAGCTCTGCTTCCCCTTTGCTGTTTATAAATCAGCATATTTATGAAAAACCGCATCAACAAACCCTCAAACTAAAAGGCGACACAAAAACTTTGACAAAGATCTGCATTGTGTAGTGAGGCAGGCACAGTTTGTTCACTCTGTGGACTGTTTTTAAGATATTCAAAAAAAATATTTAGAATACCAGAGAATGTTTACTGAGCAGTTATGACAGGAGTTCAATATACCAAGCATGCCTCTCTGCAGTGTGAATCACACCCAAAATGGCCTGAAAATGCTTAAGTTCTGGAAATGCTACCCTTGGTAACGGTTACTAAGCGGAACAAATAAATAAATATGAAGAGACAGTTCTGTTTGTTGGTCTGTTGGCTGAATATCTCAACTAGTTGAGAGATTTTTGTTTGCACCGATACAGCACATGTGTAGCTACACATCTGGCAACCTGAGACTAAAGACACTATATAAAACATGTCTGGGTTTATGCGCTTTAAAACCTGCCCACACTCTTTGACATTGGGTGAAATATTATATGGGCAGGTCAAACACCACTTGATATTTTTTCTGCCCCTCTTGGAAGGCTTTTATACAATCTTGGAATGACTGCCAAGCCAAGCAAACCTAATCACACTCGAGTGGGCTTGGTTTGATTATTTTACAGCAGATGAACGTATTTGCCCTCTTTGGCTTCAGACAGGCAAGTGGACCAGTGCAGTGTGTACCAAGTAGTGTTGACAGGTAGAATAAAGTACATTAAAGGTTCAGCAAGTTCATCTTATTGTGATATATTGGATATATTGACAGATATTATGGACCAATGCCAACACTGGTACATCTAATGGAGTGTGTCCGTGTGTGTGTGTGTGTGTGTGTGTATGTGTATGTATGGACCTGTGCCAATAGTGATCCCACTGAAAGATTCCAAGCCCAACATACACACACACACACACACACACACACACACACACACACACACACATGCATAACAATGGAAAATAATAGTTTACGACCTATTCCACCTATTCTCGATGCCATATCTGTACTACATCTGGAGTTTACATTGACAAAAATATTCCCCCACACACAGGCGCGCACACACACACACACACACATTCTCCAGGAGTTTGTGTTACATAAGACGCTGACCTGAATAATCCCTCGTTAGAAAATCTTTGTCATTATATTTGTTTTGAGTTCAGGTAATCAGGAAACAAAGTGCACACTTGACAAAAGGACTAATTTAGTCTTACCACATTTCACGGCATTTATTAACTTTAATTTTTACTCAGCGTTACTCAGAGTTAACTTTTACTCAGCAGTAGCCTACCTTTGTGCCAACTTGACCAAAGAAACTCAAAGTTTTGTGTCCTTTCAGTTAATACCCCCTTCTCCTGTTCCTGCTGATTACATGAAAGATATAAGATATAAATTGTTTTTGGAATTAAATCTCCTATGAAATAGCCTTGTTTTACATTGTTCTGCAAGTATTTTGCAATAAAACTACAGCATGTCAGACAGTGTCCGCAATATTTGAAACATAATTAGGATAAATTCATACATTTGTCTGCACTCTGGCTCTGCCCTCCTCTGTAGGGTACATAACTCCATCTTAATAAGCCGTGAAAGCTATCTCTCTCTGCCTCTGGACACTGGGTGTGGTCGGCACTGGCAGGATGTCCAGACATAAACAAGTGAGCGACTTAGACTGGACAGAGAGACAAGTTGGAGTAGAAGAATGGACGCACAAACAAGCAAACAACAAAGCAGTATTATCTTATCTCCTCCTTACAGATTGCACTTATGTAGAATAATGCGTTTTCCATCATGTTGTTATCCTCCGGGCTCCATCCATACACTTCTTACTCACTCATACTCAATCATCCCGCTCTTGTTCATCACTTAAGCTCGCTCTTTCATTTCTGCTTATTTATCCCTCTTCTCTCTTTCTCTAAATGATCAAAATTCTGCACGCTTAATGTCTTCACTCATGTAATGGAACACATCCTCCCCACCAATTAGAGCCTGCTAATGACTGATTAAATGGTGATCATGTACTTTTAGCTGCAGGGACAAATTATTGTAGTAATTGAGGCACTGTACATAGCTCTAACTGTTCTGTCATTCCACTAATATCCATTCTGTCTTCAAAAAGGCCCAATTAACCTTAATTCTTAATCAGCACAGCTTGTGTCAGAAGATGGCATAGTTGAAAGCGTTTTTTTTCCCATTTCTTTTTTTGTTGTTGAAAGGAGATTAGCAACGCTTATTTAAATCAATGTACTGTAAATAGAATGGCTAATTCAAAATGAGGTGTTTTGGCCTGGAGGACCTGCTTTCTTTCCTGATTTATGAAGCATGATGAATCATTTCAGCGTGAGCTTTTTGAAGAATTTGGTTGAGGAGGATAGGCATTGTACTGTATTGCTAAGCTAATCATGTGCTCTATACTCTCTGAAATGAGGATGCAGAAATAGAGGGGTTTAACTGTGGATATGAATTTGATGAGCAATGAATTCTCCTCAATGTATGAAACAGACTGTAGAGTCTACAGCTATGAGGCTTTACTACAGCAGTGCTTTGGGCTAAATATGCTGATGTCACCAACGCTTAATTTAGCATGTTAGCATGCTAACATTTGCTAATTAGTGTCAAACACAAAGTGAAGCTCAGGCGGCCCTGTCAATAGTTTTTCAGGTATTTGCTTTAAACCAAAGGTAGATTAAAATGTTGACCTGATGATGGTGCTAGATTAAAAGTTAAGGGATCGCCAATGTTAATAAAATTCATCTTGAGGGCAACATAGAGTCTTACCAAAATGTTCTTACATCCAATGTCATCAAGATTTATTGTTTTGGCTCCGTTAATATCTGGACAAAATTTCAAAGCAATCCATCCAACAGCTGATGAGATATTTCAGTCTGGACCAAAGTGATGAACAGACGGAATGACAGACTGACATTGCCGTGTAACCCATGGCCGCACACAGAAAACCAAGTACAGTTTGAAATGATGCATTTACTTCTTAAAAGGACCAGCAGTCATTTTTGTGAGCCATGCAATTCAATATACATACATTTCTGCTTCCACTCCCACACATTTCCTCTTTCTCTTTTTCAGCCTTCACATAGAATATGGTAGATGAAACCTCTACTCATGGCTCAGACCCTTCTACTGAGATTGACACGCACACACACACACACACACACACACACACACACACACACACACACACACACACACACACACCCGTCCACGGACAGACACACACGCCTTCACCTTTGAGCCAGTGAGGGAGTAATTACTGGCTGCACTGATACAGCCCAGCGCTGATGCAATCTGCTTAATGAATATCCTAAACACATGCAGTTTAATCCACTAACTTCAGTGTTTCTATACACTGCCAGGTAGACGAGGAAGGGAGAGAGGATGGTATGAGAGAAAGCTTGTTCCCTACCAAATTCATCCATCAGAGATCCATCAAGTTATTATATTGAAATAAAGTTACATTTTTCTTTTTCTTCATGCCAGCAGAAATATCTGCCAGTTGGGTAAGATTTGTTGCATTGTAAACCAAATAGTTTCATCATCTTTCTTCACTTAAGCAGCAATTTATAAATACAAGTTGAAGTACCTGTCTTATTTTAAACATACTGATGCAGAGTAATCCCAAAATAAGTGTGACAGTGTCATTGCATTAGCACATGTTTTTTTTCACTAAAGAAAAATACATTTTAAATTCTGAAACAAGACCCGACAATTGCTAAGATGGACATTTTCTTACAGTATGTAATCTGCCTGTATTGCTCACTCGTTCACATTCCTCCCAGGTTTCATCGGCTCATTTAAAACATATTAGGCTGTTAGAGTGCTGTTAGGGCCCGGCGATGAGAGAGAAGCCCGTCTGTTTAATGCTGTGTGGAGGCTGTCTGGTTGTCCCGCTCTCTCATCCCAGCCCACAGGAAACTCTTTCCAGCCTGATAAGGAACAGAACACGCTGCCGGAGGAGCCAAAACCCCGCTGACATTTTCCTAGTTACCTCCTGCCTTAATGCTCGCTGTGATTACAATGCAGGGGAAACGATATGGCTTAGTTTCCTAGACTTTTGTTATTTCTATGCCTATAGCCTTATGTTACCATTCAACTTTAGGCAAACCCATCTTAGTTTACTTAACCCTCATTTTGAATTGCAGAGCAGAGGTTGATCCAGCTTTTTAGGGCTGAAAATCTTTATGATACAAACATAGTGAGCACTGTGAAACTGTTGCATGTAACCCTTATACATGCCTCCTGACTGCATCAATAAAAACTGAAGCCTGGGATGCACTTGTACGATTGAGTCACAGACAGCCCTTCAGTCAGACTCAAGTGTCTCTGATAGTTAGAGCTCTCATCAAGTGTTTGAATTGTTCTGCGAGGTCCTCTTATGGAGTGTGCTAATGATGTTAGGACAAGCCTTGGGTACCCTGAGCAGATTGTGGCTGCTAGCTCTGCAGAGGGACGGTCTGCTGTGTGCCATGGCATTGACTTTAATAAAGCTAGACACGGCTCCTGATATTATTAGGGCATATGCAGCTCTCACTAAAAATAGCCAAGGTGATTTTGACTAGACAGCCTGCACACAGTCTTCCACAGAGACTTAGATTTTAGCTTTAGAATACAGTCGGATCTGCTTTGATAAACAAGACTCAACAGTCTCGGGCAGAGGGAGATGTGACTGACTGGTTTCTGACGTCATGTTGACCACCTGCCAGGCAGGAACTCCATTTTAAGCATGTCTCTGCCTGGCACAGTGCATGCGTGTGTGTGATTCAGTGCAGCGCATGTGTGTGTCCGTGCTAACTCCATTCTGGGGCACTCCATCCATCATTATGTGGAAGAGCCAGATTGTTGCCAATATCATTCTCCGCTCTTCCAGTCCATTCATTTTCCATCTAATATGTGTATCACATACTGTAAAGATTGATATAGTCCATATCCATATAATATACAGCAGACTCTCAATGTCAGCCCTGTCTCAGCTGCAGCAGTGTAGCGAAAGTGGCTATTATTCATCATGTCACAGATTTGAATCAGTTCAGACTTTCAGGATGTAATGAAGTAGATTTTTGAAGGGAATTCACTTACTGATTGCAGATCTAATCTCACACTTTCAGCATTTGGACTAATCTGAAAGATTTCAGTGTGTAATATACTATATGTATCTAATACAGTTATAGCGACAACTTAGAGTTAGTGATTTGTCTTGCAGCAGCTCTGCGTAGGCAGAGGTAGGGTCACTGGGTACACTGTGTGCACTCACTAAGCAGGAAATTACTGATGAAGGTGAATTCATCCTGCACCTTTTGTGCTGTATTTTTGTATATGTATTTGTATTTCTTTGAAAAAGCATTCGCATATGTATGTCTGTATTGATTTTGCTTTCTTTGCAATGGATTCTGCTTTGAAGTAAACTCTGCTGCTGTGCCACATGTTTGTATTTTGCAGGCGTGCTGCAGGTCAGCGGGATGCGTGTATACACATCTGGGGATGTAGAGGCAGTGAATGGGACTGATGTTCGTCTCAAGTGCACATTCCAGACATCCGCTCCTATTAACGCCAACTCCCTCACCATCTCCTGGAGCTTTAGACCCCTCGTTCCAGGCCGAGAGGAATCGGTGAGTGTGTGCGTGTCTGTGTTTGGGAGAAAATGTGATAAAACCTCAAACCTCCCTCATTGTGTCAGGGAGCATCCACCCCCTCAGTCGACTGAGAGAGGAGCTGGTGAGTCATCAGGCTCCCTATGGAGCATCCAAGACAGCCGTGCTTGTGTGAGTGTGTGTGTGCATATTGAGAATAGAGTGAAAAATATGCAACAGGTCCGGGCTCATGTCTTGCCTTTCTTTCTCTTTCAGAATAAAATATCATCCTTCCCCAGCAGTTTGGTGTGACTTTTTGTCTGTGAAAATCCAACCAATCAATCTCATTGTTACTCCAAACAAATCCACTCTTCAAATTCCACCCGTAGGTATTCCACTACCAGCAGCGACCCTATCCTCCTGTCGAGGGCATTTTCAGGAAGCGCGTCGCTTGGGCCGGTGACATCATGGGCCGTGACGCTTCCATCATAATTCGACAGGTCAAGTTCACCTACAACGGCACTTACATCTGCCAGGTCAAGAATCCACCAGATGTACACGGCACGGTGGGAGAGATTCGACTCCGTGTCGTCACCACAGGTCAGCAGATTCATTTTCAGACAAAATATTTATTTATATATGTCATGAATATTGTCTATTTTCATGTGTCTCTGAAAACATCCGCTTTTCATCTCTTGCTTAAAAGCCACATAAAATAGGACAGCACAATCTAGATTGAAATAAAGCAAATTATTATAATTTTAGAATGATTTCTGGTTTGATGTGATATGAATTTTATATTAAAGCACTGTCACATTTAGGTTTAGATTGCAAATGTTCCAGACATATGAATAACAATTAAAAGTTAATTTTCTCATCACTATTATAGTCTATGAACAATAGATGGAAAAAAGAGTGGGCTGCTGTACAGTTATAACCTAATCTGTGACTTACGATTATCATATTAATCATTAAAGTACCTTTAATGAGCTTAATTAATTAATTACATATTTTGCTGCTGTGTCTTTCTGTGTGATTTAGAGTAAGTACAAACAACCGCAGCTGCTCATTTTACTCCCTACATTTTATTTTCTTATAAAATAACAGGCAAAATGTCAACAGACTAAAAATCTACAGTCATGCTAGCAGCTCTGTGAGGCTGTCCTTTGTTGCAGTGGTGCTTTAAGCTAAATGCTAATGTCAGCATGCTCACAGAGTCAATGCTAACATGCTGATGTTTTCTGTGTTAGCATGCCATTATATGCTAATTAGTACTAAACACAAAACACAAACAGTTGAGGCTAACGGGAACCTCATTAGTGTAGGTTTACAGGATGGAAATAAACCAAATGGGCAACCAACTGAAATTTTGACCTGACGTTGGTTCCAGCTGAAAAGTCAGATGATCACCAAAGTCATTACAATCAATTCTAGCCAGCATTTGTTGACTTTTCACTCAAAACCACACATGTGAACCTCATGGTGGCACTGGAGGAAATCATTAGGATTCCTCCTCTGGGGACCATGAATGTGTGTGTAAAATTTCACTGCAATTCATCCAGTAATTGTTGAGATTTCAGCCAAAGTGACTGACAAGCTGACATTGTCATCCCTAGCATGGCTAAAAACTGAAATTCCTTTTTTGTGAATTTACAACAGACACTCATTTACAAATGCACAATACAACAGTATAAACAGCTCTGAGCAGTGATGGCAGTTTTGCTTCGTCATTAAAGCACACTCAGTCTGCTTCCTGTGTTTCCTTCTCACCTACAGCCTCTTTCTCCGAACTTCTCATGCTGGCGTTGGCCATCGGGGGTGGGATCACCGCTGTGGTCATCCTCCTCGTCATCATCGTGTCCTGCAGGAGGTGCAAGAAGAGGAGACAGAGACAGCTGGAAGGGAATGAGGAGGCTCCCTGCAAGGAGAGAAAAGATCCCACTGCGTGGTAAGACCAAGAGACAGGCAGAGGGAGAGGAAGAGGGGGACAGAGAGAGGAAAAGAAGAACCACACACTTCCTCTCTCTCTCTCCCTCCGTCTGACTCTGGGGATCGCGGCATGTGGTGCTCCCTCTTGGGGCCTGGGGGCTCTTTTCTTACTGGACACTTCACTTCCTGTCTCCTCTCCAACCGCAGTACCAAACCTGGACCAGTTGATGGGCAGCTGTCATGAAGCAGAAATAAAACGAGAATGTGCCTTTTCTGTAGAACTTTAGCCAGACTGCTGTGTATCTCCCATGATATCACCATGTGCCTTTCATTCCTTGAGGGAACCAACTGTTTTATCGGTTCATCTTTTCTTGTTCAGCTAAATGGGCTTCCAAACACATTTCCTGTTTAGAGTGAATGTTTTGATGATGTAGAGGTAGAACAATGCTGTATTCCTGCTGTTTACTTCCCTACTAATACATTTTGACCCCCAACATACTAATGCAGCAAAAGCCACATGTTTTGATTTATTATTTCAACAAACAATAGAAACTTTGGAACAATGAATGAGCTGTTTCATGACTTCTATTGAAATTTTATTTTAATTACCGGATGATGGGAAACATTATGAAACCCCATACAAAGCTTTTATCAGCTCTAATTTCAATGGTCAAATATATTAGCCATCTTTGCTGTAGTTTACCTGAACCTGCAGGAGGATGCTGGTGTACATTTCTGTTCTTTTTCACTACTGAAGTTGTATCGCTGTATTTTTCGGAGATTCTGTGGTGTTGTTAGAATGATTTTTGTGACTGCTGCAGAAATATCAAATAATCAAAAGCCAATGGTGAGCACTTGTTGGAAACAGACATTTCGTACTTTTATTTTAAAAAATTACAAGCACTTAATTAAATACAATATTAATTCTAAATTTCATTGACAAAGTGGCTTTTTTTTTTTTTTTTTTTTTTTTTACCACATCTGAAGGTGTATTGTCTGTTTTGAACAATGAGCTATTTTGTCAAAACTTCTTCTTTCTGGGCATGTGGGACTTCTTTGCCTCTCTCTTGGGTTTTCAGATCTCTCTGTAACAGCTGCCATAACTGGTTACTGTGAAAGATGTGTTGTGATAACGTGTGCACCACACTTCAAAAGCCAAGCCTCTTCAGGAAAAGTTGACAACTTCACTGTCATTTTGGTTGATCATATTTATTCAGACTTCAAACCGAATTTTTCACTGAGAAACTTGGCGAAGGAAGGAAATGATTTCACCCAAATCAGATGCAGATGGGTAAACAGATATTTTAAACCAACCTTTGCTCTCAACTTGGGACGACTTAACCCTGTGTGATGCTAACCCTTTGTCCATGCTGCTGTGTTTGTGTTGCTGTCTGCTTGTCTTTGTCCTCTCCCCATTGTGCGTGACTTATGCACATGCATGTACATAAATAATTCATGAATATGTCATGCATGAATGCTTATCCCTGTGTGTGTGTGTGTGTGTGTACTACGTTGCTGTTACCTCCCCATCGTGCATATCTTCCTGTCCCCTCTGTATGTGCATATGTGTGTGTGTGTCCCAGCCACCCATCGAGGGCCATCCACCTCTACCTATCAGAGACGTCCATAGAGATTGACAGTTCAGATGGCATGATCTCAGAAGCAAGCACCAAAGACCCGAGCTCCTCAGAGGAGGAGGGCCCGAGCTCAGACGACGACGGCGGTGATGACTCCGACTGAGAAGGTGGGGACAGATAGAGAGACACTAACACTGATGTGAAGCCAGCAAGGAAGGTCGCTGGAGGGCTGCCCAGATAGCACCCATGGATTTATTTCCCTGGTTCTGCTGAGTGGAGGCCAGATGAAGAGAGAGCTACTGCTGCTGCCACTGCAGTGTTGGAAACAACCACATTGTTCCTGATTAAGAGGAAAACGGAAAGAAAGTTCTGTTTCAAAGTTTCCGACTAAGAACAAAGAGATTGCAGCGATGCTTTTGATAATGATCAAGACTTTGAAACAGAATCCAAAGTACGATGACTTTCCTTTTGAGAGAGTCCAGAAATATTCATTTGAGGGAAGAAATGCTGTTTGAAACCCGCAGGGCTCACAAAGTGAGAGGCTCCTGAAGCTGGCGTGGCTACTGTCACAAAGGAAAAAGGCGTCAATTCGTGTTCAATAACTGTCTGTTCTCCTAGACATGGATCTTGTTAAGAAGTCAATAATAAATTCAGCTGCAACAAGCAATCACTTTCATTAAAGATACTGGACTTTAAGTAGTTAGAGTGAAGACAGTGCCTCCCCACATGATGAGCCACACACAGACCGCCATATTTAGATGGGTGTCCATAACTTCAGGCATAATCTGTAGTCTCAGAGCACCTGTTAAAAGCAGTTTAATCCTCCAGATGTAGGCTGAGGGGGTTTACAATATGCCACATCAGATTGCTTGGATAAAAAAGCATAAATGTGATGATTCTTTCATTAAGCCTGAAGGCCAAATAGTTGATCAGTGAGCGAACAACTGCAGGCACGTGAATGTCCTGAGTGTCATGTGGGAGCTCACAGTCAGATCTGAAAACCCTTTGATTGCAAAACGTCCTTGAGAGCCTGTTTTCTCTCCGTATGCCTGTGAATGAATCACGGCTACTAACTGATGATTGTAATAACTGTCTTTCTCCCTTTTTGTGACAGAATTTTGTACCTGTGATGTAATACTGAGCAATATGTTTATAGATTTTTCTTTTTTTCTAGTTTATTTTAGATAATGCCAGAAGTATTTTGTTCTGTTGTTTAAAAATGTCACCGTATTTTTATTGTTGTAGAGCTTTTATAAAAAAAAAAAAAAAGATTTTCTAATAAAAATGCCTTTAAATCTTTTACCACATTGTGTCAAATAAATTTCACCACACAAAGTTGATGTTGGAAGACAATAGTTGGCCTGAGAAACAAATAATCACACACAACTTGGCATGATTTGACAGGACTCATCTATTATGTAAGAGAGGAATCTTGTTATCTAGCATTTATTATGCATCATTATTTTTAATGCACTACCTCCAGTTGTGTGCTTATGATGTATCCCTCTGTAGAGTTCTTTCGCTTGTTTACCTGTAAGCATTGCTGCGGTGAATTGTTTAATTTTTTGCAGGTTCGATATTTATTACATTAGCTATGCTTGCCTTTGTGACTCCAGTCTGGTTTTGCTTGTTTGTTGCAGGAGATTGTTCATGACCACGAATATATTACTCTACATCTGTGTGCGTGCGTGTGTGTATTTGTGTGCATTGATCAAAGTCTGCCCCTCTGGGTGCAACTTTAGTTACTGACTGACAGACCTAGTGTGTGTGTGTGCATGCCTGTGTGTAGATGGGGTCAGAGCATGGATGACTAACGCCAAACACAGGGACAGAGTGGGCAGATTCTGTTTATCCAAATCTAAATAATTACATTTAATTAGTAGAGAAAGGGCACTAGTGTTGAACTGATAAAACAACAGTGTGGTCTCTAGATAATCTTATTTGTATCACCGAAGCTTATGTTAATTACACTTGCAGAGCTTAGACACTGGCCTTCAAATAATACTCTGACTTCAATAATCATCTGTGGTGGTGGAAATGAACATGTTCAGGGCTTATTTTTATAAGTGATTACAAGAGTTTTTTTATGCTCAGAAACAGTATCACAGTCACATGTGGTAACGATACAATGTGACATAATTTTTTGTTGCATAGCTTCGGCTGATTTGATCTCAGAACAGCTACTTAAAACATAAAATTTTGGAACAATACTTAAAGGACCTACATGTAAGTTTTGCTATTGCAAGATAGCCAGCGTTAGCATTAATAGCTGTTTACCTATCAGTCTAGAAGAAATGTTGGAGTTTAACATCAAACTTTATTCCTTCATTTGCCTGTCTCCAACGATGGAAAGCAACACCAATGTTAACACTTGTTTTGCTTTTATTTCTATCACTTTTCTTCTTCTGAAGTTAGCATGCTAACAAGCTAGCCCTGGCCCGACCAGACTGTCTCATGGCTGATGGCTGCATGAAGTTCAGTAAACAGCTGCAAATAGCTTGTTTAATAAGGATAAAACACATATGTCATTTTCTCAAGTGATATCATCCTGAATTGACCAGAATGCAACACAATACACAGAACGCTTTGCAATTTCAGTGAAGAATATTGCATTTCCTAGATTGGAACAATGTTATCATCACTGCTATCACTCTCTCCACCCACACAAACAAAACCACAGCTGTGTCTGGCATATTCTTGTCTGTTCACTTGTGGTTGCCAAAAGGCATTCTGGGAAACGTGAGGAATTAGGTTAGGGGAAAGAAAAGGAAATAGATTAAACAGTCAGTGCTACTATCGACTGGCACACCAGGTAGATATTAGCTGTTGCTCCTCCTGATGATGTTTTTGATACTTTATCAAATAAAAAAAAGACACATATTGAACGGTAATCATAACTGATTGATTCCAGACTGATTTTACACCCAGATCTGACTGTTTTACTGTTACCTCTTGATTGATTGCCAGCAATGTGAACCACACTTCTGAGAGAGGCGTTTTCAGTCATTCCTTGTTCATGACTCATTTAATAAGCCATTCTCTTCCACAATATGTTTATTATTGCATTGCACGAAAATCATTTCTCTGAAGAATAGACTAATGTGGGCTTTGTTTGGTAAAGGAAGGAATGGAAACATTGTGTGCTTTCTTTACCAAAGAGGAAACAATGTCTATGTCTTTCCCACTTTCTCCTACTTGTTTTCTGTCTTGCTTTATCTCTCTTTCATTTCAGTTTGCATTCCACACCTTAGGATGGGCTGTACCTGGCACAGTAATGTGTAAATTCCTTTTTACACACACTCGCTTGTGTGTGCGTGCACATGAACACACAAAAACATGAGCTTGGCTCGGAGAGAAAACAAATCACCTCACTGACATGTACCTATATGACTAAATGTTGACGGATGTAGTCCTCCACACACGTGTGCTCAAACACTGCAGTTATTAATCCATTCACTCTAAAGGTAGAGAGTCAGCTTTATTTGCCTCAGTGTATGTTATAGAGTATGGCCTCCGATAGCTATTGAGACCATTGAGTAATGTTGTTGTACTTATTTGTGACAGGCCAGAGAAAAGTTTCTCTGCATGTGAAACTTTTAAAATATAGTGAGTGTAGTGGAGTGCAGCAGATACAACTGTTCATCAGCTATTCAGCACGGCATTGACTGCATATAAACTGATGAAAAGACTGAAGGACTCTCACGTTTTTTTTTGACAAAGGATAATGGTTACGTACACCGTCTGGCCACAGCAATTTAAATCACCTTTATTAGTCTCCTCAAGTGTTGACAACAGAAGAACAGGTCTCTTGTTGGCCAGAGTCGCCAGAAAGCCAGTAAGTGGGGTGAGCCTTCATTGTGACTGAGAAGATTTCAGCTGAAACTGACACCATGCTACTGTGACCAGACAGAGGACCCCTGTATTCACTCTCACAATACATAACACAATGTAGAGCTGTGTGTGTGTGAATGTGCAGGTAAGAGCTATAACACTTATCTTCCAGCAGAGGATGGGGAGTCTCTTTCAAATTTAAGCAGATTATATAATATTGTTAACAGAATACAGTACTGTGAAACACAGAAATTGTGAACGCTCCCAATTAAGGCAAGTTTTGAAACTCGGGGTCTATTCAGAAAAGGAAGTGATATCCCTGCCTTAGTGTGGGAACTGTTACATAATATCATTAACACATACAATGTAAACACAATGCTTGTGAATGGATGCCGGGAGAAGGAAGCCTGTGCCTCTCCACCACATCTTCACCTCATATCAGAGTGGGTATCCATGGAGATTTGCAATGAATTTAGATTTTTACAGTAAATTCAGTATTTCACATTCAGTCATCTAGTTGTGTAAAACCACTGTTTTTCATAGTCCCTTATTAATGAGTCTCTAGACGAGGCTGCTTTTTCATTTTAATGAATTCATTAACTATTCCGAGACTCCAAATTAGTTTGCACAATACAATTTGCTTTTTTCAGTGTCCACAGGGACTTATTTGCGTCAATTTTTTTTCCTTCTACAAGCGCCATGCCATTGTGTATTTAACTGTTCATAAAATATCCAGCTGTATACAGTAGACTGTAATTCTGTCAAACATTGAATCACATTATTGTACACAGCTGATACATACAGTACACTGTGCATTTCTGGGGGCGAGGCCCGGAGTAATAGAGAATGCTGCTCTCATTCGATATCCTTTGATTTGTCGTGAAATGAAATGAGGTTATGCAACATGATTACAGCATCTCTGCTGTCAGATTTGAGGAAACGCTCCTGGCAGACCAGATGGATGTAAGGATGAAACTTACAATCCAGACCACAAAAAAAAAAGAAAAAAAGATTTAAATAAACTTCAAAAGGATTCTGTATAAACATGTAGTGGAGAGATAAAGCATTACACCAGAATGAAACTGAACGAGCAATGGCTAGAAAAACAAATACCTCCTCCCATTAGGGATAATTACAACAGTAAAGACAAGAGATCAGGGACAGGGATAGTGGTAATATGCCTAGAAATAGCAGGGGAGTCCCACTAGAGCATCCGTGGTTTTGTACAGAAGCTGGAATGGGAGATAACGGAAAGACTGGGCCTCAGGCCTTCACACAGCGGGTTCATGTGAGGGGATAGAGAAAGATGGGAGAAAAGAATGTATTGTATTTTAATATGGTTTTATTTTGGCTCAGCTCATGCCTGTTTTAAAGAATACTGTGCTCATGTTCTCATGCTCATAATCAACATCCATCTGGAAGTTAAACTGCCAAAATAAACAAAAACAAAATTTCAGAAAAGGTCTGTTCTTTAACAGTGAATTGTCCAGGCACTACTTTGTGACTGCAACGGCAACATGGTGAAACACATTCACTTAATATTATCTGCAGCAGGAATTTAAATGAAACCATACTGTCTATTATTATTATTATTATTATTATTATTATTATCATTATTATTATTATTATTATTGTTGTTGTTGTTGTTAATTTACACAATGAATATAAAAGCTCCAGAAATTTTCAGTATCATTTATCTATACAGGAGCAGCCCATAATACTGTAACACAGAAATGTTTTTGTTATTTTGCCTGCTCTCTCATAAATGGAATTGGTCATTAATAATAGAAACACCTGTCAGTTGCTAATGCCAATACAAAACAGCACCACCTGAGTCACATCTCTCCAAAAGAGTTTTAACAAAAACTGAATATAATCTTTATGAAAATATAGAATTTAAACTTGGTTGTACCTATATAACTGACAACTGAGTGTATGTGTTTGACTGCAAAAGGTCAACATTTTGAGCGGTTCAACTGTTATCTTTTTTAGAAACTCTTTAATGTAGGCTATACACCTGTCTTACAGTGGGATATTCAAGTAGTTGATTATAATATTACAGTGCGTTGTAACCTCATAGATTTTTGGTTGAATCATAAACACACTCACTATGAACATTTTAGCTGTAAAGTGTGTCACAACCTTTTTTTTTTTCCAATCATCCAGGGTGTTTCACTTCCTTCAGTTAATCTTAAAAGTTAAATGTTGTTTTACTCCCCAAGGTCCGGCAGCGCCACTTCCTGATTACACCTGTTTGTCAGTAGGATAGTCAGTGGGTGCAGTGGAGAGACTGAGTCACGGCAAACCAGATAATGGACGGAATTGTACTGAAACTTGACGCAACTTTTTTTTTTTTTAATCGCCAAGCGAGTGAACCCGTTTCCACAGACTAAAATGCGTCGACTGCGCCAGGGGAATATCGCCGTGAGTGTGTCTTGCGCTGCTGTATTTGCTCGGGTTTGGGTGAGTAAACAGGCCGGAGCTCGGCGTTCATTTCGCCGTGTTCAAACAAGTTTGATCTGCGAGAAACCGTGTGTTACGTTTAGTTTAATGTTTGTACACGCATGCAGGTACTGCTAGTGACCGAGTCAGGATATTTTTTTCCATACAAATGTCGAGCCCAGCTTTTTGTAGTCCACACGCTTCGTTTTTTAGAAAAGTTCAAGGAAAGACAAGTCTGCAAGAAATTTAAAGTCTGCCGCTCTGTAAACACCATCTAACGCCATTTTTAAAACAGCTCGTGTTTACTTTTCGTGTATGAACAAAATACTCACGCCTAACAAAACACTGGTGCTACAATCTTGTACATTTAACACACATGTATGGCCCATTCAGAAATATACAGCTCCACATGGAAAGAAAATTGTAGTGAACACTATAAGTCACAGTAGTCTTGTCAGTTAGTTATTTATTGGTGGATTAAGTCAAAAATAGCCCATAGAAGTCAAATAGTTGCCACTGGACACAGGAAAGCCCATAATAAAAAGGACAGCGTAAAACGCCAGGTTTTGGATGGACTCTGACAACTGGTATGCAGTAAGTTAAGAGAACTGTCTTTTTTGCTAAGTACATCACAAACATGGTTGTAGCCTGTGGGCAGTTGTTTGCCTCTCTTTGCCTGTCTCCTTTTATTGAAGGAATAATAATGAGAGAAGCATACAGTAATGGCTGCTGTGGGGGAGATGAAGTTTCCATGCCTTTATGTGCTGGTCATCCCAATCTCGTTTTTTGTCCCACAGATGTTGGGAGTAGGATTTTGGCTCTTGTAGTCTCTGGCTTAGTCAGAGGGCAGTCACAAGTTAACACGAAACTGTAGGGGCAGATTAGTATCATTAGGGTTTGTCTTTTATTTGATAAACACTTGAATTTTGTCCTAGATTTATGCCACGAGCAGTGTCTGCCATGCTGTATTATTTTACCAGTTTTTTTTCCTTCCCAGGGTCACATCAGGACACATGGCAACATGGTGTTGTCTTCCTCCTGACTTTTTTTTTTTTTATTTAAATATCCAGACATGTGGTTGTTTAAAAAACCATGTGTCAACATCACAACTGATGAGCTGCCAACTTTCCAATCCCACACTAATTACTAGATTGTCAGCATCTATCCTGTCTTAAAAGTTCAAGAGCTGCCTCAGCTTTCAAGGCCCCTCAGCTTGATTTCCACTTTTATGAAGTGATAGCTTTGTTCATGCTGTCGACCGCTCGCCCAGGGGGTCCTTGTAGATGATTCAGGCTGATTGCATGATAATTCTCACACTACTTTACTGCTAAGATAAACTTTGTCCTCATTAGGGCTGTTGGGTCTTTTGATGGAACCAGTGGTGTCAGTCTAAGATCGGATGTATCTGCTGATTGCCAAGCTTATTTTGCTCTCACTTAGTCCTCAGAGAAAAATGCAGTTTGAGGCCTTTGCTTTGAAATGGAGAGAAGGATGCTTTAATTTGTGGTGTATGAAAGTCACTGATGGGATGATAAATATTTGATTTAGATTTGTAGCCACGTTAGCGGCCGCCCTGTCATTCTTGTGATGCAAAAATAAGCTTGGCAATCAGCAGATACATCCGATCTTAGACTGGACACCACATGGTTCCATTCAAAGACCCCAAAGCATAATGAGGACAAGTTTCATCTTAAGTACACAGCTATGTGTGAGAATTATCATGCAATCAGCCTGAATCATCTACAGGGACCCCCCTGGGGCCGAGCGGGTCGACAGCAGAACCCAAAGCTATCTTCACTTTCATAAAAAGTGGAAATCAAGCTGACGGCCTGAAAGCTGGCAGCTCTTGAACTTTTACAAACAGGATAGATGCTGACCAATCTAGTAAATAAGGTTCTGTGATTCGCGGGATTGGAAAGTTGGCAGTCTCATCAGTTGTGTATGTTGGACACTAAATGGTTTTGCTAACAAACCACAATGCTCTGAGCACCTTATGTCTAAAGGCTAAAAAAAAAAACGTCGAGAAGACGAGGAACGACAACACGATCCCTTCGCACATCGTCCCCTGATGATGACCCTTGCGCAAGAAAAAACTATCCCTCGATACAGAACACTACACTATCACACAGCGCATACGGCAGACACTGCTCGTGGCAAAAAATCATCGCAGTAACGGGAACAAAACAAAAAATTCAAGTGTCATCAAATAAGAAGACCACCGCCCTCATGATAACTTAATCTGCACCACCTAGACAGTTCGTTCGTGTTACTTGTGAACTCCCTCTGACTAAAAGCCACGGAGACTACCAAGAGCTCAAACATCCTACATCCAACATCTGCATGGGAACAAAAAACACGAAAACAACGTTGAGTCAAGATGACTCCAGACCGGACATAACAAGCATGGAACATTCATCTCCCACAGCAGCCCCCATTACTGCTATGGCTTCCTCTTCATTATATCGCCTTCAAATAAAACAAGGAGAACAGGCACAAAAGAGAGGCAAACACATCCTGACCCACACGGCCTCACAACCATCGTTATGTGAGATGTACTTAGCAAAAAGACAAGTCTCTTAACGTTACTGCCAACCAGCTTGTCAGAGTCCCATCCAAAACCTGGCGTTTTACCCGCCTGTCCTGTTTTATTATGGGGTCTTCCTGTGTCCCAAGTGGGCAACTATTTGACTTCCTCATGGGCCCCTTATTTTGACCTTAATCTCCTACCAACATATAATAACTAACTGACAGAGCATACCTGGACTTATTAGTGATTCCACTACCAATTTCATTCTATGGTGGAGTCATGTATATTCCTAATCGGTCATAACCATGTGAAT
>NW_019174592.1:1950104-1960771 GCF_002260705.1 Seriola dumerili
TTCTTTAACAGTGAATTGTCCAGGCACTACTTTGTGACTGCAACGGCAACATGGTGAAACACATTCACTTAATATTATCTGCAGCAGGAATTTAAATGAAACCATACTGTCTATTATTATTATTATTATTATTATTATTATTATCATTATTATTATTATTATTATTGTTGTTGTTGTTGTTAATTTACCAATGAATATAAAAGCTCCAGAAATTTTCAGTATCATTTATCTATACAGGAGCAGCCCATAATACTGTAACACAGAAATGTTTTTGTTATTTTGCCTGCTCTCATAAATGGAATGGTCATAATAATAGAAACACCTGTCAGTGTAATGCAATACAAAACAGCACCACCTGAGTCAACATCTCTCCAAAAGAGTTTTAACAAAAACTGAATATAATCTTTATGAAAATATAGAATTTAAACTGGTGTACCTAATAAACTGACAACTGAGTGTATGGTTTGACTGCAAAAGGTCAACATTTGAGCGGTTCAACTGTATTCTTTTTTAGAAACTCTTTAATGTAGGCTATACACCTGTCTTACAGTGGGATATTCAAGTAGTTGATATAATATTACAGTGCGTTGTAACCTCATAGATTTTTGGTTGAATCATAAACACACTCACTATGAACATTTTAGCTGTAAAGTGTGTCACAACCTTTTTTTTTTTCCAATCATCCAGGGTGTTTCACTTCCTTCAGTTAATCTTAAAAGTTAAATGTTGTTTTACTCCCAAAGGTCCGGCAGCGCCACTTCCTGATACACCTGTTTGTCAGGTAGGATAGTCAGTGGGTGCAGTGGAGAGACTGAGTCACGGCAAACCAGATAATGGACGGAATTGTACTGAAACTTTGACGCAACTTTTTTTTTTTTTAATCGCCAAGCGAGTGAACCCGTTTCCACAGACTAAAATGCGTCGACTGCGCCAGGGGAATATCGCCGTGAGTGTGGTCTTGCTGCTGTATTTGCTCGGGTGTTTGGGTGAGTAAACAGGCCGGAGCTCGGCGTTCATTTCGCCGTGTTTCAAAACAAGTTTGATCTGCGAGAAACCGTGTGTACGTTTAGTTTAATGTTTGTACACGCATGCAGGTACTGCTAGTGACCGAAGTCAGGATATTTTTTTCCATACAAATGTCGAGCCCAGCTTTTTGTAGTCCACACGCTTCGTTTTTAGAAAAGTTCAAGGAAAGACAAGTCTGCAAGAAATTAAAGTCTGCCGCTCTGTAAACACCATCTAACGCCATTTTAAAACAGCTCGTGTTTTACTTTTCGGTGATGAACAAAATACTCACGCCTAACAAAAACATGGTGCTACAATCTTGTACATTTAACACACACATGTATGAACCCATTCAGCAATATACAGACTCCACATGGAAATGAAATTGTAGTGAACACTATAAGTCACAGTAGTCTGTCAGTTAGTTATTTATTTGGTAGGATTAAGTCAAAATAGCCCATAGAAGTCAAATAGTTGCCACTGGACACAGGAGAAGCCCATAATAAAACAGGACAGCGTAAAAAGCCAGGTTTGGATGGACTCTGACAACTGGTATGCAGTAAGTTAAGAGAACTGTCTTTTTGCTAAGTACATCACAAACATGGTTGTAGCCTGTGGGCAGTTGTTTGCCTCTCTTTGCCTGTCTCCTTTTATTGAAGGAATAATAATGAGAGAAGCATACAGTAATGGCTGCTGTGGGGGAGATGAAGTTTCCATGCCTTTTATGTGCTGGGTCATCCCAATCTCGTTTTTTGTCCCACAGATGTTGGAGTAGGATTTTGGCTCTTGTAGTCTCTGGCTTAGTCAGAGGGAGTCACAAGTAACACGAAACTGTAGGGGCAGATTAGTATCATTAGGGTTTGTCTTTATTTGATAAACACTTGAATTTTGTCCTAGATTTATGCCACGAGCAGTGTCTGCCATGCTGTATTTTTACCAGTTTTTTTTCCTTCCAGGGTCACATCAGGACACGGCAACATGGTGTTGTCTTCCTCCTGACTTTTTTTTTTTAATTTAAATATCCAGACATGTGGTTGTTTAAAAAACCATGTGTCAACATCACAACTGATGAGCTGCCAACTTTCCAATCCCACCACTAATTACTAGATTGTCAGCATCTATCCTGTCTTAAAAGTTCAAGAGCTGCTCAGCTTTCAAGGCCCCTCAGCTTGATTTCCACTTTTATGAAGTGATAGCTTTGTTCATGCTGTCGACCCGCTCGCCCAGGGGGTCCTTGTAGATGATTCAGGCTGATTGCATGATAATTCTCACACTACTTTACTGTAAGATAAACTTTGTCCTCATTATGGCTGTTGGGGTCTTTGATGGAACCAGTGGTGTCAGTCTAAGATCGGATGTATCTGCTGATTGCCAAGCTTATTTTGCTCTCACTTAGTCCTCAGAGAAAATGCAGTTTGAGGCCTTTGCTTTGAAATGGAGAAGGATGCTTTAATTTGTGGTGTATGAAAGTCACTGATGGGATGATAAATATTTGATTTAGATTTGTAGCCACGTTAGCGGCGCAGCCCTGTCATTCTGTGATGCAAAGATGGTCCAGCCTGAAATAGCTCTACAACTATTGGCTGGTTAGCCTAACTGTGACAATTGCTTCATATATTCAAGGTCCCTCGAAGATTAATTCTAGTGCTCCTGCAACTTCTCGTCTAGCACCATCAGCAGGTAGAGGTTTCATTCATGGTTCCCAGAGGACGAATCCCGGTCCCCTGGCTTCTCCTCTATTGCCACCACGAGACAGACATTTTCGGTGTTGAGTGAAATATTTGGACAATTATTAGATGCATTGCCAAGGAATTTGCTTTAGGCTTTGATAGTCCCTGGAGGATGCTTTCTGTTGATTTATGTGACACCCTGACTTTTCATGTAGCGACACAATCAGGTCAGAGTTTCAGTTTGTCCAGTGCTTGGGTTTATGACAGATACCTGCTAAACTAAAGACATTCTCATCTTCTCAGCTGTACTTTGTGTTTAGTGCTAATTAGTAAATGGCTTACACGCTAAGTTAAGTTGTGATCATGGTAAATAGTATACTGCACCTGCTAAATGTCATCATGTTAAAAGCATGTCAGCATGCTGATATTAGCATTTAGCTCATAGCACCACTTTTGTACTTTAAGTGGTGTCAGAGCTGCTGGAGTGGCTGTAGACTTGTTTCCATAATTTCTGGTTATTTAATGGTGTGATTTCAGTCGCCATAGCCTGAATAACTATCCAATATTTACACTCCAGTGTAAACAGTTTCAAGTCTCAAAGAAGCCGTCAGTGCAGTGTAGCGAGCTCTTAAGCATCAAGTACTGCTGTAGAGGCATTGCCCTGACTGGCCTCCCTTGGCATTCTGAATGTAGTGATAACAATGAAAAAACATCTTGCAAGAGACACAGGGACATAACTTTATCTGTAGCTGAAGGTCCCTGACAGGCAGCTGTGTAGCAAGCCTGTCAAACACAACAAGAGAGGCTGGTGAGAAACTTGTATCAGAATGTCACTCAGTTCAGTGTCTACTAGGGGGAATTTGCTGCGCTGACACTTTAATGTTGCCGCAGTGTGGGCATGTTTTTGTAAATGCTATCAGGTGTTTTGTTTTTTTGTAGTAGGTGAGTAAAATGTCACTCACTTCCTTTTCTCTTTGTCAGCCTCTATTCCACCCTCTTTCTCGTTTTTCCTGAACATGTAAACATGTAAATCTGCACATATCACATTTCACCTTTTTCTGCTGTCATCCCTGACCTTCTTTCTACCATTTCACCTCCAGCCCCTTCCCTAGTCTCCTCCATCTCAGTGAGTTCTCCATCAGAAGTCCATGCATCTAAAGGGGATACCGTCTCGTTGTCCTGCTCTTTCACCTCCACCAGTAGGCCAACCAGTAAGATGACTGTTGACTGGTCTTATAGGCCCCAGAGTGGAGGGCCACCACAGACAGTGAGTAGACATCTATCACAACTATTGTCATTCATTATACGCATACACAAGGCTGTATTATATACTCTGTTGCAGCAGTTGTTAAAATTAATATGTAGAGTATGTCTTCAGTTGCAGTCCAATTTGGGCAGAACATTCTCCATAAAATGCATTCATTGACTTGCCCTTGGATTTGATTTATTCACCTACACTTTAAAAGATGAATGTACAAGAGAACAAAGAAACACATGCTGAGCAGTGCACTAGATGAATACTGATGCTGTGCAAGTTGCCATTTATTCAAGTAACCATCTAATGATTTTTGTCAAATAATTTATTTGAAAGTGACAAAGGCCATTAGTTTCATCTGGTTACAGATCAATGTTTTTTTTTTCCTTTGTTTGTTGTTTGTTACTGCCCCATGGCAAAAACCAAATTACTCTGTGTATATCAAAAAGAGCTGAAATCGCTACTTACTTGATTAATTGTCCATACATACGTAAGTCCATACGTAAGTCCATACATGGAAAATTTATTGACAACTATTGTATGCTGAAAATCTATTTCATTGACGTCTTTTTTTGATGTCAGGTTGGATATTTTGATTAAACATATGTAACTTAAAATCAGTTCAAAGGGTTCTTGTGTATCACTATTTAAATTTAAATTTGGACTGCTTGTTAGTGAAATTGTGTGATTGCAGACACATGATTGGTCAATAATCAAGAAAAGAAACAGCACTGCAAACAATCATTAGGTTCAGCCCTAATCAGATTTAAAAGATATAATGTGTATGGAATTACAGGTGACTGTGTTCCTTGTACAGGCATGTGACCTCCATTGCTCACTCTATACAAATATGACTTATTTGAATATCTGGTTGGTGTGTTTGCATTCTCGATCACCTTGACTTCTCTTGATTTTTCTGAACTTACATGTACAGCTGTGATAGTAAATCATTGCCTGAAGCAAAGTCAGTGCGGCCTCAAATAATGTAGATGCTGTATGTGTCAATAAGTCCAGCATCACTGCAGCAGGAATCTTCGGTTTTTAGCCAGCCACCTTCCTGTCCAGCATTTGTGTCTTTTGGGAGGTTTCCCCCTGGAAATCCCAGCTGGTCAGCTACCTTAATACCCCTTCCTTTTTGGTGGTATCGTGGTCTTGTTTGAAATGCGTTCAGATGTATCCATCCCAACCCATTACTGCACTCAGGTCTTCTAACCCCACACAATCTGGGTTCAGTTTCCAATGACCAATCCACTAAAAATCCACCGCATAATTTAAGCAGTTCCATTTGGACTTGTGGCGAGCCATCAAGTGTGGTTCTGTGAAATTGCATTTGGAGCATGGGAATCCATAGTGTGGTAGCTGCAACCCTATATGCCTTCATTTCCTATAGGAGCAGTCAGACTTAAGTGGAAGCTAATGTTTTGTGGCTCCACTGATATGGAGTGCTGTTGGTTTAGTCATTAAGCTGTACAATAGTTGTCTGGTCTCAAAGTGTGTAGGGGGGAGGAGAAGAAACATGGCTTGGTGTTGGTGTGTGTGTGACAGTCAGCAGATAGGCTGGTATTACCTCACAGAGTCTTACAGCTATAGTAAAAAGAAGGTGTGTCAGCAAGGGAAAGCCTCACCCGTGCCTGTATTTCCTTCCACCCAGCTCAGCTATTTTATTCTCTTTATCACAGAAAAATAATGTGTGGCATTTTCCTGATACATAGATGGAACAAAGTCTGCAAGTTTCTTATTTCAATTTCTAAACCTTCATTTACTTTCCATCCAATTTCATTAGCAGTTTTGGCTGGTGTATTGGCCCGTGTGTCCCCGGTCGTATATCACACTGGGAGAGACCATGAATAAGCATGTGAAAAGCTCCATCAGAAAATATAATTTTGCTGCCAAAGCTTTAGTGTCAATCTGAATTGCTGCAGTGCTTCAGTGACTTGCATAATTACCTCAGTCCTGATGAGAATTAATTTTGTAGATTGGAGAAGAGAGGCTGAATGTTCAATCAAATATCTGTGGAAGCTGATGGTAATTGGGGGATTTGGCAATTGAATTCTGCTGAATAATGATAAAAAAAATACATCTATTATGAACATCTTAAACTTGAGTTAGACACTGTTGTAAGTTTGCCAGTGGAAGCCTTTGTCTAATATGGCTCAGATTTGTAGTACAGGTGGCCCCAGTTTAAAACAGTCTCCCACCCTCGGTCTTATTGCAGCATTACTCATGAGTTTAAAAGGACCATTGAGACTAGTGTTTGTTTCCAGACTGAGCAGAGTCACTGACTTCAAGCTGCTCTTACGTAGTCTGAGTAGGGACATGACTGGCGTTATCTCTGCCAGGTTTACAATCAGTGTCTCAGAAAAATGCAGCAGATAGACACACAGCTGCAAAACCATAAAGCTTTATGAGAGTCAGTGATTATTCAGGTGATTCTGTTTTTTTTTTTTTGCCTCGGTTTATTGGGATGATATACACAGCCATCCTTGTTTACAGTGCTCATAGTGTGTAAACCTTAAGGCAGTAAATGTACTCAATTTACACAAGCATACATTTTTGCATCTTGATTTAGGCTGCATCAGTAAGTAGAGAATATTGCTCTAGGACTGTTCTGACACACATTTCTGTTTTTGTAAGGCACATTTTCACACCTGTATCCTTCCAGATTCTACACTCTGCTTATTTTATTATATTTTCATATATATTTTTCACAAGTACTTAACATTTATACTATCTTTAGTTTTATGTTTCGTTTAAATATTTGTCTTTGACATAGTATTCTCTGGTGCTGCTCCTTACACATCATGCATGACTTGTATTGATGGGATTGCGTGTTAGGCTTTGATAGTCCTGGGGATGGCTTTCTGTTGATTTATGTGACACGCTGATTTTCATGTAGCGACACAATCAGGTGAGTTTCAGTTTGTCCAGTGGGTGTTTATGCAGATACCTGCTAAACTAAAGACATTCTGATCTTCTCAGTGTTACTTTGTGTTTAGTGCTAATTAGTAAATGGCTTAACGCCGTAAGTTAAGTTGTGATCATGGTAAATAGTATACTGCACCTGCTAAATGTCATCATGTTAAAAGCGCGTCAGCATGCTGCGATATTAGCATTTAGCTCATAGAGCACTTTTGTATTTATATATAGAAATTGGTGTCAGAGCTGCTGGAGTGGCTGTAAGACTTGTTTCATAATTTGTTCTGGTTATTTAATGGTGTGATTTCAGTCGGCCATAGAGCCTGATAACTATTAATATTTACACTAGTGTAAAGACGTTTTCAAGTCTCAAAGAGCCGTCAGTGCAGTGTAGCGAGCTCTTAAGCATCAGTATGCTGTAGAGGCCATTGCTCTGACTGGCCTCCCTTGCTATTCTGAATGTAGTGATAACAATGAAAACATCTGCAAGAGCCACAGGGACATAACTTTATTTGTAGTGGAAGGTCCTGACAGGTCAAGCTGTGTAGCCAAGCCTGTCAACACACAGAGAAGAGGCTGGTGAGAAACTTTGTATCAGAATGTCACTCGCAGTTCAGTGTCTACTAGGGGGAATTTGCTGCGCTGACACTTTAAATGTTGCCGCAGTGTGGGCATGTTTTTGTAAATGTATCAGGTGTTTTGTTTTTTTGTAGTAGTGAGTAAATGTATCCTTCCTTTTTCTCTTTGTCAGCCTCTATTTCCACCTCTTTCTCGTTTTTCCTGAACATGTAAACATGTAAATCTGCACATATCACATTTCACCTTTTTCTGCTGTCATCCTGACCTTCTTTCTACGCTCATTTCACCTCCAGCCCTTCCTATCTCTGAGTCTTCCATCTCAGTGAGTTCCCATCAGAAGTCCATGCATTAAAGGGGATACCGTCTCGTTGTCCTGCTCTTTCACCTCCACCAGTAGGCACCAGTAAGATGACTGTTGACTGGTCTTATAGCCCCAGAGTGGAGGGCCACCACAGACAGTGAGTAGACATCTTATCACAATATTGTCATCTTATACGATACACAAGGCTGTATATATCTCTGTTGCAGGCAGTTGTTAAAATTAATATGTAGAGTATGTCTTCAGTTGCAGTCCAATTTGGGCAGAACATTCTCCATAAATGCATTCATTGACTTGCCCTTGGATTTGATTTATTCACGCTACTTTAAAAGATGAATAGTACAAGAGAACAAAGAACACATGCTGAGCAGTGCACTAGATGATATTGATGCTGTGCAGTTGCCATTTATTCAAGTAACCATCTAAGATTTTTGTCAAATAATTTATTTAAAGTGACAAAGGCCATTAGTTCATCTGGTTTTACAGATCAATGTTTTTTTTTTCCTTTGTTTGTTGTTTTGTTACTGACTTCCTGCGCAAAAACCAAATTATTACTCCTGTGTATATCAAAAAGAGCTGAATCGTCTACTTACTTGATTAATTGTCCATTACATACGTAAGTCATAAAGTAGTCATACATGGAAAATTAATTGACAACTTTGTATGCTGAAAATCTATTTCATTGCACGTCTTTTTTTGATGTGGGTTGGATATTTTGATTAAAATCATAATGTATAAAAGTCAGTTCGAAATGGGTTCTTGTATGTATCACTATTTAAATTTTAAATTGGATCTGCTATGTTATGCAATAGATGTTGATGCAGACCATGAATTGGGTGCAATATCAGAAAAGGAAACAGCACTGCAAACAATCATAGGTTACACTAATCAGATTTAAAAGATATAATGGTGTATGGAATAAGAGTGACTGTGTTCCTTGTACAGGATGTGACTCCATTGCTCACTCTATATCAAATATGACTTATTTGAATATCTGGTTGGTTGTGTTTGCATTCTCGATCACGTCTAATTCTCTTAGTTTTTTCTGAACTTAATGTACAGCTGTGATAGTAAATCATTGCCTGAAGCAAAGTCAGTGCGCGCTCAAATAAGTGAGATGCTGTATTGTGTCCATAAGTCCAGCATCACTGCAGCGAGAATCTTCGGTTTTTAGCCAGCCACTTTCCTGTCAGCATTTGTGTCCGTTTGGGAGGTTTCCCCTGGAAATCCAGTTGGTCAGCTACTTATTACCCTTCCTTTTGGTGTATCGTGGTCTTCGTTTTGAAATGATGTCGGTGGTTTCGTTGTTAAGACAACAGTTATTCCAACTTCGCAGTCTATCTAAGCCCACATCTGGGTTAGTTTCCAATGACCAAATCATAAAAATCCGCAAGTAATTTAAGACATGTTCCATTTGGACTTGTGGCGAGCCATAAAGTTGGTTTGTGAAATTGCATTTGGAGCAGGGAACCATAGTGTGGTAGCTGCAACCCTATATGCCTTCATTTCCTATAGGAGCAGTACAGACTTAAGTGGAAGCAATGTTTTGTGGCTCCACTGATATGGAGTGCTGTTGGTTTGTCATTAAGCTGTACAATAGTTGTCTGGTCTCAAAGTGGTGTAGGGGGAGGAGAGAAGAAATGCTTTGGTGTTTGGTGTGTGTGTGTGACAGTCAGCAGATGCTGGTATTACTCACAGAGTCCTTATCAGCTATAGTACAAAAGAGATGTAGGTTAGTTGACCTCACATGCAGTTCGCTTGTAGGAAGGTAGGGTCACGCAAGGGAAAGCTCACCGTGCCTGTATCTCTTCCCACCAGCCTCAGCTATTTTATTCTTATTATCACGAAAAATAATGTGTGGCATTTTTCCTGATACATAGATGGAAAAGTCTGCAAGTTTCTTTTCAATTTCTAAACCTTCATTTACTTTCCATCCAATTTCATTAGCAGTTTTGGCTGGTGTATTGGCCCGTGTGTCCCCGGTCGTATATCACACTGGGAGAGAGACATATGATAAGCATGTGAAAAGCTCCATCAGAAAATATAATTTTGCTGCCAAAGCTTTAGTGTCAATCTGATCGCTGATGCTTCATGATGCCACTTAAATTACCTCAGTCCTGATGAGAATTATTTTGTAGATTGGAGAAGAGAGGGCTGAATGTTTCAATTCAAATATCTGTGGAAGCTGATGGTAATGGGGGATTGGCAATTGAATTCTGCTGAATAATGAATAAAAAAAATACATCTATTATGAACATCTTAAACTTGAGTTAGACACTGTTGTAAGTTTGCCAGTGGAAGCTTTGTCTAATATGGCTCAGATTTGTAGTACAGGTGGCCCAGTTAAAACAGTCTCCCACCCTCGGTGCTTATTGAGCATTATCATCCATTAGTTTAAAAAGGACCATTGAGACTAGTGTTTGTTTCCAGACTGAGCAGAGTCATTGACTTCAAGCTGCTCTTCAGTATGTCTGAGTAGGGACATGACTAGGTTATCTTTGCCAGGTTTACAATCAGTGTCTCAGAAAAATGCGCAGATAGACAGTGCAAAACCATAAAGGCTTTATGAGAGTCGTTGATTTATTCAGGTGATTCTGTTTTTTTTTTTGCCTCGGTTTATTGGGATGATATACACAGCCATCCTTGTTTACAGTGCTCATAGTGTGTAAACCTTAAGGCAAGTAAAGTACTCAATTTACCAAGCATTACATTTTTGCATCTTGATTTAGGCTGCATCAGTAAGTAAGAGAATATTGCTCTAGGACTGTTCTGACAACATTTCTAACAGGTTTTTTGTAAGGCAGATTTCTACACACTCTTAATCTTGCCGATCTAGCCCAGTCTGCGTTATTTTATTCATATTTCTGTGTATGTTGTTTTTTTGTAATTATAATAATATATAAATATTAATAAGCTACTTACA
>NW_019174592.1:1960796-2018770 GCF_002260705.1 Seriola dumerili
GATGTATTTAATACTTTTAGTGTAACATGTGCACCTAGATCATATACGACTGTTCATCCTTGCGAGACCTGGTAATGCAGACAGATTTATACATCCTATGACATGTCTGCTTATTTTTTCTTCATATTTTTGTATTGTATTATTGCATGATAATAATAGAACAATGGTTAACTCATAATAATTGTCACCAAGCACTCAATGTAGTAACATCCTGAATGTGTGACACACATTCTGTTGAATCCATGAATTGTGTTATTTTTTATCTGTATTGACTCTCATTTCTGAATCATGGCAATTATGGATCTGTTGTTTGTAATGCTGAAAGAAGAAATCTTCAGGGGCATGTTGGTAGTGTGGTAGTGTGATAGTGTTGACTTGCCACATACTCCCATGTCTCGTTTAACTTTATATACTATATACTGCTTTACTATAGGCCGATTTTCTGTTTGCTCTAAGAGCAGTTTTCTGCCTTTTTTTTCTTTTAGAACACTTTATGTCTTGTGTGGAAGGAGTGCAGGAATTGGCAGGATGCAGAAACACCCATTGGGGATTTTAGAAGAAATCTATAACTCTCTTCTGCTCTGCTTCAGAGTAGAGTGAAGGCCGTGCACTCTGATCTTATTCTGCGAATAATCTAAAAGCCTCTTGATGTCTTCATGTTGCTCATCTGACTCAACCAGCGCCATACAAGATGTAGCTGGGAAGAATAATGACTTGCCACTCATATTACATAAACACTTACCAACTGTCTTTCTATATCATAATGTAAGGGTTCTAGTTAGGTTTTATCCTTTTTAACCAAGCCACTGTACTTCTAAAATGATCTTACTTTACTGTACTGCAAGCTCAGAGCTCTGCAGACTGGATTCATTCATATCGTATTGATCACATAGATGAGCCTGCCTGAATCCTGGGACAGCTTCACTTTTCTGTTGTTTCTCTTTGTCATATGGTTTCTCTTTCAGCTCTCTTAAAATGAAGGTGAATGTATAGAAAATAAACAAAGGGTAAAATAACAGCATGAACATTTTTTATATACGTACCAACAAATGATAAAAAATAAACGTGAAGAAAACAAGATCAGATCAACTTCACAGTCACACAGCTAGGATTCCATCACACTCTGTGACCACGCAATGTCTGGGACCACACAAATTATGACGCTCACACACAATGAGAGACATATCTTCAGACTCCTATCCACGCGAAACACATCTAGAGAAATTCAATGTCCCTGCAGAATCAAATACAGTATAAATACAAAAAATAAAAAGTAAAGAATAAAACAAAAAAATCAATTATCAAGCAAATACCATTCATCATCACATTAATGTCCAAGAGAGCTATGTTACTCTTGTTTGTGGAACCAAAAATTAAAAAAAAAAATACAATCACTTACCATCGAATCAAAAATAACAATCAATTAAATGCAAACTGACCGGGTTATAGTCATTCAAAAACGGCCGCATTATATAGACTTAACAGCAAAAAGAAATAAAAACTGCAATACAAAGTAGTGGAGAAGAGGAGAAGAGACCACGAGAGAAGCCTGCTGTAATGGTCCGTTAATGCTGCTGCAAACTGCGCTCACAACCACTGTATGACAGACGACTATCAGCTGGGTGAAAAAAGAAAAAAAGAAAATTAATTATATACTATTTTTTTTTCCAAACAACAAAAAATAAATTTATCTCGCGGGGGCGGGCGGAAATAAAAAAAAGCTAAAGAGAGACAACAGAAAAGCCTATAGACATAATGATCACTGAATAAAGAATGTACAAAAGAGAGACAAAAAAACACGTGCAAAACGAGAAGAATACTCACACAACAAGAAGCAGAGGAAAACACTCAACACAGTTACTAGAAAACATTGAAACAACTCCACTTTTCCTGAACTAAAAATTCTCAACAATGCCGCCCCTCTCTCTGCTACCAATTCCTCTCAAAACACTATTACTCCTGTCTATCACTTTGAATTAACACAGTTATCCTTTTGCTAGAAACAAGGACGCCGGGTTGAGAGGGCAATACTATTAGGACACCCTTATATATATATATAACATATTACACAAGTACTTAACATTTATACTATCTTTAGTTTTATGTTTCGTTTAAATATTTGTCTTTGACATAGTATTCTCTGGTGCTGCTCCTTACACATCATGCATGACTTGTATTGATGTATTTAATACTTTTAGTGTTAACATGTGCACCTAGATCATATACAGACTGTTCATCCCTTGCGAGACCTGGTAATGCAGACAGATTTTATACATCCTATGACATGTCTGCTTATTTTTTCTTCATATTTTTGTATTGTATTATTGCATGATAATAATAGAACAATGGTTAACTCATAATAATTGTCACCAAGCACTCAATGTAGTAACATCCTGAATGTGTGACACACATTCTGTTGAATCCATGAATTGTGTTATTTTTATCTGTATTGACTCTCATTTCTGAATCATGGCAATTATGGATCTGTTGTTTGTAATGCTGAAAGAAGAAATCTTCAGGGGCATGTGGTAGTGTGGTAGTGTGATAGTGTTGACTTGCCACATACTGCCCATGTCTCGTAACTTTATATACTATATACTGCTATACTATAGGCCGATTTTCTGTTTGCTCTAAGAGCAGTTTTCTGCCTTTTTTTTCTTTTAGAACACTTTATGTCTTGTGTGGAAGGAGGTGCAGGAATTGGCAGGATGCAGAAACACCCATTGGGGATTTTAGAAGAAATCTATAACTCTCTTCTGCTCTGCTTTCAGAGTAGAGATGAAGGCCGTGCAGCTCTGATCTTATTCTGCGAATAATCTAAAAGCCTCTTGATGTCTTCATGTTGCTCATCTGACTCAACCAGCGCAATACAAGATGTAGCTGGGAAGAATAATGACTTGCCACTCATATTACATAAGCACTTACCAACTGTCTTTCTATATCATAATGTAAGGGTTCTAGTTAGGTTTTATCCTTTTTAACCAAGCCACTGTACTTCTAAACTGATCTTACTTTACTGTACTGCAAGCTCAGAGCTCTGCAGACTGGATTCATTCATATCAGTATGTGAATCACCAATAGATGAGCCGTGCCTGAATCCTGGGACAGCTTCACTTTTCTTGTTGTTTCTCTTTGTCATATGGTTTCTCTTTCAGCTCTCATTAAAATGAAGTTGAATGTATAGAAAATAAACAAAGGGTAAAATAACAGCATGAACATATAGCAGCATGTAAAGAGTATCTAAGACCCAACAGAGAATAGGTGACAACAAATCCTTTTACTCCTTGCATCACTGATCACTTGTCCAATTCCTTTTTGTATTGATATGTTTTTATCTTCGATTTCTTTTTCCTTTCTAGTCTCTGGTTACTGGTGACTAATCAGGGACTCACAAAACTTATTAGAACAGAAACTCTCCAGTCTTTGTTGACTGTGTGAAAAATAAATACTGTGGTAGTTCCACTTTTTCACCCCCCCCCTCTCTGCCCACACAACACACTTCCACTCTGGATGTAGTGTTTTTGAGAGGTCTGGGTCAGCTTGACGTGGGAGTGATGAAGGGATGGAGTTTGTTGTGGAAAACAGACTGATGTGCTAAACTTAGAGGCAAAGGTAAAGTTTTCTGAGACACCTGTAGTTCAAATTTTCTCTCTCGCTGCAAGATCTCTGCACACACATCAATGTTCTTTGCCTTTTGCTTGGTCAGATTTTTATTCATATTTCTTAGACTAAGTGCAGAGCTCTCTTCATGCTGTTATTGACAATATTGCCAAAAGAAAATGTCCAACCACCATCTGTCCCACCACCTGTTGCGCTAGACACTTTCCCTTAGGCAGAAAAATGCTAAGTTAGATTTAGGAGTGATTATTCTTATTATATGCACAATAGCTAATCAATAATTAAAATTATTTAAGTGTTGCTCTCATGGTGAGATTTCTATACATGTGACAGGGAATAAGAAATGCTCAACATATCATTGCGCATTAATATTTTTGTCTCCTTGAGTCCGATCCGGGTGTGTCAGTCACTGAGGATTAGGCAAGAATAAAATCAATGAACAGGAATGTTACACCCCTGCTCAGGGCAAACTCCCATCTATTTCTTTACAAATAAAATGTAATTTGTTTTAACCTCCTCTCTTCTACCAGTTCTTCCACTTCTCTTCACGGGCGTTCCCCCCGCCTGAGGGTCAGTTCGTGGGTCGTATCCAGTGGCAGGGAACCCCTGCACGCGGGGATGCCTCCATCTCTCTGATCAACGCCACGCTGAATGATAATGGGACCTACACATGCTCAGTCAGAAACCCTCCTGACGTCCATGGGTCCCCGACTTCACACACTGTACTCACCGTCACACCCAAGGGTAAGACAGCACACATACACTTCCTTGGCTTCTAATTTCCTCTGCCAAGGAGGTTGTTTTCAACTGTTTGTTGGCTTGCTTTTTTGTCAGCAGGATTATACAAAAAGAACTGAACCGATTTATACCAAAACTTGGTGGAGGGATGGGGCATAGGCCAGAACCCATTAAAGTTTGGTGTGGATCAGTTCTTTCTCAGGAAATAATATTGAATCTTGATCCTTTTTTCCTTTTATTTTTCTATTATAAGAGACAAACATGTTGGCTTGTTTGGCCTAGGCAAAGGTATGCACTTTACTGAGCGCCATTCTAGTTTCACTATGTCAAAAAAACATAGTAATTTAACTTCCTATGGCTTCTTCAAAACTTTGAACACTTGAATCAATGCAAGACATCAGCTGTCAGATCTGGACTCTTATAATGTAGTCCAGATGCATTTATTTATCAATGTTTGTCCTGATTTCACCTTAGGTGTCTGGATCTGGCTTTTCCTGCAATTAATTGTGTACTGTATACATGCAGTGACAGCACTGAGAGGAAGAAGCTTCCACTGACTGCCACATATTTCTTGTAGCAGACTAATCCAAACATCTCGTTAGTGTTTGTATAAGGCTGTCATGATGTTAGTTCTTTTGACTCATATGTATTTGCCTGCCTCTGCTGTCAGCAGACTGTTGATGCTTAGAAGCATGGATGCAGTGGAGGGTAACTCATTAGATCTAACTTATGTACTTTTACAGACTGATATAAATAATTGTGAAAGTCATCATACTAAAAATAAATAAAATGTTTTAATGTTAATGAAGACCAGGGTTCTATAAAACAGTAGTTGGTATTTTGGGAAATACGCTTACTTGATTTTCTTGTTCAGGGACAAGATCGTAGCCACCTCCACATCTGCGCAGTGAATATGTAAATACTGAAGCGCCCACCAGCGCTGCTGAAGCTTACTAACATGTTATATGACTGGTCCTAGCCAAGACACATAATGCCATGGATAACAGTGACTTGTTGTTTTCACATTTCAGTTTTTGTACAGATTAACAAACACAATATAATGTGTTAATTAGAGGTGGTGGTTTAAACATAGCCAGGCCAGCTGTTTCCCCGTTTCCAGTCTTTGTGCTAAGCTAAGCTAAACTAACCAGCTGCGTGTTCACTGTACAGGCATGAGATTGGTATCAATCTTTTCATCTCACTCTTGGTAAGAAAGCAAAAAAGTTTATTTTCTTGGTAAGAAAGCAAAAAAGTTTATTTTCCAAAAAAGAAAAGAGGTATGTTTTTCTGAATTTGTAACAGTCTTATTCGATTGTTTATTTAGTGCAAGTGCACATTTATGACTGCTATATTTACTGTGTGTGATGTATACAGTGTGTATGTACAGTATATAATGAATGCTTTGCAGATGGTATAACGTCATGTGTATGTGTTGTTATAAACAGCCTGTTAACACCAGTCCATCTGAGTGACCTCGCCTCCTTCTCCCTCCACAGCCCCCAGCATTCACTTCTCTGATGTTGCGGTTCTCCTCGCTTTCATCCTCATCCCCTCCACTGTCGTCACCCTCATTCTGATTGGACGGATGTTCTGTCCCAAGAAACAACACAACCAATCGAAGGGCTACAGATCACCCATAGAGGTCACAGAGGGGTGAGTAGTTTCAATCAGCCAATCACTGCTGTGGGTCAGTCAGTCAGTCAGTCAGTCATTGCAGCCTTTGATGGTTATGGATGTGGCTCTGCATTGCCAGTTTGATGAAGGTTAAACAAGAATCTGAATTTGAGTCAGGGGTCTGATTCCCAAAGGATCTGCCTGTCGTAGAAAGTTGCAGTGAATCAGTGAGAGGTCCGGCACTAATGTCTGCAATTAGCTCATCTACAGGCAGGTTTATAGTGCGACACTCTGTGGTTTAAAGTCACACTGGAGCTGGTATTTGCTCTTTGGACTGGAGTAATACAGGGATATAAACGAACAAGCGTTACTCCACTGTAATACATGTGGAACAGATTGCATAAATTACCTTGACAGATTATATAACCAGTGAGCAGCAACTCAAGTTCACATCCGTCTGTTATCTTTGTTTTTATTATTCAGAAAAGGTCAATGTTGTCATTATTTGCTTTGACCTCAGAAGCTACATCATTTTAAAAAAAATAAATAAATACATGTGTACAGTGTATAGTGAACATCCAGCACTATCTAAACTGCAGCATTACAACATCTCCTTTTTTGTTTTCTTTCCATTGTTGTCTTTATTTGGAATTCCCAAATCCACAATAGACGACCCTGTAAGCTGCATTCAAGCGTCTTCTTACAGCAGGAAACGGGACACATTTTTAAAAGAATAGTGGATTTTGGGCCAAGAGTTAGATGAGAAGATTAATCTCATTCTAATACATAAACAGTAAATATGAAGCTGGAGCTAGCAGCTGGACAGTTTAGTTAACATGAACACAGGCCAAAAATATGCTGTTTTTAAACTTGAGTTAATCTACAGATATAAACAAATGATATACAGTGTGTTCATTAGTGAGCTTTATAGGTGCTGGTAGACAGTGTTTGTTACCTTTGGACCAAACCAGATTAGTGGTATCTCTGTGTCCAGTCTTTATGCTAAGCTAAGCTAATTGTGTGCTCACTCTAGCTCTATATTGAATGGACAGACACAAGAGTGTAATTGTTCTTCTCATCCAACTCTCACCACAAAAGAGGAATTAACATACAGTGGAAACTGCTTATAGTGAACAGCTCTGCCCAGGTCAAATTGATCACAACAAGCACATGACTGTTATAACCAAAATTCTTTTCCTTTTTCTTTATTTCTCATGAGGATTGACATTTGCATATTTATGACATAAATATAAAGTAATGAAAGGGACAGCCAAGCTATTTACTAATTTAAAGATTAAAACATAAATTAAAATAACATGAACTGCAGTGTGGCTCTCTCCTGCTCCAAGGCCAGTCTGACTAGTCAGGGTGAAAGCTGAACTCATTGAGCCACTGTTGAAGATATCACATGGTGCATACACACAATCACACACTCGCACGCACTTACACAGAGAGTACAAAGACTACAACGGTTTAAAGTTTTCTCTCCATATGTTGTCATGCGTGAAAAGACCCAAAGGGAGCACTGAGAGCGGACTGCTTGATATCTCTAAGTGAATTATTTACACAGCATTTGTATAGGAATGATTCTGCCCCAAGCTTTTTGATCCATAAAAGCCAGCTGATCACTGTATTTCCTCAAATGTTTAATTAATCTTTTAATGTGTAGTATAGAAATCACTCTTGGTGAGAATGTGCTTAAATCATTGTACTATGTTTGTTGTAAGTCAGTAAAGTCTGAGAGTAAAGCCTTAGTTCAAACATTTATAAGTTATTCAGAATCAGATTTATTTGTCATTTCCATAATATCTACTTTGTGTTTTCTTGCGTGATTGCTGTCTCGAAATCAGTCAATACACCTTAAATGTCAATATGACAACTATGACTATTTTGTTTGTTTTTATTAGCTCTCTACATGACGGGGTAACGTCAGTTTACCCAATGAGCGAGAGAGAAAGAGGAGTGGCCAAAAAAGCGAGTGTGTCCCTCATTGACCCCAGAAGTTCTTTTTACCACCATATAAAGCAGCAGGATCCGAAACTGAGCTAAATGACGTGTTCTGTCTGTCTGTTTGTCGATCTCTTCGGCGTGTGTGTACGTGTTGCAAGCGTCAGTTATATGCAGTTATATAAGTTAAACTGTGGCAGGCAAATTAAATTTAGTATTAATTTAATGCTACAAATACTAAGAAACTACATTGATGGGAAAACAAGTCAAAAAATTGTCTTGACATTTGCAAAGGCATGAGCAATTGGCGATCATTCTAATGATCGTCGATCACTGATACCATCGTCCATTGGCACAACCCTACTGTGAACGCACCCAAGATGCATTGAGGACGCATTTGAGATCTGATCACTCGGACCACATTCAAAGGTGGGGTGTGTGTGTGTGTGTGTGTGTGTGTGTGTGTGTGTGTGTGTGTGTGTCCACATTCTTTTAGCAGTGTGAACACAAATGCATCATGGGCCACACTGAAGGACGCCTACGTATACTGACATCCTCTGACACAGTCTGATCAGTCCCGCCACAGTTTCATAGGCCCTGTTCAGACCTGGTATTAACATCTGTCTCGGGTGATCCGATCACATGTGGACAGCTCTCAGTTCGTCAGTTCACACCTGACTTTATAACGCGTCTCCACATGCGTTTCGATTGACCACTTGTGATCGGATCTCACTTCCCTGCTTTTATGCAAATAAACAGGTATGAGTTGTTGTTTATAGCCAATCGACAGACGGGTCCGTTGTTAATGTGCTCATGTGTTTGTCTTTATTTACAGTCTATGGTGTGTGTGAGAGCGAGCGAGTGGGGCACGGAGGGGTTATTTGTGTATAAAGCAGGTAGGAGAGATGCAATCACAAGTGGTCAATCGGGACGCATGTGGAGACGCAAGTCAGGTGTGAACTGACGTACTTGCAGCTGTCCACTTGTGATCGGTTCACTGAAGACGCATGTTAATACTAGTGCTGATCGATTAATCTTGTCATCGCGATATAAACTTGCAATAAACACATCGCAATAGACTGACTGAAACGTGTAGAATTAGAAAAAATTTTTTTATTTATTCATGCCATGCATGCAGGGTTTTCATGGGGCAGGGCATGTGTGCTGCAGCCTCACACGCACACACACACACACACACACACACACACACACACACACAGCACAGAGGCGGCAGTGGAGACCAGTGAGGAGTGAACTTTGCACTAGAGCTGAAAACAATCACGGTCGTAGCTCTGTGAGTGTCCTCACAACTTTTGCGCGTAAAAAAGCAATTAGCATCCTTCATCACACCACCTGTTCAACAAGACTTAAACACAAAGAAAGGCAACATCTCCATCCATGTTGTTCACGATCGCAGCATGCTAATGTCAACCTAATAGTGAACTGTTATAAACAAGCTAAAAGGAAAACTTTCTGTGTGTAGACTGCAGCTTCATTTGCTGTAAACTTCTAGCTGCAGTCTGAGACAGCAGCCTCCCCCCTCTCCGCAATGTTACCTGCAGCACAGGGAGGAGGATGGACGAGATGACCTTTTGTCTGTGTTCTTCATTCACCTTTGCTCAGCAAAACTGTGTGTGCACACTTCAATATTTGTTTATTTATCACATTTAATATCGTCAATAAACAGTATCGCCGCGCATCGCAAATTTTCCTCACATCGTGCAGGTCTAGAGTGAGATATCGTTCTCCACTGGTCAGGGGCTGTATGACAGAGACACATTAAAAAGAAGACATATTGAAAAGACAAGTTGCATATTTAAAAAGAGGGACACATTTTGTGCATTGTATGATACAGTAACTTAGGCACTGGTTTATTTTACAATGATGAGTATGTTTTAAAGTATTGTTGTTCAAATGACATTTTCCTCATTCACACCTATGAAGCATGTAAACACTGTGTCAAAATGTAACAAGCAGGCTTTGTTATTGTAGTGAGTGCCATTAATGTCATTACTGACCAGCTTTTGTTGTCCATTCCACATCCATCAGAGAGGAGTACGGCATCCACCCACCGGGGTCCAAAGTAAAGAGGGCCACATGCTGTGACCTATATTTGATGGTACAGTACCGAACATTTCATTATAGCACAATACCTTTCAATACATAAATAACTTAATGAGACATGTCTGCCAGATCTGTTTCACATGTTTAATTTTATATGCCCTCTGAGTCTGACAACAGGACTTGATGGTTCATAAAATATTGATTTCTCCGATGTAGTTATTTTGTCTGGGTCTATATTGTATATGTGTGTGTGTGTGTGTGTGTCTCTGTCTGTATGTAGCTTCACCTGACTGTCTAGTTTTCTGCTTCTCCAGTGTCTCCAGGACTCAGATGATGAAGAGGAGCATTACAACCTGAAAAAGCAGCCTCCCACAGACGAAGGCTTTGCTGAGTCTCAGTGCTAGAGAACCCTGGTGGTTGGGAGATGTAACTGCAACATATGGACCCACATGGTGCCTTTAAAAATGGGAGGTACTGAATAGGAATCAATTCTGGATTCATGTCTTCTGTGCCACCATCAACCACTCACCCAGTCACTATGGTGAATGATTTAACTTTTTGTTGTGACCCCTTTTCCTATTTTTGTCTTGAGACAGTCTGAATTGTTCAACTTCACATGACACTCACTCTCTAAAATACAGACTGCCACTAATTTGATTACCTTTTGTCCATGAGCTAAATGTCTAAAGGTTTCCCTGGAACCACTTCACAGCTTTTACACCAGTGTGCTGTGAGGCATCAGAGGTATTCATTCCTTAATCTGAGAGCTCGTGGTTTTGATGAGACATTTGTTTGTTGTGTCTGTCGGTATCGTTCCGTGCATGCAAACACAAATACACAGACAAGCACTATATATATATATATATTTATATCTTTGATGATTTTTATGTTTCACTTTCTTATTGTGAAGGAGATAGATATGTTTTGTCTAATTTATTGCTTGTGTCTGAGCGGCTGTACTGTATGAAACCTGCTTCTGTTGAGCTGTAGTGGAATATTTCTGTTATATCCTTAACATTTTGAGAGAAAATAAATGGTTTGATTTGGAACATTAGTTGTGACCACTTAATACTATTGATACACAACACTACAATATCTTTGAAATATTTTTCAGAATTTTACTCTACCATGTCAGCGGTAAATGTGTGTGTGCCATCGTTCCACTCAGTATACTTTGAGGATGTCTGGATGTAGAGTTTTGATTTTGAAAAATTAGCCTGCTAGTGTTGATTAATGTTTTAGAAATGTTTTTGCATAAATAAATAGTTTATGGCTTTGTGAGAGGATGAACATGACTACACTAAGTTGATATAAAGAATTTGTTAATTACATTAATGCATCTTCGTTAGCAAACAGGAGACCATTTGTTAGCAAAGCTGATAACATACGGCCACCATATTCTCCTCCAGCTCTCTCTTTGTTTGGTCTGTTGCACTATTCATGAATGAGTCTCTTCCACTATTCATGAATGTTCTTGAATATTCCTTTAAAAACTCTGAGGACAGGCTGGAGTCACACAGCTTCACTCGCAAATTGCGGCAGCATCTGTCTCATCTGCGCGGTTGTGGGACTAGAGAGTCATGAAAAGACCTAATAAAAAGCTGCCAAATGGAACACAGAAAACGATAAGTCCTCATTCTGTCTCATTTCTTTTCTATTTCTCATTCAGCTCATTCATGCCCTCTAAGTTTTAATAATTCACACACAGCTATGGTGAAACAATTATCATTCCTGCTTCATCTGAACTACCATGGCAACAACTTACTGATGTCAGGCAGGGAAAAAAAATATTTAAAAAATTGATTGAAGAAAGAATGTACTGATAACTGACTGCCTGGACATCATTTTCTGCATAAACCTTGTTGGAGATGGGGGGTTATTCAGATTTTTTTATTTTTATTACCCAGGCTGAACGGTCATAATATTGTCACTGCCTGATAGTGTATCATTTACATGCACATATTTCACTGTAGATCTGCTTATTCGGCTGTCAAGTTATTGTTACTGGCTGCAAATCACAGCAAGTGTTAACAGTGAAATACAAAACTCTCCTAGGAAGAGGAGGCCACACCCACCAGCAATGGCTGAACCAGCTCCACCCTTGCCACTGAAAATTCATGTCCAGTGAGTGCACTGATCAGTGATGTCAGGATGTGCATGATACCTTGGTAAGTAGCATCATATTCAGATTGTATGACCATAAATTCAGTCTTTGATTTGTCACATTTTGAAGATGCACAGTTCCTCAGGCAACAAGTTAGTTGTTGCCATTAAGGACCAGATTATTCCTTAACACACTGTTTCCCAACCTGGTGATCAGGACCTCACGAGGGGTCCCAGGATCAGGATTTTTTTATTGAATTATTATTATTTAATTCAGGGTCACCAAGCCAAAAAGGGTTGGTACCATCACATACAAAGTCCTTCAAGAACAAAGATATAACACTACAAGGCAATATAAATCACCAGCTTGAGTCTGTTAATACCAAAAGCACAGCACAGGCCATAATCAAGTGAACTTTTGTTAATGGAGCTCTGGAAGTGCCTCTTGTTTAAAGTATTGCAATAAATAATCTTATAGTGTTATTGATTAAAATTCTCTTTATGTAATTAACCATGGACAAAATGTGCAACTAATGTCGTCGACAATATTGAAAAGAACCTTTGGGGTAAAAAGCAGACTATAATTTCTTTCCAGTCTCCTTTCTTCCGACTTAGTAAATTGAGTCTTCATGTGACATTGTTGAGTGCAGCTTTGTCAGATGTTGGAGTCATGTCCCAGTTGATGAGTAGACACCCAGTCCACTTTTATTTTAGTATGACTATCGAGAAAACCTTTGATTTGCCCTGTCTGGTTCAGAAAGAGAGAGAGAGAGAGAGCGTGGGAGGGAAGAGCAGTTTGGTTATGGCCAAACTAAATGTTTAAACTTTGTAGGTACAGGACCAAATTTAAAAATATAACTTGAGAGACTAATACCAGGTTGAAATTCAATTTGGGCTTCACGGAACATTGTGCAGTATGCTTGATCACTTGATCTCAAAAGAAAAAAAAAAGGAATTCAAAGTGAAATGCATCTGACAGTTTATATGAGTTTCAATTCTGTTTGTGTCTGCAGACAGATAAGAGTTGTATAGCAAATACCTCTCAAATGATTAGAATGATGCACTGGTATATTGCATATGCTTTGGTTGAATTACAGTTAAATGTATTACGTCTAGAGTGAATGTAGACCAGACAGGAAGTCAAACTCTTGATGTCTTGTCTGGAGTTTTTTTTAGGGGAACGCTGCACATAAAGAATCAAATGGCCGCTCTGGCTCAATATTCTGTATGTACCTTCAGTCTAAATCTAAATTTCATTAACATTTCATTTGACAATGAAATGACAATCAAGGCACAAATAAGATGAATGGCTTGCATTGAGATTATTCCTATTATTGATTCTACACTCTTGTACTCTTGACCATTTGGCCGGTTCCATATTTCAGCATAATTCAATTCTCTGCTTTTTGGTTTTGGATAAAGTCTGCGTGCACTGCGTTTCCCCTGGGAATTTTAAATGCTACACAAATCTTGAAAAATCTGATGGCGGTGTGAGTATCAAGGATTTGACTTGTTGCCATAAAACATAACTCCGTCCACAGCAACTTTTGGCTGTACCATGATCAAACTTAAACTTATATAATTGTATTTGTACTTTCAGGGAGACATTAAGGTAAGGTAGAGACTTTTTTAAAAATCCATATGTGATCACATTGTGTAACAGGAAGATTTATGCTATTAAATCCTTTTCTTTTGCACTCGACTAGCAAAGGTTTCATTGTGACATTTAGCCACTGAGGCATACACGTCTTAGCAGTGGCTTCATTGTGATGCTTCCTTTTGACATTTGGTCTTATCAAATTCTTGTCCTCACTGATTGTCAGCTGTGGTTCCTCTCCAGTGACGCTCAATGAAATCCGCTCAACAGTGAATCACTTTCTTATGTGTGACATTTTGGCAGCTTCCACTCACATTTTATTTATTTATTTTTACCCCCACAGGTATTACTGGTGTTTAGCTGTAATAGCACCCATAATGATTCAGCTAGCATGAAAAAGACACGAGTGTGGGTCACTCTGCAGGTAATAGTGATGTTTAGTGTAAAAAGGTCACTTGTGATAGATGTTTACTTTCCATTCATCGCTGTAACATGACAATCTCTGAGTGACAGTGTAATCAGGTCTCCATTACATACACACACTACTGCACAGTACATGTGAAGCTGTTCCATCTGCACTGCCTGAGTTTGTGTTAGCATCATATATAGAACATCCTGTTTCTGTTCAAAACTAAATTAGACCCTAAGCAACACAATTTTCTACATCTTCATACAGGTCGGTTTCTTGATTACAATGGTTATGGTAAATTTGTCGTAATTGGTTTTTACCTTAATATTCCTTATACACCTTGCAGTTGGTAGTCTGCATGTGAATCTCATTGCCTTTCACAGATACAGTGACCTTTCACAGCACAAATGAGGAGCTTCATCACCGTCAGTCTGAAAGGACAGACTGTGCTATTGATGTGCAATGCAGCAAACTACTGTATATCATACAATACATGAACATTTTCCAAAGTGAAACCAAGTGGGAAGAGTGAGTAGAGTGAAGTCAAGATGTTCATTTAAAAATAGACGTCTAATTTTTACAAGTGCCTTGTTTCATCTTAAAAGTGAAAAGCAATATAAGTAATGTGAACTGCAGAGAATTAAAGGCAGTATAAAAATCAATGTGGTCTGTGCCATACCTTAATTCTCCAAGGTTTTCTTGCACAGTTGCCATACTTCACATGCAACACTTACAGTATGCTATACTGAAATATAAATAGTTCCCAAAAAGTAGGACAACTAACACTGCTCTGCTCAGGAAGCACACCCAAATAGATTGAGGAGCAAATAACCCATCATTAGATGATGATGTGACAAAGTTTTGCGGAGAGGACTGAAATAGTAAACTGATAACGCATTGCAAATTGGCTGTCCCATTTTTGTGACTTCATTTTTAATAATAAACCACACTTTAATCACAAAAATGGCTTTGTAATCACAGTAAGTAACAGAAAGCCATACTGTAGACAATGACTGTTTCTCGATATTGGCAGGACAGTGTGACATTATTGATCTCTGTGGTCTGTACAACAGCAGATTCAGCTGCTTAACGGAACAATCAAGCCACTGGACATGGATTAGCATACTAAGACATAAAGGGAAAGAGCAGCTACTTTAGGCCGGGTCAGTTTGCCGTCAACTGCCGGCCAACCTGCAGCAGCTGCAGATGGATTGTGTTCAAAGACCATCCCACACAGTCTCTGTTTCTTTGGCTACCACCGCCTCGGCCTCGACTTCGGCTTGATTTGGCTCTTGGGAAATTGAGGGCTTGGATTTTTATTTTTCATTTAGAGAACCCCGCTCATTTTTAATAGGAGATTATTTTTTTTTAATTTCTCTCTTAAAGGATTTATTGTGGTGTTCCCAGTGAATAAATGTCTAAATGTTGATGCTGTAAACCTTTTCATCAGTGTGTAGCAAACAGCATTTGTTAAAATTGAGATTGAACAAATGCCTTTGGATCAAAATCTCTAACTAAATAGAATAAAACAGTAGAAGACATAGTTATATACAGATGGATGACAGTCAATGTTTTAGTGAGTTGCTGGTCAATCATGACTGTTTGTGTGTCATGCATTCTGTATATAGATTATATATTCACATTTGAGAAGCTGGAACCAATAAATATGTGACTTGTTTGCTAAATACTGACTAAAATCCATTATCAAAATTTTCGCATTTTAATTTTCTATCAATTAATTGGCTAATTGAGTAGTAAATTCATTATTTCATATTCCTGTGACTAGTGAAGGCCATAGCATATGATTCACTACAATTTCATACTCGTCAAACTCGTTTTGTTTCTGCACTCCTCATTTATTCAGTTTTCACTTGAATTCTTTGGCACAAACATTTCAGAAACAGGGTCTGGACAAAAAAAGTCAGTTCCCTTAAGGAAAGCACTTATCTGCTGGTTATTCCAGTAGCATGTCCCAGTAGAGGACATTGAACTGGCAGCTGTTCAGTATGAATGTGCATGGCTGTATAAAATTAAAGCAGGCCAGTGCTGAGAAAAGAAAGATCATGCGCACTCAGCAGAACCCTGCATTATTACAGAGTCTGTGTCATACAGTCTGCTATAGACCATGATGACACAGTGTGACACATAATGATGTAGTGCAGCCAAATAATGGTGCTAGATTTGCGTGTGTGATGTAGCAGCGACCACCGGGAAAGGCTGTGGCTCAGCGGAGCAGGTTAATGATTTCCCCTCAGTGAACTGGATGTGGAATAATCCTGTAAAAGAGAAGAATAGCAGAGCACAACCCCTGAGGACTCTTCCTCCCCCTCTCCCCCTCCACCCATCTATCTATCCATCCATCCATCCTTCCTTCCCTCCATCTCTCATCTGTCTATCCCCCTGTTCTCCATCCCTCCATCCTCATTGTGTCTGTAGCATCTGCTGGTGCTCGCCGGTGTCAGAGCGGGGGTGGGGACTCTTCTGACACCACAGTGTGTGTGTGTGTTTGTGTGTCTTGTGTGTATTATGAAAGACAAATAGAGAGTGTGGGTGTTTGCATGAGCATGCGCCTGCCTGCCTGCCTGACTGTACGGTAATGGTTATAAATGCAGTTGTGGGGATAATGCATGCGTTGTGCCTGCCCATTAAACTAGACTGTGTGCAAATGTGGGCACAGAGGGAGAAAAAAAGGGTGAGGAAGAGAAAAAGAGAAACAGTTTGCCTCGCCTGCCTGTCTGCCACACCCAGTCCTCTTGTTTCCTCCTCCTACCTTCATCTCTTTCTCTCTCTCGCTGGTTTATACGGTAAGAGCAGAGGGGGGTGGGGGGGGGGGGGGGGGGGTGGGTTGGTGGTGCGGGTGACGTGTCCTAAGAGCACAGAGAGTGTGTGTGTATGTGTGTATATGTGCACACATGATGCATGCGCCTAGCAATCATCACTGCTCCCTTTCACACGTCTCTCCTGGCAAGAGCTACTCCCGGCTGTGCCAGAAAACATGCTTTCGGCATCGCCGTGGCAATTTAGACACGGAGCTCACAGGCTCATAACACTGATCTCAGATCCAGAGAGTGTACAACACATAGTCTGAGAGGGAGCCTCAGCAATAATTTGGGACCCTCTTTTTTAAAAAAGACACCTACTTATGTGTGTGTGTAAGGGGAGGGGATAAAACAGAGGGGTAGTGGTGCTGTGAAGAGAAGCAAAAAGAAAGCACAATCAAAAAAGATATATCTGGGCAAAAAATTGAAGGTATCCAGTCAGTTATTAAGGGAGAGCCTTTTTAGGGTGGGGCCGCAGCTTTTGCTGGAGCCAGGCTGAAAGAGAGGAGGAGGAGGAGGGTGAGAAGATGTAGAAGAAAAGGAGTGCTGATCTAAAAGAGGTGGGGTGGGGGGGATCAAAAAATTGAAGGTATCCAGTCAGTTATTAAGGGAGAGCCTTTTTAGGGTGGGGCCGCAGCTTTTGCTGGAGCCAGGCTGAAAGAGAGGAGGAGGAGGAGGGTGAGAAGATGTAGAAGAAAAGGAGTGCTGATCTAAAAGAGGTGGGGTGGGGGTGGGGGTGGGGGGTTCATCACTATGAGTGAGAAGAGGAAGAGGAGGAGGAGGGGGAGGATGAGGAGGGGGATAGTGTGAAGGGAAGAGGGGAGGAGAGAGGGATGGGGGGAGTGAGGGAAAGGGAGGGGTTTAAAGGGTGGGCTTGTAGTCATTGTCAGGCAGCGAGTAGGAGAGAGAGAGAGAGAGGTGCGTCCAGGCAGACCGACTGAAGAGCGTGTGTGTGCAAACTGGGATGAGTAAAAGCACTGAGCAGCTTAGCTGTTGATACAGCCAGAGAGAAAGAGAGAGAGCGAGAGAGAGAGAGAGCGCGCGAGAGAGAGAGTGTGTGTGTGCACGGACGCGAGAGAGAGAGAGAGAGAGGGTGAGAGAGAAGTGAAAGGGAGAAAAAAGGGAAGAAAGAAGCAGAGAAGAAAAAGGGAGGATACTACAACTACAACTATGCTGTGCTGCATAAGAAGAACCAAACCGGTAAACTGCTCTGATTTGCTTTATCAATCATTTCAGCTCCTGTGATAAAATGCTTCATCTCAACTCTGAACTTTTGTGACTGTTGGTTTGTAGTCAGATCAGGATGCTTGAGGAGAGATTAGAGAAAATGCTGGTGTAATTTCCTTTTGACTCGGGGCCTGGCTTGTCTTTACAGAAGTCTATCTACAGAGCCCAGACACGCCTAGTTAATGTGATTATCCTGCATGAATGGATGTTGCCACAATGCCTCTCAGACCTCACACTGTACTTGCAGAGAGGCACAAGACTGTAACTCGATCTTGGGCAACTGGGCATTCCCTCCTATTGATCAAGCACTTGAAAAAAAGTGAAAGATTATTGAAAAGCACTTGATTGATTCTGTATTGTCTCTGTTCTTAAAGCTGGAATACTCCGTCATTTATTCGGCAGCTCTACTGAACTCAGAGTAATCTACTATTTGCCACAAATGAATTAGGGCAACCTATGTGCTTCTAATTGATGCCTTAAATGTGCATGTTAGTATCTTTTGTACTTGTGTTATCTTGAGGAGAAATGGGTGAAATGGGAAAGTAAATTTCCACAGTGAAGAGAAAAAAAGGGTGGGGTACGGATTGAGTGAGCAGCACCATCATGTCAGTGGCCTCGGGGGAATACAATGGGAATAAATGAGTCTAAATGGATTATCATAGCCCTCCAGCTTTATAAGTGGATGCTGTCAATGGAGGGTACTATGAAGTGTGCACTCATTTAAAGGGTGTGAAAGGGTGGTGTTGGGTAGTTTATAATAACCCATGGCTATTCTCAGTGGCAGAGAATAATTTAAAAAAAAAAGGTGTTGCATGGAAGCGGGTGGGTCTGAACAGTGGAGGAGAAGGTGGCACTCTCCTGTGCACTCTGTTGTAATCCAGCAGCTATCATGGTGGTTTTTGTGTGTGATCAAGGGCCAGGTTCCTGCTGCTATCTCAAAATAATTATGATTTTTATCAGACTCATAACACACTGGATTCTGATGGCACTTGATTGCTTCTTAAATGTCAGCCAGTATGAGTCATATAAGCTCTGGCAGGGAGGAGAGAGAAAGGAAGCAAGGCTTGCCAGTTGAAAGACATGCAGGAAGAACAGGATGCAGAGAGGCAGGCAGGAGAGAACGAGCGGCAGGGTGGAGTGTAGCTGCTACACATGGCGGAAAGATACGAGAGGGAGGTGGAGAGAACCTGGTGGGCACAGAAATAGAGGTGGAAAAAAAGGGACTGAGACAGGTAGGGAGGTTGCAAGGTATGGGGGAAGGTAGAGGGAGGCAGGCATGCAGCAAAGCAAAAATGAACCTGGATGGGTGGCTTCAACCGGCAAGAAATGTGGTGGTGACAGAGTGAGGGATGACAGTTGGAGTTGAGCAGGTGCAAAGGTGAGGACGATTAGAGGGGGTGGGAAACATGAAGGAAAAGAAGCCGGTGTGCTGCACACTGCAGCCATGTGGGTGAGGCACTGGTTTTTCCCACAGAACATTTTCGCTGCCTCGAGCGTGCACATCTCACCACAAGGGAAAAAATGTCCACCCGACCTCCAAGCACTTATCCTCCTGCTCCTGGTTTTCATGGGCATGGACATAAATTAATCCAGACACACTCTGTGTGGTCCTCATGGATGGATGAGCAAAGAGCATGATTTTCTGCTTTAAAACGTGGCAATATTGCTGTGGGTGCTGCCATTGTGGAGTGTTAAGTGCTATTGCAACATCTTCACTGTCGAAGTGGGCAGCACTTCATTTGAGTCTCTTCAGAAGCCCCCATCTCTCGCTTTAAATTTAGTTTTATGCAAATTTAGAGCAGAACTCGACTTCAGCTTCAACCACAAAACATGCTGCTTGTCCTCGCCTCAGGGTTTGGGGAAAGAGCAAGGATCAAGTTCTTAAATCCAAGTCTAAGTTATTCTCAAATTCAGGTCTTCCTCCACCACCAAGCCTACTCAAACCTGCCATTTTCCCCATGAACCAGGATTTATCAAATCACTCCCATGTCTGCTCTGTTAAGTGTCTAAATGTCTCTAGCTCCGCCCCTCCTCCATTCCTAGTTCTCCTCCTCGATCCAGGACCTTGAGCCTAAATCCTTCTAGACAAAAGTCCATAATCAAGAACCTTAAAGACAATTATGTCCTCTCACACTGTGGCTCCTCATGCACTCAAAGACCTTTCCTCAGAGCCTGCCTTCAGCCAAAGCATCAGCCACAGCCCACATTTTTTTAGTTCCTGCTTCCACCAACCTACCTCCCCCGCCCTCCCAAGCACCATGTCCAGCCACAGCCTCTTTCCTCCAGCTCCTCTCCCCTTCCACTTGCCCCTCTGCTCAGCCCCTCTCCCTATCCTCATCCCCGGCCCTATGAGATCAGTGGCGATTGCGGAGCCTTTGTTCAGGCAGAGAGACGGTGTAATTGAATTAAAGGCTGCTCCAGAGGATGTAATGACGCTGGCATATGGCCGCTTATTAGTTGCTGCGGAGCATCTTTTTCCCGGGCTGTGGTAAAAGACACAGTGCATCCTTTAACATCGCTCATCAATTCACCGTCAACGGAGAGAGAGAGGGAGAAGGAGAGAGGGAGATGGCGAGCGGGGGCTGTGGCAGTCACCACCTGAGCCCCCCTCTCCTCATCTGCAGGAGATAGCTGGCTAGAAGGGTGTGGTGCTACACTGTGTCTGTGTGTGTGTGTGTGTGTGTGTGTGTGTGTGTGTGTGTGTGTGTGTGAGAGAGAGAGAGAATGAGTGGGTAGCAGTTTTCTCAGTGAGAAAGAGCATGAAAGACGACAGAAAGAGAAAAGAGATATTCAGCAGTTAGAGACAGCAGCCGGTCCATGGTGTCTGGATGGTTCCTGCAGAAAAAGCAGACAGCCATTGAAATCATGCTGGGATTTTCAGGAGAGAGGTGTCGTTGCAGGAAGTGTGTGTGCCACCAGCAGCAGGGTGGCTAATATTATCTCTCTGCCTGCTTGGGAACTCTGCTAATATGACAAATGTTTGGGGAGTTTTTCCATATGATTTAAATTTGACCATGCACTATATATTTTTATTACTTACAGCATCTTTAACAATTACATGACTTGCATAAAAAAAATTGAGCAGTCGCACCTGTTGGGTTTGTGATTAAAGGGGCCTCTGCAAAGCAATGTTCTATAGAAATGCAAATATTACCTTTAATATTTCTCTCCCCTCTTGCTAGTGGCATTCGATCCAAGGCTGGGTGGAGCGGCGTGGTGAAAAGGGAGTCTCCCTCTTGAATGGACCAGAATAATAATAATAATAAAAAAACCCTGATTATATGCACGCCTGGTGTGTGCATTAGCGTGAGATGTGGTTCTGTGGTAATTCAACCAGCACCATGTCTTCCCCCGTTTGTCCTCCTTTCCCCTCCTCCCCCTGCCTGAAACAAGTCCCTAATGGCACTCACTGGCAATGAGGCAGTGGGAAGGTGGTGGATTGTTACTGTGTGTCGCCATTGGGGGATGGTATGTGTGTATGTGTGTGTGCAGTTATGGATCTGTCGGTGAAGCCGTTGACTCTGGGGTGTGGTTCTCACGACAGCCGGTGCCCACCCAAGGACAGATACAGACAGGGAGAGAGCACAGACTGCAGTTGATAGGCAAAGCCGTGATACACACATCCCGCTGTCAGATAATGTACTAAACACATTTTAGCACAGCCATTTATTACCTTTACAGACAGGACAGACACAGGGGTTTGTCCTCTGCTGAATGGCACTCTTGTATTTAAGTAAATTAACCTGTGAACTACTGTACATTCAGATTCTGAACATGAAGATGGCGGTCATTACTTGTCACCTACATATGTAATGGTGTCAGTGTGTCCTATAGCGAGTATTTAATGATGCTACATCATACTGTAGCTGTTATAATTGCAGGGGAATTGTGTAATTGTCTGTTTTGCAATCATGCAAAAATAAGCAGTATTATATTGCTTTACTTTTTATTGGATAAAAAAAAACAAAAAACACACACATTGGTTAATGTGGTGTATCTATGGCAACCACAAAGGCTGTGTTCAAAGAGGAAGCACTGCGGGCTAATTGTAATAAGTCATTTGATTAACCTGATAATGCAAATATGTTGTCTCATTGCAAATTAATCAAGGAAGAGTTTAAACGATGGTGGAGTCTTGGTGTGAAGACTTCAAGGGAGTGTACCTTGTGGTGTGCTGCACCTTTGGGAGGTGCTGCTGTATTTATGAATGAAAATGTGTGCTGCACAGACACGAGTGGAATAGTGCCTGCAGGAGGGTACGTGACCAGAGTTCAATTAACAGTCAGAGTCTTTAAGAAGCAAATGTGGAATGGTTCGCAGCGATGTTTCTCTTTAGATAGTATGAGATTTAAATGTGTTGTAGCCACTGTTTCAAACATTAACCACTGGTGATTGTATATTACAGGTCAGGTTTGATATGACAAGCCAAAGTAGGCCTGCAGTGAATCTTATGGTCCATGGAAACAGATGACAGCAGAAAATCACAGCGCAGCACTTTTGAATGGTGATGCCCAGACAAATATCAATAATTCAAATGATGATGCTACAATTGTGGTCAAACTATGATGGTGATCTTTCTTCCCCGTCCTCATACACTGATATGAGATCACTCGGCACTCTGCTGGTATTTTATTACATTTGCGCTCGCACACACCCAGATCTCTAAAGTAAATGACATCCCCTCCGTTCCAATAATGATGTCATACCCCCATATTCCCAAACACCCTCATCCATCACTTTCTCTTTCTCTCTCTGTCTGACTCAGGCTGTATGTAGCCAGTAATTCTATTTAGAGTTAAGTGCTTGGGTCAAAATTTTGGCAATTGTAAGCACCCATGAGATCAGACATAGTAAAAGCCCAATAAGTCATCAGAGACCTGCATATTATTAAGAGTAAAGGGTGTGCCAGTCTGTCTGCCTCCATATTCTGATCCAATAGCAGGACACTTGCTAAAGTTTATTTCCACACTTTACTTATCATTAAGTAAACAGCTCAAGTTTTGGTTTGAAACATAAATCTCTATACTCTAGGAGCAGTGTAAAATCCCTAAAAATCCTTTCGCAGCCAGCAGTATTATAGTGGTTTTTAAAATTGCATTGCACAAAATTGCTTCAGGTAGATGGTGTATATTAAGAATTGCAGAAAGGCCCAGGGCAGGATTTACACCCCAAACCCAAGAGACTCCATGTGAATAAAGGTGGAGGAGGTGAATATACCAACACAGCTGCACCTTGGCCCCCACTGCTCCAATATTGCACTGACACACTGACCCTGAATAAGACATGTTGGTTTAGGGCCTCTGGGTCTTAAATCATGTCACACAGATGTGATTCCTCACGCAGGCAGCTGTCCAAGTCAAACCTCATATCCAATGTAATGACACTATTAGAGACAGAAGGTACCAGGAAACAGACTGATGGATGCAGCTGCCGAGTCGCATCTTGAAAATCATTTCCACTCAAATTCACTGACCTTAAACAAGATGCTACTGCTCGGTGACACAGCCTACCACTTGCCTACTGCCATGCATACAGACACATATATAACCCCTCCGGCCCTGCATCGCACCCTGCTGCTACATCACACACAACGCCTCCTTAGCAATGCTGATTGCTCCGCCTGATTTACGAGTTCCTATTGGCCCGCTCCCCTGAGGGGTCAGGTGCGCTGCCAATCAGGGTGACATATAGTCTTTCATAGCACCAACCAGCAGACAGCGCCGTGATGAGTTAGCACTCTGGTTGTCAAGGTAACCTTTGATGGTTGGGAGGGGTATGGCAGTGAATGCTGAGGAGATTCTAGCAGGCAGCTTGTTCCCTAGCAGCTGGAGATGGAGCCGTAGAAAGCTACTGTACCTAGAGAATAGAGATTGGCTCATTATTTTGGAGATAGAGCATCAATTTTTGAACACTTACGTTTTTCTGTTTACAGTTACGAGGATATCCTAAGCAGAGAATGCAGGGAACATGTGATGGATGCCACAGAGCGAGTTTTACATTTAAGTTTAATTATTCTCTGAATGTATTTCAGGAGCATTATCAAGAGGACAATATCAACCTCATGCCTGGATTGAATAACTGCAATAAATGCCTGGAGTCATTTGTTGTGCCCCAAATCCCAGTGTATCAGATTTATTACGTTCAGACAATCGACCCACACACAAATCTGTTATTCTCATGATTCACAATGGCGCTAAATCTCCCTTTTCCAGCACATGAAATGGTAAAATGCTGTAGATTCATACTATTGTCAAACCCATCACTGGCTCCTGACAAAGCTCTGATATTATGGAAGGACAAAAACACTCAAAACCATTTAGATTCTGCAGTTTTCACATCTTTATCATTTGGCTAACTGATGCTGCACTGCCTGCATGCTCTTTGACAATTTGTGTTTGCTTCATGTTGCTTATTCACGTTCATTTAAGGTGCACATTTGAGTCTTTTGATTAGTTGAACTGCGGCTGGAGAATATTTTACCTTGATTTGTTTGCCAATTCATTTTGAATGTACTGATTCATTTTGTTTGCCACTTTCAGTGCTCATCATTCATTCCTTTATTTGATTTGATTTCTTTTCATTAGATTTATATGACTCATAGCACAACCCACTATTTGATGGACAGCTATGGATCCAGTTACTGAAGGTAATATCATGGAACCCCTTTCAATATTACATTGTGTACTGTCCTATTCCTAACCCTCTTCCTTATCCAGTCCTACACTTAAACTCAATTCTGAAAAAAAAACCCTAACCCAACTTTCCTGGTGTATATTTCTCCGGTAATGAACATAAATACATTAATTCTTAAGTTAACTAACAAATGCCTCTCATAGCACATACCCTACTCTCTGTCTCTGTCTGTCTTCTGACTTTTCAACTCATGATATACTGTCTCTATCTTTGGTGGGATTTTAAGCCCCAATAAAAGTATACCAGCATGATTATTTGGGATGACCATCCTCAAGCTACATAACACCATGGTAGAGGGATACTTTGCAAGTTTTAACAACCAGTACATTCCCTTGCTGGTTTTCCAGTGGACCCCCATGATAGCTTATAGTAGATGTTAACTGGTTGCATTTTCTCTTGGCAACCAGGTGGAGAAGAATGAGGAGGCGGACCAAAAGATTGAACAGGATGGCACCACCAACAAACCCGAGGACAAGGCCCACAAGGCTGCCACCAAAATACAGGCCAGCTTCCGTGGACACATAACCCGGAAAAAGATGAAAGATGGAGAGGAAGAGAAGGAGGGAGACAGTCCTGCTGCTGCAGAGGAGGCAACGGAGGGAGGAGAGGAGGCAAAGAAAGCAGACGGAGAGGAGGCACCTGCAAAGGAGGAGGAAGCTGCAGGAGAGGAGGCCAAGAAGGAGGAGGAGACAAGCCAAGCCAAAAGCCCAGTGGCAGACAAGCCAGCTAATTCCCCAGCAGCTGCTGCTGCCTCTCCTGCAGGCGCAGCGACATCTCCTGTAGCGGCAGCCCCAGCTGCTGCTTCTCCTACGGCCGCCACGGCACCCTCTGAGCCCCAGAAAGAGGAGCCAAAGGTGGAGGAGAAAGCCGAGGAGAAGCCCAAAGAGGTGGATGCCCCAGAGGCAGCAGCTAAGAGTCCCACCACAGCCACAGCTGAGGAGAAGAAGGAGGAGGAGAAGAGTGAAGAGAAAAAGGAGGAGGCCAGACAAGCCGATGTGCCTGCTGCTGTCAGCCCGACAGCTGAGAAGGAGGAGCCTAACCAAACAAAAGATAAACAAGGTATGTAAATTATTCTAAAGCTTTTAACTTCCATTCATTACAGTAGGATTCATTAAAAACCATTACATGCTAAATAAAATAAGCCCACTTTGAAAGAACCTATGAGAAGCTTCTCACGAAATCCGAACCAAACGCAGAGATGTATACGTACTTGTTAGGGCACCGAATTCCAGACACTCACCAATCAAGCAGCAATTTAGTGTAAAAATCTAATAAAGATGAATAGGTAAGCTTTCCCATAGCCTGCCTGGCAGGCAACAGAAGAAATAACTGCTTGTTGAATCTTTGGGATTTAAAGATCTTTGGCAGTGCTCCACTATTCACTGGTTTACACAGAGACACAGCTCAATATTAGATTAGACAGACTTGTATCTCAGCCTCTGCAAGATGGGAACTCCATACTGATGAGGCATGGATATCGGGATGGTAACACAGGGTTAGTGCTATCAAGAATGATGTTGCACAATGGGCTGGTTTTATCTTGGGAATTATCATATATCAAAGTTATTGCGAAGAGGCAATTACTGATTAATGAAAAAGCATAATTTTTTTGTGAGTCATAAAGGTTCATGATTGTCTCAGATGGGTTCATAAGATTTCCAAGATACCAGGACCGACATATTAACCTCTCTGCTACAGTCATTTATTCAAAAGAAAACACAAACAGTGGTTGATTGATGATGCATGTCAAAACATTGATAACATCCTCCTTGTCTGGACCTCCACCACCAGCTAATAGATTTCAAAGCAAACCACCATTTGATGACCAATTACAGCAGAATGTATACCAGAGAAGAAACTGGAAGGCCATGAAATTGTATTACAATGTTGAAACACTGCACTTCCACAAGTTACACTTGACATGAACTCATATTTCTGGTCCAAGGACTCTCAGACTGGGTCAGACAGGTAGATAATGGAGCATGCTCAGTCTGGAGTAGGTGGGGGTATGAGGTGGAAAACACACACACACACACACACACACACACACACACACACACACACACACACACACACACACACACACACACACACACACACACACTAACTGGAGAACTACATTGAAAGTAGGTCACCTAGGCAGCACTGTCTCCCTGTTGTCATAGTTACCACCTCGACGGGATAGCTGGCCTGCATGGAACAGAGTGGGTATAACAGGTGCTCTGATTTAAATGAATGATTAATGATCCCTACTGGTCATGATCCGCACCAGGGAAGTCTGTCACAAACAAACACTATTTGACAAAGAGCTGCTAATTAACAGTCCACTGCTGGCCACAATCTGTTTTACCAACTGAAGTGTCTCAGAGAGCAAATGAATATTCATAACTAAGTCACTTGGTTAAAATTTGTCAGAGCACAGACTGTGTCACCTGCACAAGGACACCAGGTACTCTGATATAACTGAATAATTCATGAGGTAGCTTGGGTATGATCCAGATCCTCTGCCAAGGGTGGTTGGCTTCACTTAGTTACATCTGACCAAGTTGGTAACTGTCATAGTATGATAACAGAGCACTGCATATTCACACACTATAAAAGAAATTAGCAATTTAAACAACCCTTAAAATTCACAAATACGAATGCATTCAAATATACAACACAATAAAAATAAAACAAAGTAAAATAAAAACAAAAAAAACTTTTTTTACATATCATGTAATCATAGTCTTATACATTCAAATACATGCATAGACAAGTACAAAAAAATTACCCAAAGCCAGTGAGCTGATTTTTTGTATCAGGTAAAACTCTGGCAGCAGTGTTCTGTATAAGCAATAAGTAATTTTTTAGACTCTTTGGGAGACATGTGAACAGTGCAATGTAGTTGCACCTGCTTGTCTAGTACTTGCAAAAAGCATGTGAAAGGTTCTCTGCATGTCTGGCAGAACCCATTTACAACTGGAAAGTTACATAAAAATTGATGGTAACACCTTAATTTCTTGCCTGAAGTACAATGTGCTGAGTAGTGTTGTAAACTGTGGGCACATTTAGACTCTTTGCTCTTTTTGACCAGTAATGAGGACCTCTGTTTTGCAGTTCTCAAAGGAGTAAACAGGCTGAGGTCATTAGGATCAACAGCAATATAGAGTTGGGTGTCATCTGCATAGCAGTGAACATCAACACTGTGCTTATGGTAGATGACCCCTAGTGGTAACATACAAAAGATTGAAAAGTCAAAGATCCAGGACAGAGCCTTACAGCATTCCATGTGGAATATCTGTTCTTTATGATGAGAAGCTCTAAACTGAAACAAGATGCCTTATGTTACAAAACAAAATTATAATTGCAGTACAAGTTGGGAAAAAAAAATTTATATAGGTACAAAATTCTGATCCGGTGATGACTGTTTTATTACACTTCAGTTCTACTTACTTTATGTGTTTAAAGCTCCACAGTAAACTATGTGTCATGTTCTCATTAACATTGTTTACCGAAATCAGTGGGCAGGGTTGACAAACCACAAGAAAGATCACCTGCAGGCGGGAGCTTGTTTTTCCGATCGCCAGTTCTTATTTTTCAAATGCATCAGAATCAAAACTAAACCACCGTTTAGTCAGTACAATCTCTGGTGTAGTTAACTGAGGTGAAACTTATGTCAAAAAACAGAAATGACGAGCTTTGGCACCATAAATTGGGTGAAATTGTATTTGCATCACACAGTTCAGTGACTGCAGAGAAGGACATTCTCATCCCTGTCATACTGGCTAACAAGCTAATTACCTCTTACCTGGAAGATCTGCTATGACTCATGCTGTCTTGAGTCACACAGATACACACACTCACACGCACACACACTGTAGCGCAAGCACTAACACCGACATGATCGCCCCACTTCTCTGTCTTTCTCGCTCTGGCTCGCCTTCAAACACACACACACACACACACACACACACACACACACACACACACACACACACACACATGCACTCGATCACCCCAGTCTCCAATGCAATGATGTCATTCTTTGATGTCTCCTCTATTAAAAGAGTATGAGATCACCGGGGTATGACATCACCGCTCTTAGGGTAGTTGAATAATAGGTTTGGTCAGAAACAATAAAATAAAGATCACAAAATCACTGAAACCCATATATACTGTATGATGAGGTCTTATCCAGATATGACTCATTTTTATTTTTAATTTTATAGACAACAGATGAATATAATAAGAATTTTGTAGCAGGAAAATAGAAAACAGGATTTAAAAAACAGTGGACTAATAAAAAAAATAGACATAAAGCAACAGAGCAAAGTTACTCCACAAATCCGATTAGCAATGGCTTAGTGATGTATCATTGATTGTTATTCAGCAAGCCACCACAGGATGTTATTACAGTGCAGTACACTGTGGGCATCACACAGTATCGGTTGTGACAAGCAGAGATGCTGCAGTTAGCGTTGTGTTGCCAGTTAAAATGCTTCATGGGTCCATTAGGAGCACTCTCTTCCTTCATTATTTACACAGCAAATGTGGGATTTCAGACATTAGGTTGTGACTGACACGCTCTCGTTGTTAGTAGAGTTGACATCTTGTGAACAACTTGGAATTTACAAAGTTCCTTCTGTGTATTTTTTTTTCTAGAATGAAGATATCCACATTTTCATGACTTTTTTTTTGTGACAGAGAAACTTCTGAGGTGAAATATTTAAAACATCAAAAGTAGCAGCTGAAATGTAAAAATCTTTGATGTTCAGTATTTCAGAAGACCCAGATAAAGCTTTATTATTCCAACCTCACAATGTAAAACCTCCTTCCCACAGGCTAATTTTCTCTCTTCTTCTCTCCAACCCACCTTTTATCTATCATGCTCTTCTTCTTTCCAACCTTACATGTCACCCCCCCCCCCCCCCCCCCCCCCCCCCCCCCCCATCCCCTCCCTCCACTCAGATGCTGCAGAGGAGTCTAAAGAAGAGGAGGCCACCCCAGCAGATGGAGCGGCAGAGGCCACCGAGTCCAAGGATGACTAAAGCAAAGTCTAACCTAAAGAAAGCAGAATTAAGAGTATGAAGAATAACACAAAATCAAAAATCTAAAAAGGTTGCTCTTTGCCTTCCCAATGTGAAGGCAGTCCGTTTCTATTTGTTTGTCATTTTTTGTGTGGCAATGATTTTCTCATGTTGGGGGAGTTTCCAGCGTGAAGTTTTTTGGCTCAAGCTAATACTATGAGGAAGTGATGATGATGATGATGATGATGATGATGATGATGATGATGATGATGATGATGATGATGATGATGTTGATGGGGAGGAGGATTTGATTCGGTACATCTTCACTATTTAATGTAAGTGAAATAATGGTGGAATGAATGCTCCCAACTGGATATTTACACATTTAAAATGCATTGCCAGTGCAACATCCTTAATTTGCATTGCAATGCACTTTCTTTGACACATTTTCCAAATAAAGTCCGTTCTGCAAATGCACGCACAAAAACAAACTGGTTTTGAAATGCAATTATAGTTTTCGACACGGTACAGGTGTATTGAGAACACAACAAAATAGGTAATGTACTGTCACATTGGATGGAAAATAGAATGTATAATTAAATGTGTGACATTTCCAGTTGGGCAGCTTTATCCTCAATTCAAAAACCACATGTAGGACAAGACTATCACTCTCTCTCTATTCTGCTTGAGTCATTCAAGCTTGGTTTACACCCCTTTTACAAACTCTCTGTTTACCCACATTTACAGTAAAGGACCTGTTGCCATTTGAATGACATGATCATATAATAAACTATAGAAATCAGCTATAGTATTGATGTAACTGGCTCTTATATGACGATTTGTGTTCTGCCAAACCAAACATGAGAACAGTAGCATGAACCATCGAACCAGATGCATGATGGGAACTCTCCCTCTGAGAGGAACTTTTTCGCAGTCACAAAAACTTAAGAGGTGTGGCGGCTTCTTTTTGATGTCTTTGGTGTTGTTATGACAGTTTATATGAATTGGAAAATTACTCTTGCACTGATGTTACAAAAAAAAAAGAAGAAAAATCAAACAAATGAGCAAACAAAAAATACTTTTCCTATGTTCCAGTGAGTGCAATGTCCAGTTTCAACCTTATCAAGGAGTTCAAACTTGTGAGAAAAAAATATGAAAAAATAAAAATGGTTTCAATGTCTGTTTTCAAAATAAAGCAAATGTGCCAATTACCATCATAAACTGTGGAGTTTATCTAAAGCTGTGTTGAAACCTCATTCCAGGGTGGCCAGTGGTCTAATGGTTTAGTTGCATATCACAAATATCACATAAATGCAACATCCACAGTCAATCATCAAATAAGGGCAAAATGCCAATACATAAACCTTAAAAACCTCCAGTGTTTGTGGGAGATCTGACTGTAAACTCAACAAATGTGTGTAGCAGTGTCCCACGGCTCCATCTAATTGGTTACACACCATAAGTAATAGCCTATCACGCTGAAGGCTGCTGTCTACACAGACGTTAATGGGCGGAGCTGTGTGTCAAAGGCAGCAGACATCATGAAGTTTTAATGAACATCACAGTCCTGTACACTGAAGTTACAACACCACACTGTAATGAACAAGTTCATCTGTTGATCCAAGACACACCCAGCAAGAGAGAGGGAGAGAAGCTAGTGCTAATTGCTAAGCTAAAGTAACTAGCGGATCTGAACAGCATGTAAACAAATTAGTGAAAGTCGCTAATAGGAGCAGAGAGCTCTGAGTGCTGGAGCAAAACTAGTGTAAGTTTAAATGTACAGTGGGTAGTTAGTCATTGTGATGAAGAAAACAGGGACATTAACTGTGTTTAGACAGAGCAGCAATAAACTCTACCAGTAACAGAAACTCCAGAGACTGGGGATTACACACTGCACTGACAGCAGCACGTTAGCTTGTGAACGGCCACTAACTACTGTTACTGAAAATACATTTTACTACAGTAGAAGTAAAATCACTGTGTAAAAATGTTTGCAGATAAAAGTACAATGTAAGTCAGTTAAAATGTCTCTGAATAAATGTGTTACATTTTAAAAGAGGAGGGGTAAAACATGTTATATGGTGATAATAGTAATATATGATAAAAATATTAAAATCAGAACATCTTTAGGCTGCCAGGTGAATCAGTTCAGCACCGAAATCCACCAAATAATCCCAGTCAGGCACTATACAGCCTGTGCATACAACTGATAATTACTAATATACACTCAGTCGTCAATTTATTAGGAACATGTAGCTAAAACTGATGTAGTCTAATACAACAGTCCTGTTGTAAAACCTCCTGCATGTAAAGTTATAATCAGTTTTTATTAAAATAGTTTTAGACGCTTGTTGATTCAACTGATCATTTTGGAGGATGTAGTGTTTGAAGCTGTATTACATTATACAGAGAGGTGTTTCTGTTATTTACCTTACCTTCAATTATATAAATGGGATGGACAAAATAATAGAAACACCTGGACACCACAGTGAGAGTCCTTATGTAGCAGTAGTTTTGTGTTGGAATATCAGTTCCAAATATTGGAAGTAGCATGGTTCAGTGAAAATGTAATAAATAATAATAACCCCAAGGTAACATTAACATAAATACCAACTTCAGTCTCGAAAAATTTGTATGACCTTTATGCTAATGAAGCTAGTTTGCTGAACATGCAAGTCCTGGAATGAGGATTAGGTTTCTGAAAAGTTTGTTTTATCGCCCTCTTCCCGCTGAGTCAGACACTCTCCTGTGCCTTCCTGTCCTGTCTTACTCTTATCTAGTTTTATCAAGTTTTTACCCTCTAGTTTCAAATTTTCTTTTTCAAATCCCTCCATTTCAAGGACTTTCTTTCACCTTTTTGTGCAACAAAAGTAAAAAAATAACGCTGGTTTTTACCTCATCTCTCTGAATAATAACATTCACTATAGTCGATATATGTAATACATAAGATAAAACCTACTTTCAGCCACTGAACAGCCCCAACAGTTCCAGATTAGATATTTTACTCAGGGAGTTCTTAAAAGCTGTTCCAGGACATTGTGAGGGTTCCTCATTTGCTTTCCTGGCCCACATTTTCCCAGCTGGCACTGTGGTTTGAGCCAGAAACTGTGCAGCAACAGGCTTGATTTTCTAACCTCTAACACTGCTACAATCCCCTGTTCATATTCAGAGTCAGAAGCCAACAGTGATGCAGAATAATGTGTTTGTGTCCTCATTTTTCCAAATGCCACAACACAGCAAGGGTATAACTTGGTGTGTTATGACATCTGGTGGACAAACCTTTTACTGCAGCTGTTCCCATGACAGTGGAATAATGAGCCTGTGCCATATTGTCGTTAATGGCGGTGCTGGCAACACCCGTCTTACCTTTCATCTTTGGCACAAAAGAGTGAAACTGGAGCGTTTCCTTGGTGATGAGTTGAATGTTACACTTTCTGAGAACAAAAAAATTCTTCCAGGGACATTTATAACAATACATATTTTATTTGCATGTTACATGGTGATAAACACAACAGTGCCATTGAGTTTCTGTGTGTTCCAAGCTATCTCCAAAAAGAAAGAAAGAAAAAAAAACAGCTTACTTGCCCCAACATCTCAAGTCACATTCAAATACAGAACACTGAATTCAAACAACTTTATTTTGCGTAATTAACATTTTCTCATATACCTTTTATTACATGTCATTTTTTAGAAACTGATTGCAATTACCTTATGCCGTAATAAAATAAAATAAAACAGAAAAAAAGAGACCAGGACATTGCTGTGTCATAATCCATGATTGAATCTTAATTTCCCATGACAAAGGGAAGGGAAGTACAAACATGATAGTTACATTTGCTGTTTAAATTTTTAAATGTTGAGTTGTATAAACATGATCTTATGGATCTGCTGACTTTACAACATTCTACTGTAGAAACATCATACTGTATATACACACAAAGGAGGAAAAGAAAAAAAAAGAATCTAAACTTAAAATTGAGGGTTACCACTGTAACCATATAGCTCGGTGGAAAGTTGAAAGCTAGCTGTTCGGCCAACTCATCATGTATCTCATGCCTCATGTATGTATGTAACTCCTCAGGTAGGTTAATAAGAATGAACAGAATCTTATGAGCACACACGCGCACATACATAAGCCAGTTTTGTACAGTGAAGCGATGATGATGTTTTGAGGCAATGGTCAATAGCAAACCTAAAGCTGTATCTACAGTCTTCAGTAGATATCCAGGTCTGTCTACAGGGGGTTGGTGCTGTGTCCATAGGCTGGCTGTTGGTCTTTATCAGCAATGGAAATACACTATTTCATATTCATTTTCTGCTTTATGGATAAGACAGAGCTCCATGGCTTTTGTTTAAGTGGTCTTTGTTCATTAGTCAGTGCTTGTTGGCTGATTTTAACCTGCATGGAAAACTTGGTCACCCAAATTGGTGAGGTTTGCCTCCTATGCAAATCACCTGGATGGTATGAAGGTTTAAACAATGAATGACAGTCAATATACTGTCCTTTAAAGTCTCTTGATGCACTGATTTCTACCTATCATTCATCCCAAGCAGGTTAAAATAAATGCTGAGCACAATTTGAAGATATTTGAGCCTGCTCTGGTCGTCTGTTGATTCCTCTGGCAAAAAAGCACATTTGAGTTTGTCTGAGTGTCCGCCCAAGGCCAGCCTTGCTCTGCCCTGAGATTTTTTTTTGTTTTTTGTTTTTTTAATTTTTTTATTTAATGCGACACACAGTGAGACAGACAGACTTACTGGAATAGACATGTAGCACAGACTGCTCTCATGCAAACTGATCATGAAGAATTTTGCCACAGCTTCCACGTCATTCACTTCTTACTACAGTAAAATGGCTGCTGCTGATAAACTAGCATCCTCAAGTATGGGTTAGTCAGTGGCTAAAAAGCAATTAGGAGAGCCTGCGGAAATACCAGTGTAGTAGAAAAACATTAGGAGTCAAGTTAATCCACATTAAAGTGGCTACACCAGAGTTACTTGTTCAGTTGTAAAAAAATAAACAAAAACACGTGCGTAAGATGATGAAAGCATAAAAACAAGCAGCTTTCTTTCACTTCCTTGACTGATTTACTGATAGAGACGATAGAAATGTTGTTTCAACTGTTTAAATGCTTCAGTTTTGGTTAAAATTGTGGCCTGTTTCAGTCTCTGTACAGCTCTGTATCTATAGTTTCACCTACATGAAAATTAGACCGGATCAGATGGCATTACCAACACTACAATGTCACACCGCCATGGCCTCAGAAGCATTTACAATGAAAACACCAGGAACAAGTCTTTTAATGTGCGATGACAAGGATGACAGTAATTACACGTGTGTTTTACAGTACTAGAGCTATCTCGGCTGTTAGAAGAGCGGAGATGTGAACACACATCCAGTCGTGGAGCTGAGCTGGGCGCCGGTGTCCATATGCTATTAGTCACCTTACAGTAGGTCAAAATAAATGGCAAAAAAGGCAGCTAATAGTGCACAGTTTCTGCAATTCTCATCACAACAGCAATGACCTTTCAGCTGTTTCCTGAAAGAATTGCACTGTTTGAAAGGTCTTCTTCTTGTGAGTTTTACAAAATATTAACTCTATGGTGTGAAGAGAAAATTAGCTGTAGGACCTGTAATGTAATGGTATTATTTTGTTAAGGAGGCATCAGTACAGTGGCCTTGAAGGCCATTGAGGGGAACAAGCAATGTTTGCTTTCTTGGCTGCTCTCATATTAATTACCTGGTACATGGACAAGCATTGTAAGCTAAACATAATATTCCATTCTCTATTACATCATGTAAGCCAGTACTTGTATCATCTCAAGGATAGGTACAATAAGAACTGCACAAAACTTATGCTAGACCTTTTTTTCTTTTTTTTTTTTAACATCATTGTGTAATGGGCTTCAGTTCACATGATAGAACGGGGTTGCCAGTTCAAGAGATCTGCAAGTTATCCATCCTCAACAAAATTATATCCTATTCAGAAACATGGAGACATAAAATTTGCCTTTTCATATAGTCTAAGGACATTGGATTCAAGTATATATACACACACAACTAAAATGAATGAGGTAAAGACAGAAAAAATAACCTCAATATCAATATATTATGAATTTTTCTGTATCATTTCATATTAAAACACACATACTTCTTTGAAAGAGAAAAACTAAAAAGTGAGTCATTCATTGGTGTCATACTTTTTTTATCCAAATTCCAGCAGTATAGAAGAATGATCCTAAAACTTATAAACTAAAAGCAAACACTGTTTTGTAGTACAGTATATGTAGCCAAACACGGTGCAGCCTGCCTGTGGAGCAGAGACACACTGCACAGTACGGTTGGTTGGTCATCAGACGAGCAACATACACCGCAACAATCTTCTCTGTTTCCAGTTGTTACAGCGGCAGAACACGTTTGTCTTATCATAGAGAAATACAAAATTTTTACTATTTACAGTACGCGTCGTTATAACCTACTGTGTTTCTATTTTAAGAGAGAGAGTCCTGCTGCAAAAAGAAAAGAGGGATTCTTTTGGAATAAAGGCGAGTGGTTGTAAAGCCACTGAAGATGGATGTAGACATCCATCACCAGATTAACTAATTTCCTCAGGTGTGCACTCTGCATTGGTTTAGCTCAGTTAGGATCAAGTCAATTCTATTCACTGCATCCTCGGTTTCTGGGCTGGACGGCAACAACCCAAGTGACTGCTGCATCTAGAAACAATGCCACTGATTGGAGAGATACCCTGCTAATGCTTTATATATATGAGTTTCAGTCTAATAGCATTAGATTATGGTCGTACAGACTTTTAATATCAAGCTTTAATCTCATTACACAATCAGCTGCTGTGTTCTCCCTTTGATTTCTGTATGTGTTAGTTTCAAATCTACAGTATATTGTATGTATATTTGGCAGATACTTTGCATGTTGCTCATTAATGCACTGGTTAAACACTCGGTTAGATCTACAATTTAAGTTAACATAATGGGAGTAAGAAGAAACATATCTCATGTCTTTAGTACTTCTAGAGACAAATGATTGTTGGCATCCCTGTGAGCAGGGTGCCTCTGCTTTCATTCCCGTGAAGACAAAAATATGATGAATCCTGAACCCGATCCACACCCCCAAAAGACAAGATATAGCAGAAACAAAGAAGTGCATATGAATTAAAAAGAGCAATGCATTTCTTTAAAAGAGAACTGTTTGCTTGTTCTGTCCTTCATTTCACTGTTTTTTTTATTTTGTTGTTGTTCGTCTTACATTTTTACTCATAACCCATCGCTTTTCGTTATATCTGTAAGCAGTGCTCGTGAGCACGTAAGGTTTTCGTATCATGATGCAAACAGTCTGGAAGGGTGGTAAAGTAGGTAATAAGGTAGCAATAAGGATGTCGGTGAGTCGGAGACAAGGAGGAGGAGGAGGAGGAGGAAGAAAGGCCAGAAGGGGAGAGGGAGGAGGAGGAGGAGGAGGGAGACAGCGGTATTAACACTTGAAGAAAAGGCAGGCGAAGGAGGCCAGCAGGAGCCACAGTGATTGAGATACACAGGCAGCGCCGTTGATATCACGGCCTGTCCCGGGTCCTACACAGAGAGAGAGAGAGAGAGAGAGCAGACGAGAGAAGAGAGAGAGAGAGAGAGAGAGAGAGAGAGAGGGGTGTTAATGTAGGAGACAGAGTGACTACCAAAGAGCTCACTCAGGCTGGCAGAGCTGCTAACTATTGCCACTATATTGATTTAAACAAGGAAAAAAGATGACAAATATATCAATATCCACCATTTTGGTTTTCATTCACGAAGGTAATTTTAATGTTTTTAAAGGTAGTTTAAGAGAGAATGGCACCAAAAAATGTTCTTGGTTGACAAAGCTCGAAAATTGACAGTGATACCACTAACAAATGAATTCTTCCGGTGCTATAAATTTTATACATATTTGCATTTCAGTTGGTAAAAACATAAAATATGATGTGTTTAAATGAGCTGTAGCCTGTCCGAGTTTGTAAGTGACTACAGGCTTGTTTAGTGCCATCTGGTGGCCATGCTGTACTGCTGACTCTGTTTCTGTGATTGCAGCTCATGTGTAATCCATGCCACTGTAGAAATAAAAAAGTCAAAATGAACATTAAGTCAGTGGAGAGAGAACTGTGGTTGCAGTTCTGGTCAAACCCCAACCAGCAATGTTTTGTCTTGGAGACAACGCTTCATTTGGTCTCTGTGTGTGTGTGTGTGTATGTGTGTGTGTGCGTGTGTGTGTGTGTGTGTGTGTGTGTGTGTGGGTGTGTGTGTGGTAGATATGATGTTGAATCTGTATGAGCTGATAATGAAACAGCAGCAGGTGCTGGAGATGTTTTGGTGAACTTTAAAGTGGCCGATATTGGACATTTTAAGTTATGGCAGAAACATAATGACACCTTTCCTCTCTGAATTCAGCCACAACAAGCCATGTGAGATATATGATCACTGGTCTTTATTGTGTATGATGCTGCTGTTTGTGTGCCAAATAGAGATGGAGTGGAAACCACTGGCTCAAACTAGCTCTGTGTTTGTGGAAACACAGAGTTGTTTTGTTAAGAATAAAACATTCAGAGGTGTCATAGTAATAGCTGTTCATAGCTGTATATTTTTTAATAAAATAACTAATTCAAACTGTAAAGCAATTGGCTGTAGTGGCCATACTCACTATAGAGGAAAAGGCTGGCATTCTGGACGCCCAGTCGGTTCGAGGCCACACAGGTATAGTTCCCATAATCCTCTTCGGTGACATTGGCAATCATGAGAATAGTGGTAGTGCCAAGAATTTGGATATTGATGCCCTGGGTATTGGACAGCCTGGAGAGGAGAGACACACAGAGGTGAGGCCATTTTAAGTGAAATGTAAAGTAATGACACTTAGAGGACTTGAAGCTAGAGGGAAGTTAGTGACATTTCAGTAAACATAATACATACAATACAATATAAGGAAAAGTTCACTAAAGTTGAATTAGCTAACAAAATTTTTACCGAAAGAAAATACACACTTTGAGTGTTTTTGAAAAATTACTCATAACCTACTTGTGGTTTAAAAATAGACTTGATAATCAGCTTTACAGCAACATGGCACTTGTGTGGCATGTGGTTGTCAGGATTCAGCTATTTTCTGAATGTGGTGTTATGTTCTAGAGGCACAATGTGCTGCTTCATAAAGTGATCTCTGTGAATCCCCTCACAAAATGATTTTGTCAGTACAGCACATTTCTGTTAAATTTGTTCATGAATAAATTATATTTTATTCAATTTAGTCTTAATGTGACTCTTTCTGCACACTTACTACTACACGCTGAAGGCCATGTAGTGGAACTTTGGAGACGGCCAGATCCATATACTAAGAAATCAATAACAGACCTTAATAACACAGCCCCAAAGATGAATAAAAACCTCACAACAATTTTAACAGAAATGCCAGTATTTACTGTGTGTGGGCTCAGGTATTCAGATAAATAATAACATTAATCATATCCCATAAGGAGTTGTTGCTTTTGTGCTGGCAATCACTTTGCAATAGCAGGGGTCAGTGTCATTTCAGTGAACTTTATGAGAGTAGCTGTTGTGATTGTTAAAGAGGGGAGATGAGCCCTTCTCATTTTGAACCAAACCTTTTTTTTTTTTCATTACAACACAATGCTGCATTTACCACAGAGCCATCCAATTATGTGGCCAGAAAAGAAAAACGAGATGACATTTAGACTTTCCTTTAGGGTTTGCAGAAACGTAACAACTTATAAACATGTCAAAACAAGACACAAACATTCCTCAGGAAATATTTCTGTGTGGATATTTACTGTAAGTTCTTGCTCTGGTTCAACAATTCAAAATGTCATTGTTCTATTTTGTTTCAACAAATTACTTTGTCGTCTTTTGTTTCCATCAGACAAACAGGATCATTGTCATCCTGTCTTGGGATAAAAGATTAGTATGCTGCTAAAGTCCAATTCTGCACTTCTGGGTGCCTTAATGACCACCAAACTTCTGACAATCAATTATGTCAACCTTGAACCTCTTTCACAGCAAATTAATCAATACAGTTTGCTGACTCAGACTGTATACCTCGCTGATGAAGTGCTCCTTACATCATCGCAACCAAATAAAACTCTTTTAATAACACAGTGCACATACTGGATTCTGTTTGTTCTGGGCTGATTGAGCCCTTTCGTATCATGAATGAGGTGAAGTTCATTTAAGGCGCCTCAACTTAATCCTGCTTAAGTCTGGGTAATGTGGTAATCGGAATTTGAGCAGGGGAGCGAGAAGTTTATGCTGACACATACTTAGCTGATAGAAAGTATTAACATAAAAAGGAAAATGCACATCATGGCACAGCATAATTTGGCTCAGTGGGGAGTGGGGAAGTTGATAAAGTGCTGAGGTCCTTCCCATAGGGACACCTTGGGAACAGTGGCAATGTGTATGTGTGTTTTTGTGTGTATGTGTGTGTGTGTGTGTGTGTGTTTGTGTGTGTGTGTGTGTGTGTTTGTGTATGTGTGTGCTACAGCAGTGTCCCCACTCCATCTAAAAGCAAACCCCCACCCTACAACGATAAGGCCAGCAGCAGATATATTCTCCAATGTGTCTTCATGAGAAGTGACTGCACTATTAAAAAGGACTGCCTGCCCACAGAGCATGCTGAGAGACCCCGATAATACACAAGCACTACAGGGAGCTGAAAGCAAACAGCTAGTTTTACTATAGATTATAGTGCATGATTGTAATGCAGCAGCAGGGGGGAAAAAAACTGGCCTAAAAAAGGTCAAAGCAGACAAAACTATCTTTTGTTTTCACAGTGAAGGTTTGTGGTTGGCTTTATTTGCACACAGGCCGTGAGTTTGGATGCCCAGCAGCAGAAAAACTGGAAAGTAAAGAGCAGGAAACTGGATCTTTAGCCCCCAAAGTGTGTATCCTTTTTATATTAGCATTTATTGAGCTCAACATTTCTGCTGCCCATTTTAACTTTTAATATGTTGGCACACGCAGATCGGCAGCTTGCAACTTCCCTCACTTTTGATTTCAAGTTCATCGTCAAATATGCCTGTGTCTGTGCCAGCTTCTTCATCTGGCATAATAGACTGGAATACATTATCGGAAAAGTTGGCAGAAATGTGCATTTCTACCTTTTTTTGGAGCAGAGTGTAACATACTTGACATCCATCCCCCGCAGACAGAGGGCAGCAGTGCACTACTGGCTAACTCCGGTGATCATTTCTCGATGCACAAAGCCACTCTGCCACATTAAACCCTGGATTGAAATGATTTGACCCCTCTATTTGGCAGAGGGCATGCAGTGTGTGCGCAGGTCTGCGGTGGCAGGCCGGCAGAGATGAAAGACCAGAGCAAATCATCAGATGGACAGATTTGATTCTGTAGCGTGTGGGAGCATCTAAAGTAGGTTATCACTGCCAGAGAAAGTGACAGGCCTGTTATGATTCAAGACGGATGATAAATGAAATCAAGTGGAGAGTCCTGCTGAGACTTGTAACCCAGAGATGATTGAAAACGGTCCAGTAGCTGTGACAGCTATGTATCAGCTGACAAAACAACAAACATATCTGTCTGTTACGTTGGCTGACGGCTCATTTTGGATTTTCTCATGTTATAAACATGGATGGAGTGATTTACTGCACAAGGAGCAGCAGAGACACTCTGCTTTCAAAGATGCGTTTGCAGATAGACTGCAGTAGTTGATTCTACAGTCAGATGTCAGGGTTAACATTATAGAATCGTTTGATTTACAGTTTGATCCAATTTCCTCCCTACACAGCCAGTTAGAAGAGACAAAAAGAGCAGGGAGGGTCCTGACAGCCAGGCAGTTACAGTGATCTGTTATGAACTATTGGCCAGCTGCTTTAAGATCATGATGGATCAGTCTACTGAGGGTAATTAGGTCTCTAAGTGCTGCAGAGTCTCTCAGATCCTTGTGGAGTCAGAGATGCTGTGAAGTTAAGTTTCAGAGCATCAGAGGTGCATTTGATCACCTGAGGAGGTGCATGTTTTCATGTGGATATTAAGGATATTAAGACCGACAGAGGATGGATGTGAATAAGGTTAGGTGAGGCGTCTCTACTCACAGGAGTGGAGAGAAAAGCGAGCTCTGTAGCCAAGTTTGTGTTCACCAGCTTGTGCCATGCGGTTTGTTTGAAGTATGGAGTGTTTACTCCTTCAGTTTGGTTTATTTGGGCAGGTGAGAGCAACGCTTTTTAAACTTGGCATTAGATAACTGGCCCAAAAATATGGGCTCAAATGAGGGTCAAAATGATTTTTAACTTGTAAAGTTATGTTCACAAATAATAAATCCAAAAGTCTGTAGTTGTAAATCAACCTTTGAAAACCTGTAAAATAAATCTGCAGGAGATATTCTGCTTTGTACATGTGTAGAAAAGATTTGTATTTGAAAAAGAAGAATGTGAATAAAAACTATGAACAAACAATATCAGTCGGTCGTGAGGTTACACAAAGACATTGTGAAAGAAGAAGTGGTTTTGTGGAGTTCTCTGTGTAGATCAAAGCAGAAAAACCTCCTGTAAAGCTCAGCACTCACATCACACATTGTATGTGACACTCAAGTTACAAGTATGAATTCTGACCCTGTTTTTACTCTTGAATCTGACTGGACAATAACGATCTGATTTGAAGAGCCCACGCCGTCATCCATCTTGCAAATCTACTCTACCTTTTGGATCTCTAGCAGAGATGAAGGCAACAGAGTCACCTGCCCTCTGACTGGACTCTTTGGATGCTTTGTGACTGAACTGTTATTATGCAATCAGATTCAGGTGTAAAAACAGGGTCAAAATACTTGTAACTTCTGCATCACACACAGTGTGCTGACTTTTTCACAGTCTATGTTTGCTGCTTTGTATCTGCACACAGATGCTCCCAGAAGCACTTCCTTTTTTCACAGTGTCTCTGTGTGACTTCACCACTGACATCATTTGTTCACAGTTTTAATTAATGTAATTAAAGTTTTAATTCACAGTCTCTCTCTTTTTGTATGAATACAAACTTTTTCTCTACACATGATACAAATTTGAAATTCATAAAAATTTATTTGACAGGTTTTTAAAGGTTAGCTATGTGAACTTTGGAATTATTTGTGAACATCAATTTACAAGCTTAAAATCTTTTTGACGCTAATTTGATCCCATACAAAAATGTGTGTCTCTGTCCTCTTCCAAGAGAGCTACAGTGTAGTTTGGTTGGGGTAACATAATGAGTGGGTTTGGACTGAGAGCCAAGATTCATTTTGAAATTGTATTCTTGTCACACTATTAATAAAATGTAACATACTGTGTTTAAGCTACAGCAATTGTTTTCAACAAATCTGAAACAAAAGATATTAAAAGTATTAAAAGAGATTAAGAAAAAACAATGAACCAATGTCAAATACAGTGAGACTATTATTTTACTAAAATAATCCTGCATCTGAAGGGTATCAGTAATTAAAATATTTGTTTTTCAAATACAGTTTAGGGATTAAAGAAGGTTTAATACAACGAGGGAGCAAAGCTGATCAGAAAACTTAACTGGACTTCTAAGAATGCAGAAATCATTAAAGTATGTTTAAGATTGAAATAATGAGAGGTGACGATCCAAATCCATCCATCATCAGTCCCCTGTCTCCTCACTTTTCATGTGTTTTTACTCGTGTGGAAATTTAAAATTTTTCAGTTATTGGTGCAGGTATAAGCTGTAAGGGTGCAGTCACACTTTTGGTTAGTTTCTGTTTTTGTGTAATAAGGAAAGGAAGCAAAGGAAATCGCTTCGACTAATTTACTGTAAAAATGATAACCTGGGGAGAATGGCTTGTTCTCTTAAAAAAACATGAGCTGAGTTCAGGTTTGATTCAGTTGTGATGTCACAGCTAATGAGGATGAAAATTGAGAAAAGTTCTGGCAAATCAAAATGTGCCAGAGGTCCAGTTGACTACAGAGTACAACTGAACTAAACCCACTAAACACTGTCTGTCAAGCTTTGTATTTGTCCACATGTGCAGGCGCTGTGCATTGTTCTCTCATAAGAAAGTTTGGAGGGTATTTTTTTTCTTTCCAAAACCAAAAACACATAAGCACAAGTTTAAGGAATAGATAGGGCTAAATAACAGGTCAATTGCAATTGTTAGCATGTTTGGCTAACTAGCTTCGTACATACAGTAGTTACCAAGCATCACTTCCAAGGCCGCAGAGTGCATCATAACATGACTACATCGATTTGTGGGGTTACAGGTTATGTTAGAAAAAAAAAACCTTCACAGCTGCAGTTGCACATCCAGTGTGTAGTAGCCTATTACCCCACAGTGTGGAGGCTGACACTCGGGTGTCTGTCCTGCTCCTAATTGGCTTTGGGGAAGTTTACACTCCAGCAATGATACTGTCTACCAAACACATGTACACGTTAAAAGTGAAACAGTATACTGACTGAAAATAATGAATGAGTAAATAAGTAAATAATAATATAACAATAATAATAAGTGAGTTAATCAGTCAAACATGGTCATATTAGTAATAAATCTCACCCTACATTTTCCTTATCTTTACTTAAAATACTAGGATGATAGGATGATATTTATTTTTATGTCTTCAACATGCTCATTCAGTTTTATGATGCTCAGCGAGGGCTGAAATCATAAATCCCTGCTGATGTGAATCACATTGTTCAGTTTGGTTCAAACATTCACAGACTCAAACTATGTATTTAGCTACTGAGCTGCCACAACACTGTTCAAAGGCACTTCAGTACATAGAACAATAAGTAAATGCATCAGCATCCATGTGGCTGCAACAGTCAGTGCTGATTCTGTCTTCAGTTCAGTAGTATGTCCAGTCTGCTGCTGGTCCAAGTGCAGTTCAGGAAAAAAATAGTACTGCACATAAGGTAAGTAAAGGAAGGAAGGAAAGTAATCATTTACAACAGAGATATCACATCTTTAGCTGTCTTTTAATTTGCTTTTAACAAGCTAACAGCTTGTTAAAAGCACAGCTAACAACAAAGCTCTCAGCCACCAGTTAGAGGTTGTATGTAGCCATCAACACATATTTAACACCCCTTTCGCAGGGTTCTTATCTTAAATCGTGTCCGGAAGAAACAGTAAAAAGTGAGTCAGAAACTTTGTGTTCAACCAACTCATGGTCTAATGTTATCTAAGTAGTTAAAAGAGATAAAATAGCAGTAAAAGATGTCAGGAAAATCAATACTTGCCATCTAAAGATGAGAAGACAGCTTTTATCTACCTGTGTTGAAATAAAAAAACCCATGGTTTCAAAAATGACTAAGAATTTTCTGTGGTAAATCTGGCACTATGTGTATGTGTTGTGCAAGAATCGAAAGCTTGAAAGCAACTGAAATCGAAATGCAGCCATAACTAGCATGTTGTCATTGTGAGTTAAATGTAGATTTCAGGGTGTCCATAATATGACAATCTGTGTGCTGATGAGGTTGAACTTATTTAGAGGGAAACGAGCGCAGGAGCAAGACCCCACCTTAACAATCAGGTAAATAAGACACAATGGGCTAGGGGTTCTTTGGGAGGGGATCTATAAAATTAACTGGCCAAGCAGAGACAAATGATATTATTATGGTGCATTAACATCATCATCCAAGGAGAAAGAGCACTGGCACAGAGAGAGAGGAGGGGTGGGGGAATTGGGGGGGCATGAACTGGCACATAGCCAAAATCCTCCAGGGGACAAAACAACTGAGATAGATGGAGGTTGGAAACAACAGATAATGCAAAAATATTTCAACAACCATAAATCTTTCTTTTCAAGCACTGTGATAGGCCTATTACTTTAGAGACCATATCTGTGATAACACTTGTGACTCTCCTCCCATATTTTTCTCTCAATCTTCTGTGAACTTTTACTGCTGTAGCTTGGGCACGAGTGAAATTGCAGATCACATTGCTGTGCATGTGCAATTTTCTTATCATTAGCTTTTTTTTCCCATTCAAGCCCCTTGAGTCCCAGAATGACTCAGGTGGTGAGTTTGCTGCGGAACAGGGAAGCTCTCTGGTTATTAGATGACAAGTGTTGAAATGGAGGCACTGGGTTGTCATTGCTGTTGGATGTCATTACACTTCAATCTTCTTAAAGTGTTTTCCAGATACATGCATGACACTTAAATTGATAGTTTTCCAATGAACATCTGTGTCTGACCGCGCAATTTGCAATTTCACAGGAGACAGTACAGTTGCGGGAAGCCTGATTCCCATTTCAGCGGAATTACTTGTGGTATAAGAAAAGGATTACTGAGATTTTCAGTGACTACAGTATCTAAATTGCATGCAGAAGAATGTCCAATCTATTTTACTTTTTCTCTTTTCGAATGAATATCACACAATGCACTGCTGTCTTACGCAGTAATGTTCAATTAACCATGGAATAACAGCCCAGTGAGTGATTAAGTGGGTGATTAGTCTTTATCAAACTACACAGATGATGTCATCAAATTAACACTGGGCTGGGACAATGGGACCACAGTGAGGGCAGATTTGACAAGGGAATCAAAGAGATCCTTTATAACCACTTGGTAAAATGACACAGAGCATGTCTGGCGCAGAGAATAAAGTGATGAAGCTGCTGCCACATTTGGGAGATGAAGGGGAATCATCTCAGGAGAAATCATGCAGAAGGCGTCTGACCTGGGCTACTCACTGAAAAACCACAGGCAGGACCTCAGTGCAGTATGGAGACAACTCAAGAGATTAATGCTCATATTCACCAAAGGCGTGAATATTGGGAACAGCGTTCAATAGGATTTTTAATTTAGAAAGCAATGCTATTCATTAACTGTGTTCATAACAGTGAGCAGGAAAGCCTCTTCACAGCTGTCATGCTCGTGCCCAAGTAACTTCAATGTAAATCTCATTATTTAGCCCCATTATTTAATTTGCAGTGGCAGCAACATAAATCACGTTTGCTCCTTTGCCTCGAGGCGAGTCAGGTCGGGTCAAGTAAAAGTTATTTCTGCAATCTTTCATCACACACACATCACCAGCAGTGCTTTCTAGCTGTAACTAATTATCAATCATCACAAATTATGTTTCAGTACAGAAAGGAAAGGAACACCGGAAAGTGCACAATAAGCTCTAGTGCTAAACACGGTACAGTAAAAACTTTCCCAAACTGCTGTTGTGATGTGTAGACAGTAGAGCCTTTCAACATGTTGTGAAGGCTTTTCACAAAGACTTTGTTGTTTCCGGTGATTCGACATAGGCCTATACAGGAGAGGTGTTCCAGCTTGGAAGCATTATACAGGGGAGCATTACGGTAATGAAGACGCGTCAGTGGATTCTAGCCATCGTGGATCAGTCTTACAGTTGATATGGTTGTTTGTGATACAGGAGGCTAATGGCTTGTGCTGTATCTAACAGATTGTTTTACTGGCTGTATACAGCTCATGTATTTTAGCTCACTCTCTTAGTGCTTGTTTGGGCTAAAGCATTAAAAAATACACAGACTGAGTTTGCAAAATCATCATGAATCAGTGTGTTTTCTGGTTGATATATGATAATTGACCATCTCTCTGAGGCAACATCAGGTATGCAGTGTGTGGCTCTATACAGGAGTCTATTTGTGACATTGGTGTAGTGTAAATGTCTAAATGTGAGTCAGGTTTTTACCTTTTTTCATCTCTGTACCATTCAAACTCTGGTGTGGGCACAGCGGTGGCGTCACATTGCAGCGTCCCCATGCGGCCCACCTGAGTCTCTGAGCTCTGGGTTTTCTTTATTGTCGGAGGGTCTGCAGAGTCACACAGTGTTGAGATGAGTCACATCATAAAACTAATAACCAAACCAGCTCCCATGTACGATACAAATCAAGGCACATGCTGCTACTCTCTCCTCTCATTTGGCAATTATGTTTTCTTTCAGTTTCCTTTGAAATTCTTAGAATTTCCTTTTTCCTAAAAACTAAATTACTCTTATAATGTCCACTATGTCTGAATAGGATCACTGATATAAGCCTTAGCAAGAAGAAAAGCACTTTCATACAATGACAAATGGTCTTTCTTGAATGCCACTGATAAAAGCAAAGAAATAACAAATCAACAAACATCTTGGATGAGCTAAAGGAATTGAGAGTTTCTTCTTTGAGCTACATTTTACAGTGTAAAATCTTATTTAATTATAGGCCACACAAGCCCCATAAATCAATGTCAGATAGATTTGGGGCTAAAAGTTCAAATTCATCAAGTTTAGTATAACATTTATCATATAGACATAATGATCTCAACAAACGTCACAATGGCCAGAAATATGTCCCATGGGGATTAATGCTCATTTTCCATTTAGGATTAAACACTAAGAAATGGTTTAATATAGAATTGTTTATCATTTAATTCTGGCTCTCAGACTTGGCTAAAGTACACTTTGGGCAAACAGCCATACATGATTTGTTCAGATCAAAGAGAAGTGTATAACTCCTCTGGGGAGGGAGTTGGTTTGTGATATCTCATGAGCTGCTCATCAATCCTCAACAGCCAACGTATGTATTACAGTCATCAGATCCGAACATGGACCCCTGACAAGATGTAATTAGGTGATCTTGTTTTGAAATGCTAAGTGTCTCTTAAATGATGATGTGGTATGAAAGATTACCATCGAAATGACAGTTGCAATCAAAGTCACAGATCTTTCTCTTTCTGCCTGGGTTCATCTTGAGAAGTCTGAAGGGTGCTCCAAAACTTTCAAGATACAGCCGTCCCCTTCCCATCGCACACTATACTCTGCATGTCTCTACCCTTAACTCCAGTCTTGACTTTTATGTGCTTTTATCTGTTGAGTGCATCATCTTGTGAAATGTCTAACATGAGACGTGGTGAGAATATTGATCAGTTTGGAAGAGAGCGCACTCTGCGGTCGCTCGTTACTTACAGTTGACAACCACATTGACGTATTTGACATCCGGCGTGGCGACATCGTTGCTGGCCTTGCATTCGTAACGCCCCGCTTGGTTTCGCATGATGCCTATAATGTCCAGGTACTCTTCTCCATCCAACGGCTCTGCTGCAGAGATAGAGACAAAAGGAGAGACAAAGAGAGAAAAAAGCAAATGGAAGAGAAGTTTAATTAATGAGATCCACTCCAGAGTAATAAAATCTTATATTTCAACTCTTTCAACATAGTTGTCCATTAGATATGGACAGCTATGTTGGCTTTGGCTTTGCTTAGCATGCCCACCTATCAATGCATAAAGCTCACTAATTATCATACTTTTCTTTGTGTAATCCTAATAGAAACAAAGTGTAAAATGGCAAGCAGTAGGTGGGTGAGTTATGTGCTTTACCGTTTCCTTGTCATAGTTTGGACAGCAAAAATCAGCATGGAGTCACATTTTTTACATTTCATTCATGATACTGTGAACATGTATTACTCGAGCTTCACACGCTGGAGTAATACATGTTTTATATTTTTGTCCTCATGCTTTTATGTTTTGTCTGACATTCTTCCCAGTTTTCTACTCTGGTGCTATAGAAACTGGTATTTCATTTTAACTGTTTTTTTGGGGGGTTTTTTGCAGTTGAAGTGATAAATAACATAAAAAAATTCTGCTTTGTCACAAGCACATGAGTAAATCTGGCTTCTGCTACTATTTTGCCACCTGCGTCAGTTTGGTTTGGCTGCCATTGGACTGGAGGACACTGAGATACAATTATGGAAAGGAAACAAATGGCCAATCTTATTCAGATTTCAGATTCACTAAAAGCACAAGGTACAAGAAAGAGTGTTAATATTGCTGAAATGTTTGCTTTCACAGTTCATACTGGTATCAGATATAGATCTTTAAACGTGTCAGTGTGCTTGAAACAAAGTAGCTCATAGGACATGTCATCTGACCATGAAGGCAATGGAGTGAGTGAAAAACCTGTCATCACAGGGAGAAGGGAAGACAAGTTCATTGTTCCAGTTGGGATAACAACACATACTTTTTGTCTGGCTCTCCTTGAAGGCACTCAAGGTGTTGCACTTGGATGTAAACACAAAAAGTCACTAACGTAATTGTGTGAAAAATGATCTGATCCAGCATTGGAAAGGCAAGGAAGGGGGAGGAGGTTTGAGATGCTGCTTGACTGTTCGACAAGCACCTCGCTTGATGCATACTGACACTTACATTTCATTGAGACTTGCTCTTGATTAAGGGGTAAATAAACAAGGCATCATTTTGAACTACAGCATGCTTTCATGCTCATTATCAGCAACAGAGGTAATTCAAATTCACAGTCAGGTCATGCTGAAAAACTCAGACTGAATGACTTAGATTGACTCCTCAACTCAAAGCGTGTTTAATATTCAGCTACTTCTTAAGCTATTTCCTGTTTGTCTGAAAGCTTCAATTAACAGAGGAATGGTATCTGCAAATGTCAGACAAAACATCTGAACGGAGGGCAAGAAAACCACAGAGACTATCAGACAGATATATGACTAATTGTTCAATGAGCCATCCACCTAATTAGCCGTGTACAGAGCACAGTGTCTCGACGTCTCATTAGGAAAGATCTGGTATGTCTTATTAAAGATCTATGGGTGTGTCAGGAAGAAGAAATGGCAAATTCTTTGACGTGCTGTCACGTTGATGGTGCTTCATCTTTTATCGCATCTGAAGATAGCATTGGTGTGAGGACCCAGTAACATCCTTATTTGTGATGTGATATAATGTTTGTCATGTGTGACATTGCAATGAACTTGACAGAGATGTGATAATTAATGCTATTTTGGATGTGTTTGCACACTATACAAAGATGTACAGCATGTTTATTTGTCTTAAACATCTATCTGATATCCATTTTGGCCAGACGGAAAAAGAAACCATTGGAAATTGTACTAACTCAATAAGAAATCGTCTGCTTTGAGCCTATATGGCAACAGTGCAGCTCTCTGGGTATTTCTCAAAATGATACAATTATCTTCACTGAAGGAAGATAGTCTCCCGAGGACCCCGCAAATGTAATAACTACAATAGCATCGACTGATACTTCCCTTAATCTATGGAAATAAGAAATGATGGAATCTTGGGAGTGGAAATAAATTGCACAGAGATCTCTGGGGCAAGGGGAGAGAAGTGCACTGTTTGTAACAACAGTAAATGTCAGTAGTCTCAGTTGTGAGAAAGTTCATGCTTTTGTTCCAAGTGAGGGGCTGCAAGTTGTGTGAGACCACAGCGCCACACCCTTGGAAATGAACCAGCAACTTCAGAGACTGTGATATGGGAGGCTAGCTGAAATCAGATGTTCTGCTTTGGTGCACACTCATGAATGACATGCCATTTCATGTCATTAAACCTACAAAAACAACAGATAACAACGCCCCCAAAAACATCAGTGGGCCTTTTACACAGGCCTGAAACACCAAATATTTACAACACTGTGCCTGAATGAAAATGGTCTAAATCCTCAAAACCAAGTGCATGATGGAGATGGAGGTCAGCTGATACAATATTATTTCATGCTGATTGAAAGATCAGTGGGATCATGATCAAAGTCTAAACCAGATCATATTCAGCCCTCCCTGGATGAACTGCCAGAGTAACATGATTGGAGAGGTATGATTGAAAATCTGTTGCCATGGAAATTCTATTGAAGCTCAATCTCTTCTTCAGCACTTTGGTTTGGTGCTGGATGAAGAGAGAGAGAGAGAGAGATAGAGAGAGAGAGAGAGAGAGAGAGTAAACCAGGTGACTGCAAAGATCAAAGACGAGAGAAGAGAGGATAGAAGAGAATTTAAATGACGGATGAGAGGAAGAGGCTCGTGGGGGAAAATTAGCTCAATTTGGAGAAATATGGCGCTAATCAGATTTATCATGCAGAACCATTTTAATTATTTGACCAGCAATATAATTTCATAGTCAGCACACGAAAACTAATAACCGTTTCTTTTGGTGATCAGTCGAGAGGGTCTACAACGCACAAACTAACTTCAGGAAAAAATTATCCTCAACTTAGGCAGAACAAGCAATGAAGGAATTTGATACGCAAAGTCACTGAAAATAAGAAAATGAGGGCAACCACTATATAAACGTACAACAGTTACACAAAATAATGCTAACTACACATGCAATAACTCTTAAGTGAATGAATAGGTAAATGGAATACCGGAGCACTGCCTTCAGGGCATGTGGTCCAGCAGAGGCCAAATAAATGCCTTACTTTAAGATGAGTTCCCAATTAATGAGTAATCAAAACTGGCATTCTGATGCCCAGCCGAGTACAATGAGAGCAAACATCAAGAAAATAAGCTTAGCAGACACACAAAAAAGCAAATATATTACAAGAATACACCTTCTAAGATAGCACATGTTTTTTTGACAGAGTCTCTGGAGCACAGCAGATGAGAGGCAAGAGGAGAGAGGAGTCTGACTGTGAGGAATGTGCAGCTGTGAAGAAGTTATTTGTTCAACATTTCATTTTTGGCAGTTTATCCTCTGTCTGTCAATTCAAAAGAGATGTTGGATTCCCTTTCTTCTTTAATCCCATCTTGATATTCTTCTGTATGTATTTCTATGTAGGAGTTTTAGAGGTCAACAACTTGTCAAAGCAGGTCGGCAGCCCCCCTGCTGCTAGAGGGGCCTGTGGAAACTCCAGTGTGGCTCTCTGGGGCTGCATTTGCTTGTCTGGCTTGTTTGCTCTGCTTCCTTGATTGTCTTTAAATGTAAACAGCAGGTCCGGATTTAGGGTGAATCTTTGGGTGTAGCATGGAAGGTGTCACACACAAAGCTGTGTCTAAGTTCTGCACAGAAATATCACATTTGACTTATTGTTTAAACGCCGCAAATAACTCGGTAATCTCATCTGATGTGTACAAAGAACTGCTCAATCATGAAGGATGAATGGAACATGATGTATTGTCTAAAGAAACAATTAAACACAATTCAACATTTCATGCATCTTTGTCTGTACTCTCAAGAGAATACAGCTTTCTGCACATGAAGTGTATGCTTTACATGTTATTTTTTTAATGAAGCGTAATGAAGATAGATTAGTTAATCTTGTCTTGAGGGAATTGATTAGAGTGTGTGTACAATATACATGTGCATGTATATGCACACATGCCCACGCCTGTGTGTGGAGGCATAATGTCTCGATGGTGAGTATGAAGTGTGCATGCATGCATTGGGGTGCAGACACATTTGTTAGAAGGTTTTTGGGGAGCACTGAATGCAGTGACTGATTCAAAGTGTGCACATTAAAAAAGCCATTAGAAAAGCCCCATGAATCCTGGCATTACACTATATTATGTCATCACATTTTTATGCTAATCTGGATAGAGAAGGGAAAGTGGGTGACAGAGAAGAAAAAAGTACCACAAGTAAGGGAAAGACAAGGCGTGACTATATATTTATATATTTTTCCACATAGCCAGATAGGCCAAGATAGGTAACTTGCCAAGTCCTTTTTGGACTTCCTTATGGTAAAGGTCTACAGCAGAGATCACTAATAGTCAGATCAAGGTCCAGATCTGGACCCAGACGCCGTCCTTTCCGGCACCAGACCTATAACCTATAAATTAGTGAGAATCATTAAATTTCGCATTCACTGAATAAATAAACAGCGGCTTCAAGCATTTTTAATTTTAACTGGCACAGGTTTTCTAGCTTTTACAGCACTGGTCATGTGATAGTACTCAGCCAATCATAGTGACTCGAATGAGATACACACAGGTGAGACAAGAGAGATAGCCTAAGTGACATAAGTGGGGGACCATGACATAAGAGGGCTTGTGGAATGTGTTTAGACTACTGAACTGTGCATCAAAAGCATAAAAAATATGAAGTTCATCCTTCACATGGATGCAGCTATAATTTTGCAATGCAAATGGAAGTGTCATGATTTGTTCTAATTTTCACTCCCAATAATTTTTCAAGAGGTGTCCCATTTTAGGGGCTGCACGTCTAATTTTAGAAGGAAACTATTCTACGATTATTGGAGAGGACTATATACCCAGCCTGCTAAGATCCTAAATTAAATTACCTTTGCTGAGCTCCTTGGAAACGGTGTCTTTTTAGAAGGCATTGGAAAGCATTTAGGAGCATTAAGGAAAATCTCTGATGTGGGAGTTTGAAACAATGTGGGTATAAACACTTAAGAGTAAAGGATATATGGAAAAATCACCCTACTCCAAAAAGGATACTGTAAATGGAAACTGAGTAATAATTGAGAATTACAGGAAACGTCTGCAAATAATTCAGTTATACAGTAAGCTGCATTACAGCTGCATTACAGCTGCCTACAGCGGAGACGTGATTGTCTAAATCATGCACTTTAGCCAGCATGTCTCCTTAGCCATTATCATTTGAAAGCTTATGAAATTTGTCGGAAAACTACATGAAAAAAGTCAAAAGGTGAAAAACATGTACTGTTAATAGCTGAGTAGTGACAGGAAATCAATTATTGTTTGTTTTTTTTTCTTTTACACCTGTTTTTCACCTGTTGTTGGACGCAAAGCTGAAATTCTTTTTCTGCCATCCTCAAATTTGCCTTGCAGCCTGGTGGTAGCCATTCTGAAAAGACAATGCATATAATTGCTGTCTGTTTCCACACATTATTCTGCTGAAAGCCCTGCGGCCTTTGGGATATGCAACAGCAGGCTGGAAACGAGTTGGGAAGAGTTGAGGGGCCTGGAAGAAGTACACCTTTACAAATGCCTGCTGGATATTGATTTGCATTGCACTGGCAATTTTAAGTTTGTGTGAACAACTACAAGTTTTCCATGTCAATTAAAGTGCTTTGTAGGTGCGAGGGACAGCGATGTGATGGGAGCACCAACACTTATTCTGTAGGTTTCATAGATGTACACATGCCCCCCCAACCCCAATGTGCCAAAGCAAGAGTGGGGTCCAGAGAGGGGAGAAGGAGGGGCAGACAGAGGAGGCAGAGGGGTGAGGGATGTGAATCACAAACCAGCAATTTCAGCTGGCAACTGGATGGCGCTCATTTGCATACCCTCATGCATCATTCATCAGCATCGCTTTACCACACTGTGAAACATTACATTTATTTTCCAAATGCTAATTTATGTTAAGCAGCTGATTTGAGAAACTTCAGAGTCGAGTAGCATAAAAGACCCTGGGACATTTATTTTCTTTTGTCTGCACAAGTGTGAAAGTATGTGCGCTGTGGTCTGTATGTGTGCACGTACCCATCACTCTCCTCTTGGACCTTTAACTCTTGTGAATGTGTGTGCATTTGAGCAAGAGTGTGTGTGTGTGTGTGTGTGTGTGTGTGTGTGTGTGTGTGTGTGTGTGTGTTTGGACAGTTGGTCCTGGCTTTATCTAATGCAGCCACATGGCAGCTATCTTTCTGTCGGCAGTCGGTGTGATTTAAATGATGGGTCAACACATAATTACTGTAGTGAGTAACTGTAATTATCAACACATTCCTTTTGGTGGAGATAATGAAAAGATGACTGCGCTCAGAAACTTTGCTTTTAAATGAAACATATCCTTTTTATGTTAATAAACAAAGCAAGGGCGTAGGTTTGCATATAGACGGTAGGGACATGTCCCTATCAATATTTTGGGAGGACAGAATTGTCCCTACCAATATTTGAGAGAACTCGTTCGCACTATGTTTGGCGGGAAGTCATATTAGATAATTCCAATGTGCCCTCCAAGAGGCTATGTCTCCAAGACAACCAATTTAGGCATGCTTACATTTGATTGACTGAAAGCGGCTATCTGAAGGATCACTTCATGTGAGAATATCACAGTGGTAACTAACTAACTCACTCAACTCAGCTGATTCTATCTAACCATGTTAGATAGCATTAACAAACAAGCTAACTGTGGCTTCTGTCTTCTGTAGACTAGCAGTCAGGTTGCTAGCAGGAGTAAACATAAGATGGTGGAGATATCAAAGTATGGGTTTATGTCTGTCGAAATATCCCACTTGAACTGTCACCTCAAAGCTAAAAGGTTCTGGGATTGATTCCCGGCACAGGGTCCTCTCTGTGATGAGTTTGCACGTTCTCCCTGTGCCAGCTTGGGTTCTCATGCACATTATTTTATTGGCAACTCTAATGCCTTACTATACTATGACGTTTTATGCCTTAGTGTACCATGACGTTTCTTTGTGGTGGGCATGGTAGTAAAATGGTTTAAAATGTTGCCTCTCAGTGCAAAGATTCTGGGTTGGAATCCATGTTGTTCCATTTCTCTGTGGCTAATTGATGACTCTAACGCTACTTTAAGGTGACAATTTTCAGCCTTATTATACTCTGATGTTGTTTGGCATTTTTATGCCTTACAATATTATATCGTTTTTTGTTATGTTTTTTTACCTTGCAATACAATGATGTTTTTTGGCGTTTTTTTGCCTCACTATTATGTGACTTTTTTATAATATGGCTTAAACAAAAGGGAGCCATGGTATTTTATTTATTATATAATACCATGTAATACCTTATTATATTATGACGTTTTATGCCATAGTACATACTATGACGTTTTTCTGCAATTTGTTGCCTTACTGTACTAAGGTGTTTTTGGAAACTTCTTGCCTTATTATACTATGATGTTCTTTGACGTTTTTTGCCTTACTATACTATGATGTTTTTATGCCTTACTATGCTATGACGTTTTTTGCCTGAGTATAGTTTGCTTTTTTTGGTAATTTTATACTTTATTATATTATAACGTTTTATGCCTGAGTATACTATAACATTTTTTCACATTTTTCTGCTGTACTATACTATGACGTTTTTTGCCTTTTTTTGCCTCACTATACTATGACGTTTCTATGCCTTACTAAACTTTGATGTTTTTGACTTTTTTTTGCCTGACTATACTATGACGTTTTTATGCCTTACTATACTATGATGTTTTTTGAATTTTTTTTTCCTTATTATAACATGACGCTTTTTGACATTTCCTGCCTTACTGTACTATGACGTCTGTGTTTCACTATACTCTGACGTTTGTAAAGTTTACTTTAATATGGCTTACTGCTGCGGTTGAGGGTAGTACAGTGGTTAGAAGCGTTGCCTTTCATTCCAAGGGTCGATGATTCAAGTCCTGGTTAGGAATACCTTGCGTGTATGACTGTTTTTATGACCTTTTATACCTTAATATACTATGATGTTTTATGTCATTTTTATGCCTTACTGTACTATGTTGTTTTAGTCCTTACCATACTACGACGTTTTTATGACCTTTTATATGTTAATATGCTATGATGTTTTTTTGACATTTTATGCCATACAATACTATGACGTTTTTTGACATTTTATGCCATACTATACTATGACGTTTTATGACATTTTTATGCCTTGCGATACAATTTCATTTGATGCCTTACCATACTATAACGTTTTTATGACCTTTTATGCGTTAATATACTATGATGTTTTTTTGACATTTTATGCCCTACTATACTATGACGTTTTTTGTCATTTTTATGCTTTACAATAGAATTTAATTTGATGCCTTACCATACAATGATGTTTTTATGACCCTTTATGCCTTAATATACTATGATGTTTTTTTGACATTTTATGCCATACTATACTATGACGTTTTTTGACATTTTTATGCCATACTATACTATGACGTTTTTTGTCATTTTTATGCCTAACAATAGAATTTTATTTGATGCCTTACCATACTATGACGTTTTTATGAGATTTTATGCGTTAATATACGTGATGTTTTTTTGACATTTTATGCCATACTATACTATGTTGTTTTATTCCTTACCATACTATAATGTTTTTATGACCTTTTATGCGTTAATATACTATGATGTTTTTTTTGACATTTTATGCCATACTATGACGTTTTTTTGACATTTTTATGCCTTACTGTACTATGTTGCTTTATTCCTTACCATAGTATAATGTTTTTTTGACATTTAATGCCATAATATACTATGACGTTTTATGACATTTTTATGCCTTGCGATACAATTTCATTTGATGCCTTACCATACTATGACGTTTTTTGTCATTTTTATGCCTTACTGTATTATGTTGTTTTATTCCTTACCATAATATAACGTTTTTATGACCTTTTATGCGTTAATATACTATGATGTTTTTTTGACATTTTATGCCATACTATGATGTTTTTTTGACATTTTTATGCCATAATATACTATGTCGTTTTCTGTCATTTTTATGCCTT
>NW_019174592.1:2021505-2022860 GCF_002260705.1 Seriola dumerili
TTTATGCCTTAATATACTATGATGTTTTTTTGACATTTTATGGCATACTATACTATGACATTTTTTGCCTTTTTTTGCCTTACTATACTATGACCTTCATACGTCTTACTATACCATGATGTTTTATGATATTTTTTTGCCTTATTATAATATGACGTTTTTTGACATTTCCTGCTTTACCTTACTATGACAACTGTGTTTCACTATACTCTGACGTTTGTAATGTTTACTTCAATATGGCTTGTTGCTACAGTTTAGGGTAGTACAGTGGTTAGAAGTGTTGCCTTTCATTCCAAGGGTTAATGGTTCAAGTCCTGGCTAGGAAGACTTTGTGTGTATGATCTTTTTATGCCTTGATAAAATATTACATTTTTTGACATTTCCCGCCTTACTATACTGTGATGTCTATGTGTTTCATTATACTCTGACGTTTGTAAAGTTTACTTAAATATGTTAACTCCTATGGTTGAGTGTAGTAGAGTGGTTCGAAGTGTTGCCTTTCCTTCCAAAGGTCGATGGTTCAAGTCCTTTTTAGGAATATCTTGTGTGTTGACCTTTTTAATGCTTTGCTAAAATATTAAATGTGTTACATTTTTTAGCCTTACTATACTATGATGCTTTTTTACATTTTTTTGCCATACTATACTATGACGTTTTTTGACATTTTCTGCCTTACTATACTATGACGTCTATGTTTCACTATACTCTGACGTTTGGAAAGGTTACTTTAATATGGTTACTGCTAAGGTTGAGGGTAGTACAGTGGTTAGAAGTGTTGCCTTTCATACCAAAGGTTGATGGTTCAAGTCCTGGTAAGGAATACCTGTATGACCTTGTTATGCCTGGCCAAACTATTAGGTTTTTTGACATTTTTTTGCCTTATTATAATATGATGTTTTTTGACATTTTCTGCCTTACTATACTATGACGTCTATGTTTCACTATACTCTGACGTTTGGAAAGGTTACTTTAATATGGTTACTGCTAAGGTTGAGGGTAGTACAGTGGTTAGAAGTGTTGCCTTTCATACCAAAGGTTGATGGTTCAAGTCCTGGTAAGGAATACCTGTATGACCTTGTTATACCTGGCCAAACCATTAGGTTTTTTGATATTTTTTTGCCTTATTATAATATGATGTTTTTTGAAAGTTTTTTGCCTTACTATACTATGACGTCTATGTGTTTCACTATAATTTGATGTTTGTAAAGTTGACTTCAATGTGGCTTACTTTTGCAGTTGAGGGTAGCACAGTGGTTAGAAGTTTTGCCTATCATTCCAAGGGCCAATGGTTCAAGTCCTGGTTACGAATATCGTGTGTGTATGACTGTTTTTATGACCTTTTATACCTTAATATA
>NW_019174593.1:0-102 GCF_002260705.1 Seriola dumerili
AGCAGAGGAGGTGAGGGCGGAGCTCAAGAGGCTACATCATGGAGAGGCAACAGGCCCGGATGATGTGTATCCGAGGCTGTTAAAGGACTGTGCAGCCCAGCT
>NW_019174594.1:0-172 GCF_002260705.1 Seriola dumerili
AAGAGACACAGACTGAAAAACAGACGATCAGATTCACCTTCAGACCAAACCAACAACTTCCTCTGAGTGAGTCCAGCTACAGGAGAGAGACGTGGGAAACTACAACACTGCTGCTTCAACCTGCTGAAACTCCACACTGAAGGTGAGTTTGACAAAAACCACGACTCAAAGT
>NW_019174595.1:0-107 GCF_002260705.1 Seriola dumerili
TCCTCCTGGGTCTTTCACTGCAGACCAATCAGAATCTACTACGAGGCCTGATGTCACAGACAGGAAGTCACTTACAGACCAATCAGGAAACAGTCCAGTACATCAAG